>NW_020664800.1:1848752-1907985 GCF_002925995.2 Terrapene triunguis | reverse complement strand
CTATATTAAACAAACTGTACCAGTGTAACTAGATCCATAATAAACTGTTTGAGTCACATCATGGCAAACTAGTTTCAATGGGCTTAAGAAAGTAACTTGCCAACAGGGGCGGTGAATTGTATGGGCCCGTGGGGCCCGTGCTCCAGGAATATTCAGAGCATGAGGGCCCAGCTCCACCAATGTTCAGGGCCGGGTCTCTCTCCCGGCCCTGCCTGCTGCCCCCGGGCAATTTAAAAGGGCACGGGGGCTCCCGCTGCCACCACCAGCAGCGCAGCAGGGCTAACGCGGCTTCCTGCCCACCCTCGCTCCACGTGGCACGCCTCTCCCAGAAATGGCTGGCACGTCCCTGCGGCCCCTGGCAGGGGGGGGTCTCTGCGCGCTGCTCCCACCCCGAGTGCTGACTCTGCCATTGGAACTGTGGCCAATGGGAGATGCGGGGGCGGTGCCTGTGGGCAGCGGCACACAGAGACCCCCAGCCCCCCCACCTAGGAGCCGCTGCCAGAGGGGTGCGCGGGTCACTTTCGGGAGCCGCCCAAGGTAATTGCTGCACCCCTCACCCCCTCCCGCACCCCAACCCCTTGCCCCAGCCCAGAGCCCGCACCCTGCACCTAAACTCCCTCCGAGCCCAACCCCTCCCCCTCCCGCACCCAAACTCCCTCCCAGAACCTGCACCCCCTTCTGCACCCTAACCCCCTGCCCCAGCCTAGAGCCTGCACCCAACACCCAAACTCCCTCCCAAAGCCTGCCCCCCACAACCCCTCCTGCCCCAGCCCAGAGCCCATATCCTGCACCCAAACTCCCTCTGAGCCCGACCCCTCGCCCCTCCCGCACCCAAACTCTCTCCCAGAGCCTTAGGCAAGTGTGTGTGTGTGTGTGTGTGTGTGGACTTAGACCCGTTCTGGTCACCACCAAAAAGTATACAAACCAGCCGCCCCTGCTTGCCAAGTTAAGTTAAAGCCATTTCAGCAAGATTTGAACCTGTTTAACTCAGGGAATCACTGGCTTAAACTTCACTGAAACCAGTTTCACTGAGGCTTAAAGCCAGTAAAATGCCTCTACATCAGGGGTTTGCACTGATGTAATTAAAAAAGTCACACCATTGCGACTTGCCCAATAGAACAGGGCCTTGGTCTTGTAAGCAGTAGAGTCCAAATCTTGTTTTTCCTGCATGTTGTTTGCAACTTCTGGCCCTCTTGTCTGACAAGCGGCAGGGGAAGGCTGGGTTACTAGGTGGCCTATGCTGTGCAGCCGTAGTGGGCAATTGGCAGACGAGATGCTAAAGACATTGGTACTGTGTATTTGTACTGCACCTACCAGAGAACTCGCAAGGGATGTTGACAAAGGAGAGGACCTGAGAACTGGCAATGGCTGAACAGTGATGTCTAGTCCAGGACTAGTTAGTTCCATGGCTCACTCTCTGGTCACCAAACGGCTGCCTCTCTGACCTGGTCTACCATGCTCTCAGGAGGGTCTCTAAGGCACCTAGGTAGCAGCATGGCACATTGGGTCAGGCGTAGGAAGGGAAGGAGAAGGCAAGGGGTGCATGGAAGAGACTGAAGTGGGGTTGGGAGCAGGCTTGTTAAGACAGCCTTAACAAGGAGGAGCCAGGGAACTATAGACCAGACAGCCTGACTTCGATACCTGGGAAGCTACTAGAGCAATGGATAAAACATTCAGTTTGCAAACACCCGGAGGATGAAGGGGTGATCACTAGCAGCCAACATGGATTTACAAAGAACAAATCATTCTAAACTAGCTTGATTTCCTTCTTTGACAGGGTAACTGGTTTGGTGGATAGGGGGAATGCAGTTGACTGAATATAGCTGGACTTCAGCAAGGCTTTTGACACAGTCCCACATGACATTCTGATAGGTAAACAGGTTTGGCAGAGCTACCATTAAGTGGATACATAATTGGTTAAAGAACCGCAAACAAAGATTAACTATTAATGGGATGATGTCAGGCTGGAGGGAGGTCTCCAGTGGGGTTCCACAGGGATCTGTTCTGGGTCCGGTGTTGTTTAACATTTTTATTAATGACCTGGATGTAGGACTAGAGAGCACACTGATCAGATTGGCAGATGACTCAAAGCTAGGGGGTGTTGCCAACACTTTGGAGGATAGAGCTACAATTCAGAGGGAACTTGCTAAACTGGAGAACTGGGCTATAGACAACAAAATGAAATTCAACAAAGACAAATGTAAAGTGCTGCACTTGGGGAAGAAAAACCAAATGCACAAATACAGACTGGGGGAGAACTGGCTTGGCAGCAGCACTGCTGAGAAGGATCTGGGAGCTGTGCTGGATCACAACCTCAACATGAGTCAGCAACGCGATGCTATTGCAAAAAAAGCAAATGCAGTTTTAGGTTGCATTAACAGAGGCATAGTTTGCAAGTCACAGGAGGGGATAGTACCACTCTACTCGGTACTGGTTAGGTCTCAACTGGAGTACTGTGTCCAATTTGGGTCACCAATGTATAGAAAGGATGTGGAGAAATGGAAAGAATCCAGAAGTGAGCAACAAAGATGATCAGAGGGATGGAACGCAGCCATACGAGCAAAGGCTGAAGGAACTGGGTATGTTTAGTTTGGAAAAGAAGAGATTAAAGGGGGACACGATAGCAGTCTTGAAAGGCTGCCATAAAACAGATGGAGAAAAATGGTTCTTTCTTGCCACAGAGGACAGGACAAGAGAGAATGGGTTCAAACTACAGCATAGGGGGATTAGATTAAGTCTCAGGAAAAGCTTCCTAACTAAAAGAACAGTAGGACAATGGCAGAGACGCCTCGGGAGGTTGTGGAAGCTCCTTCACTGGAGGTTTTCATAGGGAGGCTGGAGCCATCTGCCTCGGATGGTTTAGTCACAACAAATCCTGCATCTTGGCAGGGGGTTAGACTAGAAGACCTTTGCAGCCCCTTCTAACCCTATGATTTGATGATTCTACAGGTGTTATGCAAGGCCTTAGTATGCTACCCCATTGTGACAGCACAAGGTGGGGCTCCTGCTTCACAAGCTAGTAAACTGACCTGTTCATACAATGCTCCCTCTGGCATTCTGTCTACTTCACTTCTGATGTGATGCTTTGCAGAGCTTGTGTATTGGCTCTATCTAAATAAAAATTGTATACTTTAAATATTAATAAATGGCTCACGGTTTGCAAAGTGTCCCAAACACACACTGTCACCTGCATAAACAGTGAATCAAAGGTAACTAAGGAGAGGAGTCAGGTCTTAGAGCTGTAGTTACAGCACGTGCACAGAAAAGGTAACTGTGTCTGAAGGCTTAATCTTTATCTCCAATGGACGTCTCTGCTGCTTTTATGATGTGTACAATACAAGCCTCTGATGCACTTCCTGCCCCCCTTGACTGCTCCGCTTTCCAGTCATTTGTCTCCAGTGGCATTTCTTGCGTTGGTTTGCCAGAGGAGACAAGACTTGAATTTCTTATGGGCATGGAAGAAAGGTAGCGGCACCAGGGTAGAAAGCTCCTTCTCTTGGTCCTTCCCTACTCCGCCCTCCCCACACGCAGCCTAGCGTGGTTCGTCTTTAAAAAAAAATAAACATAGCTGTTATCTGTCAAAATTCTAATCAATAAAAACTGAATTCTGCCAAGCCTTCTTATCCCACCGCAACAGAGCGCTCCTTAGCATTGGGGTTTCAGGCTCCTTGAGGAAGAGTTGTTCTTGGAATCCAGGTTAACTTTGTTGTTCAATTCTAAACTCTTCTGCTGCTTTAAAATCCCAGAGCTTGTTTGGGGTGATTCAACCCAGACAACTATATTTTTCATCTGGCAAGCCGTATGGAACAGCCATAGCTCTTAATGGGTTTAGAGTATTGTCACTTACTCATGGTTATTTTTCTGTGTGAGTTGCGCCAAAAAGTCTCGTCTAACGTTGGAAGTTGAATAGAAGGTGAGTATCAGCAGACGAAGTCTCACTACGACTGTTCTGCCCATCCATGTAGTAAGTGGCATCACTCCAAAGATGCTTCATTTTGTTTCCACAGACATCCCCACTGTGGAGTAGGCGTCTGTCGGGCCTTGTGGATTCGCTTCTCCGTCTACCATTAGAAAGGAACCGATTTCCCGATATTGGATCAGTGGTATTAACTTCAGCAGAGCTTTAGAGTTAAGATTACTGTGATTGCTCGGGGTCAGTAGAGGCTGAGAGGCCAGTAGATAACTACTGATCTTTACCTATTTCTGGATTGCCAGGTTAGTGCCAATCACTTTAGTGTCTGGCACTGGAGCGGGGCTTGTTTTATACTGGGTACTCCTAACTTGAGGGACTACATGGATTTCCCTCACAAACGCCTTCAACTCCCAGGCCAGAAGTTTGTTCCTTTTATTTCCGCTGAGAGCATCTGAGGGTACGTCCACACTACCCGCCGGATCGATCTATCGGGGATCGATTTATCGTGTCTCGTCTAGATACGCGATAAATCGTATCGCGTCTCGTCTAGATACGCGATAAATCGCTCCCCATCGACTCCGGAACTCCACCAGGGCGAGAGGCGGAAGCGGAGTTGACGGGGGAGCCGTGGCCGTCGATCCTGCGCCGTGAGGACGGGAGGCAGGGCCGGCTCCAGGCACCAACTTGCCAAGCAGGTGCTTGGGGTGGCCACTCTGGAGAGGGGCAGCACATCCAGCTATTAGGCGGCAATTTGGCGGACGGTCCCGCACTCCCGCTCGGAGCGAAGGACCTCCCGCCGAATTGCCGCCGCAGATCGCGATCGTGATCGCGGCTTTCTTTTTTTTTTGCCGCTTGGGGTGGCAAAAACCCTGGAGCCGGCCCTGACGGGAGGTAAGTCGAAATAAGATACGTCGACTTCAACTATGCTATTCTCGTAGCTGAAGTTGCGTATCTTACATCGACCCCCCCCCAGTGTAGACCAGCCCTGAGTGAGCGTCAGCCTGATCTGTTTAATAAGCATTTTATTTCCCTCTTGTATCATAAAATCGGGAGAAACTTTCGTTGCAGCTCTTCGTTATGTAACTCTCTAGCCTATTTGGTCAAGCTTTCCCATCCCATTCCTCCTCTCACTGACCTCTCCGGGACACCGTCCCTGCCCTGGCAATGACCTTGTCATACCGTAAAAGTCAAAGTAATGAAGTGCAGAACGTCTTCACCGCTCTCTGGATTCGGGGAGTAACTTTAAATAGCGCAGACTAACCCTAGGTTCATCAAGCTCACGTCGTAAATGGGAGCAGACTAGTGCTTGTTCCAGCCCGGCAGCTTTCAGCTCGTTACAGGAGAATGTGGGCTGAGAGCTGCGCCCCTCTGTGGGCAAAAGAAATAAGTAAAATCATTATCGTTTGAATTGGGAGCTCTCCAGCTATGGCTAATATTAGCCAAGGGCCTCTTCCTGTGGCCTCTCTCAGGCTGCCAGAGCTCTTCTCCAGGATGCCTCTTCCTGTTCCCACTTGCAGGGCTTTGTCCCCTACACTGCCAGCTTCTGGCCTCTCCAGAGGACAGTGGCCGTTGCGTCACTCTCCCCCCCGCCCATCCTCATGCAGGGTTCTAATGGTCTGAAACGGGGAGTGGGGCCAACCACTGTGCCAGCTCTTCCGCCTGCTCCCGTGAAGGCTATCTGTCTGTACACAGCCACGGAGAGGGGGGAAGCAGAGAAGTGTTTTTATAACACAGACTTTCTGCCTTCAGCGCTCCTGGACATTTTATTGAATATCCTTTTCTCCAAGACTCTGTTGGAACCAGGGAGGCAAGCAAGGTTTTCCTATCTGTCAGGAAGACACTTTTTCTTAAATTTAAAATGAAACTATCTGCAGGTGCTAGTTAGATATTACCTGTATCTATTGCTTTCTGTCTCTGTATTCTGTTCAACGTGCACTATTTTCTTAGCCCAGAGAAACATCGTACCACAATGAAATATTTCTGTGAAAGACCTATCTTATCCTCTCTGACTAAAACAGGCAGTTCCCCAAAAGTCAAGGGATTAAGCAGAGATGGGGGAGGCCAGAACTCATAAACCCTATCCCCAATTCCACTATAGACTAGAACTAACTTGCCATAAAAAACTGCTGCTGTTTAGTTAGGTCTTGGAAATTCACCACTACAAGTTCGGCAAGTAATTCTGCACTTGGGTACGTTTTTGTTTCCCTGAGGAATGGGAAGGTTAAGTGATTTGCCCAAAATTATATAATAGCAAACCTTTCTCAGAACTAAGATTGGAACACGGCCCTGTGATTAATCCACAGTGCCTCTGGGGCAACTCATGGAACTTCCGTCTCAATCTGCCTGTTTGGAGAGTGGGCTAACGATGCTCGCTCAGCTCTATAAGATGCTCTGCAGATCTACAAATGAATGCTATCTAGGTGCTAAATCTCTAGAACAAAAGTAATATTCCCATTTTACAGAGGTGGAGACGGAGAGGCTGATTAGGATGGGTTCGTGCACAGGTGCTGACTTGTGTTTTTGCCGGTGGGTGCTTTCCACCATCTGGTTTCACTGTGCGCCAAGTATGAGTCCTCCCGTACAGTTCAGCACTGGTGTCATCAACCCCTCTGCAATATCTGAGGCATCTCCAAGAGGCTGAGATGACCCTATCTTGACTGCCCACAAATACAGGATGATGCCGTGTAACATCTCCTTAGCAAATGTTGTCACAGTACCTGAAAAGGAAATATGTAGCTGGCTTAGCCTGGAATAATGCTGCTGGGAAGAGGAGAGACTGCTAGAGGAGCTGGCTGAGACCTCTTCTCTAGCCACTATCCATCAAGGGCATGTGCCCTCTGCTCATCACCGGGAGGGAGGGGTATGGGACTCACCACTAATCCTGGACAAATACCTTCTGCCCAGAGCTTGCCAGGAACCTACATCCTTTCCTGTCTGACAAAGATCCAGCCAGACCAATGTGTGCTCACATTACACTACATGCACACATATCTGCATAGTAATCAGCTTCCTCTGGCTGCAGTTTGGTGCCATCTTGTGGCTAAACAGCAGACCCAGAATAATCCCACCTGTGTTCTTCTATGGCTGCCCTTGCAGTAGAGAAGGGAAAGGAAGCCTCCATTCTGAAATCAGGGTTTTTTTCTATTAGGACCCTAAGTGTGTAAAGTTATTTTGTGCCCACTCCCCCAGCAATGCTGGGACAGTCACTTAGAATGTCTAATGCTTTCATGCATGCCGGCATCCCTAAACAGATGACAGACTTGCATAAATTTATTTAAATGATTGCCCCCACTCTCTTTCCTGGGGTGGGTCTAAGACCCCTCAGTTATCCTACACACACACCTCCCGCATCACCGTTTAATTCATTTTCCACTCTAAGCCAATGGCCATATTGTGGGGGGATTTCCTCTCTAACTATTGTTTTGTGGTTTTTTTTTTCCCCTTAAAATTTACCTTTCCTTTTCCCAATCAAACTTTATTGCCGTGTGGCTCTCGTTCCCCCATCCCACCCCCCATTCCCTCCCACAAAAAGCCCCTCACTTTTACAAACCCAGGACTGGGTATTTGAGATTACACCTTCCAAATGTGAGTTGTATTTGATTATCTAAAAATTAGACTGGACAAAGTCATTAGAGGAACAATCCTACATTTGCTTCTTGCCCCATCTCTCATTCCCATGGGAGACAACTACCACAGTACAGGTCCATCCAGTCTATAACCTACATGATCAATACCAACCAAACTTGATCAAAATCTTGTTTACAATAAATCAAACATCTCCCTTGAGTGCAAATGAGCATGGTAAATGTTTAAAGGCCATGATTCGAGTTAGTTAAAAATTCTGGGAACTTTTTAAAATGAAAATACCTTCTTGACCAATTATTTTCATTTTCATCTAATAAGTCTTTTGAAACTGACCAAAACAATTGCATTTCTTTAGGAGCTTTATGTGAATATGTATCTATGTGTTTAAACCAGCTTTTAAGTCATGATGGCCTAGAGGATCTGCTTCTCAGGAATTGTATCTACTATATCTTGCTTCTGTGGCTTATGCCAAACTGGGATTTCCCTTGATTTTGGGCCACCTGTACATATCTCATATCAGGCATTAGTTTTTAGACTCTAAATAGTTGTAGAAATGGTTGGCTTCAGCACTCCTAATATTATGCAGGTTCACTGTAAACTGTAGTATGAAATTGGAGAAAAATTAATAAAGGATTATACTGAACATCTGCAATGCTGTCTTGGTCTCCTGATGACATCCTGAAAATGACCCTTTTGACGTGGGGACAGAAAGGTGAGCGCTGATTCTCTGGGTAGCAATGGGCAGATGTGCTCGTGTAGGTCAATAGGACCACGTATGGAGTCGGTCTTACCTGGGATACTTCTTGGTGTCACTTAAGATGTTGACAGATATAAGACAGTAATACAATTCTCCAAAAATGCCAACCATTCTAGACCACAGTGGGCTGACAGGATAGTCTTGTCTCAAAGCCTTTATAGACTGTCTTGACAGGAAAACCGCTTAGTTCAGCTTCATTGACTGTTTAGTAACTCTTTTGCTTTCCTTCTCTGGGGGAATCCAAGAGAACTGGAACGGGAACTGCTCGGATGGAAACCTCCTTGCTTATATCACAGGCTGGGTGCCCTGCTGTGCTCCACCTCTTGCATAAAGTCCTGCAAACAATGCTTTGCAGTTCTGAAAATATTATAAGGGATACAGCAACTGGGGTATTGACCAAACCCTTAAAATGAGATCACTCTGTTACCAGCCTAACCAGGTGTTTTTGTCTCTCTCCGTGCAGGGGAACAGGTTGCTGTATTCCGTGCTCTGGATGGAGAAGTGTATGTAGTCGATGCCTACTGCCCACACCTGGGTGCGAACCTTGCTGCTGGCGGCCGCGTGGTGGGTAACTGTATTGAGTGCCCATTCCACGGGTGGCAGTTTCGGGGAGAAGATGGAAAATGCACTACAATCCCATATGCTGAAAAAGGTGATTCTCCGCTTTCTCCCCACCCTCCCCACGACTCTGCACTCAAGAGCTTGTGGCAGGGGCAATGCCCTGTCTGTTCTGATACAGAACATGCTTTCCTAAGGAAATATAACTCTGGAAACATCCACATGGACAGGTCTCAAACTGTAACTATCCATGCAGAATCATCGTCCAACAGGTGTGCATCTAGTGGGGTCCCTCAGGGATTTACGCCAGTCAACATTTTTATCAGTGACCTGAAAAAAACATAAAATCATTGCAGATAAATTTTGCAGATGACACAAAAATTGGGAGGTGATGAATAATGAAGCGGCCAGGTGTCTGATACAGAGCCATCTGGATCACTTGGTAAACTGGGTGAAAGCAACCAATATGTGTTTCTGGATGTTCTTCTAAAAGCTCTGCTCTAGGACTTATTTTGGAGCAGGTCTCTGGACTATGTTCTACAGGAGGTCAGACTAGATTATCACAATGGTCCTCTCTGGCCCTGGAATGTATGACTCTATGAAGGACATGATATTGTGAGATGTTAATACAGTTTGAGTGGACCTCAAGTGAAAAAATGATTCTGTATATAATTTTAAAAGAACACTATTTAACTCCTCAAATGGAGGGGGCTTGTTGATGTGAATTATTTTACTTATTTAAATAACTTGAATGAATGATATAGTAAATCGAGGCCTTAGCATAGGTTGTCATAACTTCAGATTTAATTTGATTATTTTTAAAAAGAGAAATATAATTAATGTAAATTTTCAAAAACCCAAATAAACATTTTTAAAAGACCATCAGTGTATATCCACCCTGTCTAGTTTGGGCCCCAAGGGCACATCTACACTGCAGCTGAAAGCAAGCCTCCGAGCCCAGGTACACAGACTCACGGTAGTGGGGCTTAAGCTAGCATGTTAAAAATAGCAGTGTGGGCATTGTGGCATGGGCAGCAGCTTGGGCTAGCTACCCAGGTCCAAACCCACCTGATTACCTGGGTCCAAGCTCAAGTGGCTAGCCCATGCCACAATGTCCACGCTGCAAGTCTGTCTACCCGGGCTCACGCCCAGCTGAAATGTAGATGTACCTTCAGACTGACGTGGGAGAACATGAACCACAAAACCATCCTTCTGCATTGTCCTGTAAGAGCGTTCAGCTCCTATACAACCAGTACAAGAGATGCTGGACAGCACTAATGTCCTCTGTTAAGACTCTGCCTCTCTGTGCCATTTGCTGTAGCTCAGGGCCGAGTGAACCTATGACACAGTATTAGACTTGGCACCATCTGCTCTGCACTAACCTCTTTCTCCCCTCCGCAGTGCCAGACTTTGCAAAGATTAAAACATGGCCCTCCTGTGAAATAAACGGAATGATACTTGTCTGGTATCACTGTGATGGTGTCGATCCAGCGTGGACTGTCCCAGAGCAGGAAGAGATCACCTCCAAGGAGTGGGTGTATCGTGGCCACACAGAACATTTTGTCAATGCACACATTCAGGTAGGAGACTTCTACTACGTCTGGTCAGACTCTGAGTAATGCTGTGGGGTTTTGTGCTCTGGAAATTGTACCCTACTGTGATAAATAAAGGGGGAGGGGGAGCTCCCTTTGATGGACACCCAGCCAGCCAGTTAGCTGTAAAATCCCTTTTGGTAGCTGTTCTTTACTTGCTTACCTGTAAAGGGTTAAAAAGTCCCCCAGGTAAAGGAAAAAAAAGTGGGCACCTGACCAAAAGAGCCAATGGGAAGGCTAGAACTTTATGAAATTGGGGGAAAAAACTTTCCCTTTGCCTGGTGTTCTTTCTGGGCTGCAGGGACACAGAGCAGGAATGCTATAAGCAGGAATGCTGTGTAAGGTTTGAACCAGGTATGAAAAATTATCTTCCATACCTAGAAAGAATCATTTGGATAGAGAATGTTGAGATAAATGCGGTCAGGTTATTTCTTTATTTTGGCTTGTGGATCTCCTCTGTGCTAACCCCAGATGCTTTTGTTTGCTTGTAACCTTTAAGCTGAATCCCCAAAAAGGCTATTTTGGGTGCTTAAATTTTGGAATTGCTCTTTTAAAATCTAGCAAAAGCCTAAGTTCCAGATGTATTTTCTTTCTTTTTGTTTTTAATAAAATTTACCTTTTTTAAGAACAGGATTTGAATTGTTGTGTCCTAAGAGGTTTGTGCCTATGCTGTTTCATTAGCTAGTGGCAACAGCTAATTTCCTTTGTTTTCTTCTCAGCTCTTCCCTGGAGGGGAGTGAAGGGGCTTGAGGGAACCCCACAGGGAGGAATTCCCAAGTGCTCCTTCCTGGGTTCAAGGGGTTTTTTTTGCATTTGGGTGGTGGCAGCGTTTACCAAACTAAGGTCAGAGAGAAGCTGTGACCTTGGGAGTTTAATACAAGCCTGAAGTGGCCAGTATTAATTTTTAGAATCTTTGCAGGCCCCCATCTTCTGCACTCAAAGTGCCAGAGTGGGAATTCAGCTTTGACACCTACCTAAAACAGATGAGGACTCCAGCTCTGCCAATCACTAGCACGAGCACTGTAGTTTACAGCTTTGAAACTTTCCCTCTTAAATTTTGACCCTTGCATGGTTAAGAAAGGGAGGAGCTGGTAGAACACTTAGCAAATGGTCTTAGCTCCGTATCAACTGTTTCCTCCTGGAGCCCAGTGCAGGCAAAACTCCCATTGACTTCAGTACGAGCTCTGCCTATCATGCATGATCCAGCCACTCAGTTATAACAGCTAGTGCAGCCATGTGGATGTGGCTGGAGTTGTTAAAAGAAACTCAAGGGAGTTAGGCACCCAAATGAATACCAAGGGGATGTGTGCCCAACTCCTTAAGGCTCCTCTGAAAATCTCAGCCCAGGGCAAGACTTGACCATTTCCCTTCTTCTATTAAATGGCACTTGGAAATAAACACAAGCTCTTGGTGTGACAGTTGCCTATCTCAGATGGCCCAATTCACGTGGCCATAAAACATTTATACAACCTGTCTCTAAGCTGTATCCCTCGGAAATACACTGCCTGCCTTGTTTCTTAACTGGAACTGTCAGTAACTCTTTTCAGATGACTGGTGTCATCTGAAATTACGGCATGTGCCCAGGACAAGTCAATGGAAAGAACAGCCTTTATCGTGGAGACTCCATTTTGCTGTTCTGTAGTTAAACTCTATTGGCCTCTGCACTTAAAGCAGGAATTCAAGCGCTTCGTTATGTACCGAGAATGCAGCATGAGCTCCCCAAACGTAGGGCATGTGCTCTCTGACTGTAGAAAGGACAACCTGCGAATTGACAAGTGAATCTGTTAATTTAGTTTGACTTAAAAATGAGTTGATTATAAAAGGATCCTCTAAGAAATGTACACCTACCGGCAAGAGGTTTCTCTTCTGAATGATCCTAAGTCCTGAATAACACAGATGCTTCAAACTTCCCTTAGTTAAACTCACTGAAATCTTGTGCATACAATACATTTGAAGAGACTTTAATGGTTGATGGTAACTCTTTTGCTATTAATCTCCATAACAAAGTTTTTTCTTCAGCCTGAGCTGACAAATGTTCTGCTACACAGAATTCCACACAGAACTGTCTCTCTCAAAATGGCTGCCATTTCCCATTGCTCTCCATGGAAACGAGGACACAGGCCGCTCTTAGCAAAAATGGTGATTAGCAGGGTTCTTACTGGAAACAATGGGAGGCGGTGGCCACTTTGAAAGAGGGCATCTTAACTGAGAGTTGTCAGGCCTCTGTCTGACTGAGAACAATGAGAGATGGCAGCCATTTTCAATAAGGGGAATTCTTTGAGCTTTTATGTACCAGCCTCTGCTGACACTTCTATTTATGAAAATTAAGGGTCAAAATTACTGTTAATCCAAAGCATTTCTTTCCCAAAGCTACCTGTGTCCACTCAACAGAGAAGTGGAAGTGTGTGCATGAAAACATGAGGCATAATGTGAGCTTTGGGGCAGGGTGTGCACGGGACTGTAGGGGGCAAGAGGGAGGGAGAATTTGGGAGCAGAACACTGGGGTGTACACCCCTGTTGGCTTTGCACTGCTCTGCGAGTGCAAATCAACTCTACACTCTGCTTACTTGGCTCATATATTCCGGCTGCTGTGTGCTACTCCAGAGCGGGTTAACGCAGCTGGCAAATATTAGCTTGTTACAAGTTTTTGCTAAAGAGACACTCAGTGGCAGGGGTGGCCTCAAACTGATTGTTAACAATTGTTAAATCTACTCTGGGAGCACACATGCTAAAAGGCTTTGCTCACAATAATATGGTCACAGTGTGGTGCTGGGATAGGGCAGAGCCGGAGTGGGTGCCCTCACTGCATTTCCAGACCTTAACATGTTTGGGTTTCTTTCAGCTTAACCTCAGCTCTGCCTTTATCGGGTTCATGATGCTCGGTCTTAGGATAACTGCAACAGCCTAGTAAAAATTTACCCTAAGTTACTAATATATGCGAAACCTTAATTCCATCTCCATGTTGTCTATCTGGAAGTGTTGTGATTACGGCTGCTAGTCTGTGCTACGACACCCCATCATGTACCCACATGTTTGTCTCATCCATCCATTATGTCTTGTCTTTTAGATATTAAACTCTCTGGGGTAGGACCTGTCACTATCATGTCTGTACAGTGCCTGGGGCCGTGGGGCTCAACCTCGCAGTGTCCCTGTAAAGATATAGTGCCTATATCTGAATGTCCAGCTAACTTGGAACAAATTAACTTGTATTGATGGTGTCTGTCTGGTAACAGTTAAGTGTTCCTCATGTGCAGGAAATCCCTGAAAATGCTGCAGATTTTGCTCATCTAACTTTTCTGCACGAACCAGTTTTTATGAGTGGAGCTGACCTGAGATACACACACTCCAAGCTGTGGGAGTCTGTGAAGCACTGCTGGAAGGTAAAAGGATCAACTGAACACATTTATTCCATCAGAGTCACTGAACTGACGTGCAAGTCCAGTTCAAGCTTTCCTTTGCTTCAGAGTTTTCCATAACTTTTGCCTTTCTCTCCTCTCACACACCCTTATGGTCGGCTTGAGCGCCCTTCTCCTGTCTTGCACTCACTTGGCCTCAGCCCTCCAGCCATGCTTTCTTGTATGATGCCGCCTTAGAAATATGACCAGCCTCTTCCCTTTCCACCTTCACTTCAGATATTCTACAACATGCTCAAACGACAACAGTCTTACCCCATATGTCTTGTTTTGTACTTTTCCCCATGGCTCTAGACTGAGTCACTTCTTCTCAATCTCTTGTAGGGTGAATGGCACCCTGAGCCAGAACCCAACAAGCACTGTTCCCGGTTAATGGTTAAACACAGTCTAACAGTGTTTGGAAAGCACTTCTCCTGGATGGATTTCGCAGTTCAAGCCAGACAGGTAGGTAACACACGGCACAAAACAGTACTCACAAGTACCAGGAACAAAGGAAGTTCTAGTGATTAAAGGGCACAATGAAGTGTAGTCTGGGCTCTCTCAGAAATTTGCTTAGGTTTTAGCTAAGTAATTTGACTTCCCTGTGCCACAGTTACAAGTCTGCGAAAAGAGAGGTAAGCTGGGTGCAAGCAAACATTCTGCATTTTCATACATATCTCCAGGGGCAGAACACGACCATGGGGAACTGATGCATGTAGAGAACTCTGTGCTGAGGATTGAAGATGCAAAGCATTAGCAACACCAGGAAGAGAAACAACCCTAGAGTGACTGGGTTTGTTTCTGTCTAAATTTATGGAAGAAATTGATGGTTTGCATGGAACAGTGGGGAAGTTCTACAGGACTGAAGAGAAGCTAATGTGCCAATATTTAAAAAGGGTAAATGGGATGACCTGAGTAATTATAGGCCAGGCAGGCTGACCTAGATCCTTGGCAAAATAATAGAATGGCTAAGATGGGACTTGATTAATAAAGTTTTAACAGATGGGAATAAATACCAGTCAACATGAGTTGATGGAAAATAGATCCTGTCTTGTTTGTCATGAAGTTGATGGATTTCCACTCCATACGGCTAAATTTCTAACGTGTTTGTTTTTAATGAGATTACAAGTTTGGTTGATAAGTGTTGCTTTAATAGACATCTGTAAAGCCTTTGACTTGGTATTATGTGACATTTTGATTAAGAAATTGCAATGATACAAAGCAGCATGGCACAAACGAATACAAAACTAGGTCTCAGATGTAATTATAAATGGGGACTCCTCATCGAACGGGCGTGTGGCCCCACAGGAACTGGTTCTTGGCCCTACTCTCTTTAACATTTTTATCAATGACCTGGAAGAAATCATATAATTACTGATAAAGTTTGCACAAGACACAAACATTGGAGTTACCATTCCAATTAAGGAAGAGGACAGATCTCTGATACAGAGCAATCGAAATCGCTTGGCAAGCTGGGCACAAGCAAAAAATATGCACTTTAATGTCAAGTCCCACATCTAGGAACAAATGTCGGCCATACTTACAGGATGGGAGATTCTATCCTGGGAAGCAGCGACTCTAGAAAAGATTTGGGGGTGGGGGGTGGATAATCAGCTGAACATGAGCTCCCAGGGTGACACTGGGCTAATCTGAACCTTGGATATATAAACGGGGAAATCTCAAGGAGGAGCAGAGAGGTGATTTTATCTCTGTATTTGGCACTGGTGCCACCGCTGCTGGAATCCTGTGTCCAGTTCTGGTGCCCACAGTTCAAGGACTTCAATAAATTGGAGAGGAGTCAGAAAAGAGCCATGGGAACGATTAGAAAACATGCATATAGGAAGAACGGATGGGAGCTCTAGGGGCCGGGCCTGGAGGGGAGGGGGCAGAACAACGTGGATAATTGAGGTGCGGGCTGGGGTGGAAATAATTAGAATTTGAGGTCTGAGGAGAAGCGGGAAACCCCGCACCATACACACTGTCAGGGAGCCAACAAGAGTGGGCCAAAATCACCTTCCTTAATACAGTTGGGAGAGCAGGCAACACTGGCTGTTGTCTACGCACACACTGGGGTGGGGGGAGTGTAGGACAAAAATCAAGGCCAACCAAACAACTCAATGTAAATGTTTTTTCTTAACCCCCACTCCCCAAAAAATCTCATGATTCTTGGGGGTGTGACCCATGATTTGGGAATAGCTGGGGTTGGCCATACTGCTTCCAGGCTTATGAGCTATTCCAGCTACACTGCACAGGCTTCACTAATTGCAGCGCTCTATAGCTTACATTTTGTCTTGGTAGAATCACTATTAAGAGGCTCCTGTTCCATTGCAAACGGGCTCTATGCACCCCTGGAGTTTGGGTGCAGACTTCCCTTAGTGGAGGCAACGGCACCCTCGGAAGAGCCAGCTGCTGATTAAAATGCTTGGCTCATATTCTTACTCCTCTTATGAGGCCTTACTGGAGGGACTCTTCCTGTTAGGCAGCAGAGGGATGCGCCCAGTGTGTGGTGAATGGCCGGTACAGTCGTCTCCAGCCAAGGAAGGGCGAGGAGAGCCTTGCGGTAGGGACTTGCTGATGGCCCTGACTAGACTGAGAAACAAGCTCTTTAGCAAATGTTAACAAGTGTTAAGACAAGTGGCTGTACATCCCACTTGGCACCTCCTGCAGAAAAGGGGATCAAAATGGTTCTCACACCCGTCTTTGAAAGATAATGGGGGGGGGGTCTGAGGTAATATCTTTTATTGGACCAGCTTCTGTTGGTGAGCGAAAGAAGCTTTTGAGCTTAAACAGAGCTCTGCCTCAGGTCTGGGAAACGGCCCTACACAGGGATAAAACACAGCTTTTCTCCCAGACTGTCATGGTTAGCAACACCTGGATGGCCAACCCAGCCTCTGCCCCTTCCTAATTTAGCCCAAAGGCCAAGGGGCAGAGAGCGGGCTCTTGCGAAGCCTGGAGCAGGGCAACTGAGAAGAGCTGGCTCGGAGGCTGAAGCGTAGTTGGGCTCTAGGCACAGGATTCTGGGCACCTGGTTCCAGTTTGGGCTTTACATTTATCTTTAGGACTTTGTTACAAAGCAGGAAAAATCAACCCACCCAGAACCCTTATGTTCATCTACTTCCTTGTTCCATGCACGTGGCGTTTGCTCCTGGCTAGGGGCACTTGTGGCTCAAGGGTCGGTCCTGGGGCCGGTTTTGTTCAATATCTTCATTAATGATCTGGAGGATGGCGTGGACTACACCCTCAGCAAGTTTGCAGATGACACTAAACTGGGAGGAGTGGTAGATATGCTGGAGGATAGGGATAGGATACAGAGGGACCTTGACAAATTAGAGGATTGGGCCAAAAGAAACCTGATGAGGTTCAACAAGGACAAGTGCAGAGTCCTACACTTAGGACAGAAGAATCCCATTCACTGTTACAGACTAGGGACTGAGTGGCTAGGCAGTAGTTCTGCAGAAAAGGACTTAGGGGTCACAGTGGATGAGAAGCTGGATATGAGTCGACAGTGTGCCCTTGTTGCCAAGAAGGCCAACGGCATTTTGGGCTGTATAAGTAGGGGCATTGCCAGCAGATCGAGGGACGTGATCATTCCCCTCTCTTCAACATTGGTGAGGTCTCACCTGGAGTTCTGTGTCCAGTTTTGGGCCCCCACACTACAAGAAGGATGTTGAAAAATTGGAAAGAGTCCAGCGGAAGGCAACAAAAATGATTAGGGGGCTGGAGCACATGATTTACGAGGAGAGGCTGAAGGAACTGGGATTATTTAGTCTGCAGAAGAGAAGAACGAGGGGGGATTTGATAGCTGCTTTCAACTACCTGAAAGGGGTTCCAAAGAGGATGGATCTAGATTGTTCTCAGTGGTAGCAGATGACAGAACAAGGAGCAATGGTCTCAAGTTGCAGTGGGGGAGGTTTTTAAGGTCAAGCTTGACAAAGCCCTGGCTGGGATGATTTAGCTGAGATTGCTCCTGCTTTGAGCAGGGGGTTGGACTAGATGACCTCCTGAGGTCCCTTCCAACCCTGATATTCTATGATTCTATGAGGCTTGTGACTAAGGAAAAAAGCGTGTATGTGAATAGGAACAGACAATGGGTGTCCTGGGGGAGAGACGTGGGCAGGTGAGACCAGCCAGCAACGTCAGCTCCCTGGCTCTCTCCTCCAGCTCGGGCTGCACTAACTGGAGCCATTTGCTGTGGTTCCCCAAGGGCCCAGGGCACTCTGCCTCTGCCCTTTCAGCCCAGACAGGCCCTCGACTTCATGGGGCGAGCTGGGAGTTAGCTATGCCCACCCCTACCTGACTGGGGGCATCCCCAGCTGGGGACTTGGGGATGGCACCACCTGAGCAGCATAAAGAGAACCACACAGGGCAGAGAATCTGCCCCTAAATACAGGCTGTGACCCCTGGACCTGGGAGAAATATGTTCAGCCCATAGGCAGTGAGGATTCCCCTCCTCTCCCCCCCCGCCCCCCCGGGTGACTAGACAGCAAATGTGAAAAATCGGGACGGGGTGGGGGGTAATAGGAGTCTATATAAGAAAAAGACCCAAAAATTGGGACTGTCCCTATAAAATTGGGACATCTGGTCACCCTACTCCCCGCCCCCCAGCCTTCCTGAGTGAAGGGAATGAGCTGACTTCCTTCTCTGTCTGAAGGTGGGGCCGGGGCTGGTCTACCTGACCTTTGAACATGCTTTCCTGGGCCGTGGGATCATTCTGCAGAGCGTGACGCCGGTGGAGCCACTCCTGCAGCACGTTGTCCATAGGATCTATTACCAGCGAAACATGCCGGCGGTGATCCCCAAATTCATTCTGAAAGTGGAGTGTGTTCAGGTAAGCCACAGGGTACGGCTGCACCGTGAGCTGCGCTGTGACTCCCATCGGGAGGCAACTTACCCACAGTAGTTCTGATCAAGCCAGTGTGCTAAAACTGGAGTGTAGCGCGGCAGCAGGGGGATGGGGGGCGGGGGGGCGTCTGAGTCTGCACCTGTCCAGGACACTGGTACGTACTCAGAGCAGCTAGCCCCTCCCTCAGCGCGCGCCAAGGCTACACGTCTGAGTGAGCTAGTGCACAGACGTCTCTCAAGATGGGAATTATCCCCCCCCCCATCACGATGTGCAGATGTACCCAAAGAATTGCTTCTAAAGTAAGAACTGCCAAGCCACTTGCTGTCTTGGAACCAGCTGCTTTCTGTGGCACTCGGCGCTGCAGTGTCTGGGCTTGGATTACAAGTAGTGCTAGTTCCCCTGTGCCTCCAACCGTTGGTAATGCTGCAGGAGCCAGGCCAGGAGGCTGAATGCTAAAGGCACAGGAGCTGGCCGGCAGCAAAGCTGCCTCTTGGTGCATTTCGTGGGTGTGTCTGGCTTAGGCTTCCACAGATGTGGCAGGAGTGAAGGCCAGAGGCAAGAATGGCTTGCCCCACCCCCTCGGTGCTCTGAAAGCCCATGGGATTTAGGTGCCTACCCCTCCCTTGGGCCAGATAAAATGTTCTGGACAGCTACAGGTGGCCTCCAAAGGCCTCAGGGAAGCTGTTGCTGAAGGCAGGGGGGGCACTAGGTATCCGGCACCCAACACTGCAAATGGGAGTGGGGAGCAGGCTGGGGCAGATCCCAGGCATTGCACACTGCCCTAGCCTGCCTTGTTCACAAGCAAGGCAGCACCGTGCTGCACTCGCTGAAATTTCCACCGGCTTTCGCAGTTAGTCCCAGGACCGTATTTGGCAGTAGCTGAGCCAGTGGCCAGGGCCTGGATGACCACAGAAGTCCTGCATCCTGTATCAAGGACCCCAGGGGTGTCCGGCTAGGTGAAGAATAACAGTTTCTGGGCTTTGTTGCTGTTGGGAATCCTTGATGAGAGGAGACCCTCCCCCACCTCAGATCACATTTGCTGAGCAAGGGGAGGTCTGAGGGTGTAATTTGGGCTCCACCAGCTCCTTCCAGGGCTTCACAATCCTTGGTGCTGGGTGCTGGTGTTTTGATGCCTGTATCTTGCATTGCCCTGGTTACTCACAACCCCCAGAGCAGTGACAGAGGGCATTGCTACTATCTGGGACCTCTCTGACCGGGGACTAGAACCCTGCCAGGGCCTGCAGCCCTTTCAACAGCAGCTTCAGGTTCGCAACATCCGAGGCAGCTGAAGGAACCGGCGGCGGAAGCAAGGTGCTCTCAGGTGGAGCGTGCGTGATGGATGGCAAAGGCCCAATTTAGTTTTGGTAGCCTCTAAAAACCCCACCTGAGCTCAGAGCCCCTTCCTGAGACCGCCATACCTCTCTGTCAGCACACACTGCACCAAGAAAGCCTCTTGGCACTACTCAGCTAGGCAGGACTGGCGACTCCCCCTCTCTGCAGGGCCTGCTCCAGGCACCAGCTTACCAAGCAGGTGCTTGGGGCGGCCACTTTGGAGAGGGGCGGCACGTCCAGCTGTTCGGCGGACGGTCCCTCACTCCTGCTCGGAATTGCTTTTTTGTTTGGTTTTTTTTTGTTTGTTTGTTTGGCTGCTTGGGGCGGCCAAAACCCTGGAGCCGGCCCTGCCTCTCTGACAGAGGCTTGCCAGTCCCTGCCAACAATGGGCCTTGGCATTCCCTCAATGACTTATTCCCCGCAAGGCCTGGATCCAGTTTACAGCTGGTTGTGCACCCTGGATGAAAGCTGGAGCCTGTTTGCTCTGACTTGCCATGGTAGCTCTGCAAGGGGAGGGGGGCGTTTTCTAGGCTGGGAGCAGCCCTATCTGTCAAGGGTCCAAGCATGCTACAAGTGCAAACGTCAGACCTTGCATGTGTTACTAAGGTGTATGAGCAACACTAGTCTCTCCAGTGGCTGCACTGCAAATTGAGCTCCATTAATCTGATGGCTGGGTGGAATTTAAGTTATGAGTCTTACCCTATAAAGCCCTTAATAGTTAGGAGCCTAGACATGAGTGTGCCTCTCCCAGCGAGCTCCTGCTACCCGCCTGACAAGCTCAAACCTTTGACTTGGATCATCCTCTATCTTAAAGGGAAGGCACTGCTTTCAGGGTATTTTCTACCATGAGGGAAGCTGCTCTTAAAAAAGGCCTCCCATGTTGGGCTGCCAGAGGCCTTGTACCCTACTGCGGTTCCTGTGGATGGATACATATGGTGTGTTGCAGAGTTGTTAAAAGGCCCCATACATGGCTAGATTAGCCCAACACCAGCTTGGTGGTAAAATATTTAGTCTGGAAAGGTAAATGCTATCATTCAGGACCTGGGGCCTATGAGAGGTGCTAAAAATAAACTCTTCTCCTAAACCTTGAACAGTGCTAAGGGGCGATGCCTCCAGGATAACAGAAATGTTGAAAGATCCCAGGTGAACCCAAAAAAGGATTTTGATAAAGAAAATTGGGCAGCAAGGAGCCCTATGAATCCCTGAAGTTCTCCCAAGCTTGTCTGGTGAGGATGCAGGGAGTTAATGTGGATGCTTCACACAACGCACAGTCAACCTGTGGAACTCCTTGCCAGAGGATGTTGTGAAGGCCAAGACTATAACAGGATTAAAAAAAGAACTAGATAAGTTCATGGAGGATAGGTCCATCAAAGGCTATTAGCCAGGATGGGCAGGGATGGTGGCCCTAGCCTCTGTTTGCCAGAAGCTGGGAATGAGCGACAGGGGATAGATCACTTGATGATTACCTGCTCTGTTCATTCCCTCTGGCGCACCTGACAGGATACTGGGCTAGATGGACCTTTGGTCTGACCCAGTAGGGCCGTTCTTATGTTCTCTGTGGCTAATAAACACTCAAAACACAGTGCCAGCAAAAGCTGAATACTTGAGCTTGCTTCAGAGCCCGTGGGATCGCTAGAAACACTAATGTGCGGTACTGGTAGCATCACCAGTGGCTTGGTAGCATGAATGAGCCCCTAGTTCAAAGTTCCATGTATTTACAATGATTCTGTTTCTTCTCCCCCCAGTTTGAACGTGATATCATGATCTGGAACAACAAGCAATATCTGTCTAAACCACTGCTGGTAAAAGAAGATTCCGCGATCCAAAGGCACAGACGCTGGTTTGCTCAATTCTACAGTGAGAACAGCACTAGATTCACTTTCCAAAAGGGTGGAGTGGACTGGTGACGTCCATGTGCTCAAAAGACGTCAAACGGCTGCATCCCTTTCTCGCCCATGAGAAGGGCAGTCAAGCGCATAGCAAGTTAATAAAGCTGCATTTCTGGATTTCCAGTGGCACAGTTGGGCAAATCTGCAGTACAAGTAAAACTCTCTAGTTCAATACTTCTAGCTGGCCAAGCGTAGTGTCTGCCATGTAAGGCTGGGCAAATCTAGTAAGTGTTGTGTAGGCTTTGCGGTCATAACTGAGCTGTAGTACTGGGTGCCCCCCATCTCCAATGGGAAAACGAGACTGACAGAATCCCCTCAAGAAATCGTCTATGCTTTGCAGGTTTTGTTACTCAGGGACAATTGCATGAAACCCCGATCCTTAGGTGCTGCAGGGCTCACGTCCTCCTGTTCTCTAAAGCTGTCATTTGACATGTGTTCCTCCTCCCCACAGCACGTCACGATGGCAAACCTGGATTGTTACCATGGACGAGGAATAGGCAGGGTCACTCTAAGGAGCAGATGGTCTGTTCTCTTGCTAATGGACTTAGAAACTAGCAAGGGAGCAACGGTCAGGGCTGGCTATAGATGGCCCCTGATGGATTTCTACAGGAGTTTTACCAAGGAGTTTATCTGAACAGATCTTAATGGACATATAGCATCTAATGAAGATGGGAAGTAATTTTCCTGATTGTCTTACAATGTAAGAATGTAAAAACCAAACTTTTTGTGCAAAGATTAGTTCCTCCTGGAGTAATGTGTATGTGGATAGTAACAACTGACTGAACACCAGCAAGGACTTGTTTAGACAGCTATATACTCATCTGGGGCAAGTGCAGAGAGTGCTGACATACTGTGCAATCGGCATTTAATATGTGTATGAAAACTGATCTCTGCTGGTCTGGCTAAAAACTGCTCTAATTTCCATTGTGCTTTGTTCCTTAGTAGTATAAATAGATGGACCAACTTCTGCCTTGACTTACAACCTCTAGACTCCTGTTTGCTCCAGGTAAGTCAGGGCAGAATTTGGTGATCAGACTGTAATGTAGTTACTCTGTGCTCATAGCCATCAAAAACCACCGTACAGCGCACAGAACTGTTGTGAGCTTCCAAGCTAGGCCGCAGCGTGCCGGAGCTGATTGACCTCGTCTGCTATACAGATCGCTTGTGCCAAACAAAAGAAGGGGGTTACAAAGCATTCTGCGAACCTGCCCGCATGTATCTTGTAAATTCTGCACTTTACTGAGCCTTTTGTTTTTGCACTGAACCATAAAACAATGTTAAGCAGTGAGCCAGAGGCCTTTCCCTCCCAGGAGTTTCTCTAGTCCCACACTTGTTACTGTGTGAACTGCTTAAACTAGTCCCTTAACGTCATAGTCTCGAGGGAGTTGTGTGGTCCGTTGGGGGGAGTGGCTCCTCCCCTTCCGGGTCTGTGGGCGGCCAATCCGCCCCAGTACAGGTAGTATTTACTTCATTGTCTGTGATGGGGGCTACAGCCATAGAATCGCCATGGCATGGGGTCGCTCATCACCTAAATGCTGAAGCAGGCCTGTACTACATGGCATAGCAATGTCAAGTCGGCTAGTTAACCCCCGGCAAATGTCTGGCTCTCTGGTGTGACTGAGCTTGTACTAATAGGGGCGGGTGCCACAAAGGGGTTACAAGAGTTAAATACATCTTGGAAGAATTACTTCTGGGTGGTACCAGGAGCAGGCTAATTGTAGGAGGCTGAGTTCTTCTTTGGCTCACACATCACCCTGAGAAGTGTTCACAAGTGGCACCAGTTTCATCTCGTTGGTGAAAATTCTTTCTACAACGTGAAATGGGCTTTTGTTTTGATCCTTGCCTTTACTGGTAGACTCTTTATAGTTACTATTTTTATATTACAAAGGTTTCATAAAAATGTATAGAATAAAAATATACAAAGTGTTACGTGACTCGTCATTCTCCAGAGGTCCTGGGAAGAACTCTCTGCTTTTTAAACTAGCAGCACTCAGCTGAGCTTTACCTATGGCTTCCTTGGGGTGGATGAAGTTTGGAAAAGAGACGACCAAGGGGGGATATGATAGAGGTCTATAAAATCATGACTCGTGTGGAGAAAGTAAATAAGGAAGTGTTATTTACTCCTTCATATTACACAAGAACTAGGGGTCACCAAATGAAATTAATAGGCAGCAGGTTTAACACAAACAAAAGGAAATATTTTTTCACATAATGCATAGTCAACCTGTGGAACCCCTTGCCAGAGGATGTTGTGAAGGCCCTTAAAGGCTACCAGGCAGAGGTTGTTGCCACTGAGCTTGGACAAGATTATCACAGCAACTTCCTTGGGAACCCGTGCTGCAGATATGCTGCACATAGAAGGCCTGGAAGCTTTTCATGCTCTGGTTCATGGAAAAGTATTGGGAGTTGAGTCTGGGCCCAGTCATCCCAGATGGATGGGACAAGTGGGGGGAAGGGGCAGAGTGGTGTGGGGCTCTGGGTGGGGCTTCAGGTGGAAAGGGCGGAATAGGAGGCGAGACCGCAGGTGGAAGGTGTGAGGAGGGGACCCCCAACTTGCTCAGGCCTAGAGCCCGTGAAATCTTAATCCACCTCTGCCTAACAGCCAGCACCTGCTCTTTGCTTTCTCTCCAAGGGCTATGACCAGTGTATTACCTCCCAGCTCTTCCTAAGCAAGCCCATTAGAGAGAAAAATATGTAAAAACAATAAAAAATGCTAGGTGCATGCTAAAAACTTACCAGAAGTTACCCATAAAAGTCTTTTGCAAATGGAGGCAGCTAACGGGATAGTTTCAGAGGGTGTAGCTGCAGACTTTCTGGTGAGTGGTGTGTTTGTGGGTTGTTTGTTTGCTCTCTCTGTATGGGCTGTGTACCCTCAGGGTATGTCTACACTGCAATTAGACACCCATGGCTGGCCTATGCCAGCTGACTCAGGCTTGCGGGGCTCAGGTTAAGGGGCTGTTTAATTGCAGTGTAGACGTTCGGGCGCAGGGTCCTAGCGTCCAGGCTCCAGTGCGAATCTGAACATCTATACTGCAGTTAAATAGTCCCTTAGCCCAAGTCACCTGGGACTGCCCAGCCATGGGTGTATAACTGCAGTGTAGACATAGCCTGAGTAAGCAATGGAGAGAGGTTCTGTTTGTTGGTGCCTTGGTAAAGGCCCAGAGGCTCTGACCCTTGGAGCTCTGAACAGCTCAGCTCTTTGAAGGTTCTGAGTGGTTAATCACTCCCTGATGGTGAGGGGTGGAGCTGAGCTGATCTACGCAGGAAGGCTTGGTATAAAAAGTCACTTGCCAGGTGAACTCGAGAGCCATGAACAGAGGCAGCTCACAGACGTGTTCTGGAGGAAGTTGAGAGCGGAAATGTGAGAGGCTTTCCTTCCAGGTTCAGCTCTTCATGTGATTCCATGATGGCCAGCAATGGAACAGTGGTGGTGACCTGCAACAGATGTGCCATGTTTTCTTTTCTGTCTGAAACCAGAAAGGACTTCATGTGCATGAATTGCAAGTAGTTGGTTGTGCTGGAGGAGACGATTCTTGGATCGGAGGGGCAAGGCGAGACACTGCTGAGAATCTGAGGAGCTGAGGAGTTCCTAGACAGCCAGGTTTGGGAAACACAAGTACCCCAGGTTCAAGGAAAAAAGAAGCTTGCCACCAAGGAATCGGAGAGAGAGGAATCCAGAGAAGAGGCCGAGCAGTTTGTAAGCACCAGAGGCAAGTGGTCACAGCAGCATTCTACACGTCTGGAGAGAGATGAGGATAGGCAGGCTGTGGCCACCAGAGAGAAGAGGACCAGGAATTTCACAGAGCTAGAAATTTCCAGTCGATACCAGGCCCTCAACATGGAAACTGTGGAAGATGCCTCTCAAGATCCAGCTAGTCAAAGGGAACTGAGAGCTGTATGGGACACACCTCTGGATGGCAGCTGTAAGCAAATCAAGCTTGCTCACAAAGAGTTCTCCAACAGTCCAAGGAAGATAGACGATCCTTGTTGTGGATTCAATACTCAGAAGAATCGAAAGAACATTCTTCAAGGGATAGGTGGACCACAGGACAGTGTGCTGCCTTCCTGGAGCCAAGATACAAGACATCACGCAAAGATTAGATAGGCTTCTGAAGTCGACTGGAAAGGATCCATTGGTGATGGTTCATACTGGCACTAATGAGACTGTGTTGCGGGATATTTGACTGAAGAACGAGAATGTTCAAGCAAACTTCTTTGAGATCCTTCTGGTCCCGCAAGCAAAGGCAGAAGATTCTGGAAGTGAACCGCTAGCTAAGTAAGTGGTGGAGGGTTTTGGTTTTGTGGAACATTGGTCCATCTTCTACAAGGGGAGGTAGCTGTATTGTTTGGATGGCCTCCACTTCAACAGAAGGGGGAACCAGTCTTCTTGGGGACAGGCTGGCTAGAGTAGTTGGGTGGGCATTAAACTAATAACAAAATGGGATTGTAAAAGAAGGGAAGATTTGAGCACTGAATTAACGCAAAATCAAGATGTTGAGAACAAAATTAATCAAGGAACTAAAGGAAATGAAGAGGAGAAATTCTTTAATTGCCTATACACCAAAGTTAGGAGTTTTTATGGGCATTAATTTGATCTAGTTGGTATTACTGAAGCGTGGTGGTATGATTTACACAACTGGAATGTTAAAATCAATTATTATAACCTATTTACGAAGGATCAAGTGCGGAAAAGGGGAAGGAGAGTGTCACTCTATGTCAAAAATGGTATTGCCTGTTTCCGAAGCACTGATAACTCAGAAGGAAATTATCTTGAATGTTATGGATCAATGTCCTAACAGATAAAGCACAAAATGGGGTATTAGTTGGTGTTTGCTACAGACTAGAGTCCTGTGCGGGATTCATCCTGCCCCTCAATACCCACTTCCACTCGCTCCTGCTATTATGTCAGCAAGTCCTGCGAGACCCATGGGATCCTGGTCCCATGCAGGACTTGAGTACTGACCACCAAATCACACTAGGGATCTTATGCACCTAGATGTAATGTGTAGGAGAAAAGCTGTGTGATAGTGGGGAACTTCAATTTGAATGACATATGAACCATAGAAATGTAGGGCTGGAAGGGAACTCAACACAACAACAGGTCCAGCCTCCTTTGCTGAACCTAATTGCCTTCTATGATGAGATAACTGGCTCTGTGGATGAGGGGAAAGCAGTGGATGTGTTATTCCTTGACTTTAGCAAAGCTTTTGATACGGTCTTCCACAGTATTCTTGCAGCCAAGTTAAAGAAGTATGGGCTGGATGAATGGACTGTAAGGTGGATAGAAAGCTGGCTAGATCGTCGGGCTCAAGGGGTAGTGATCAATGGCTCCATGTCTAGTTGGCAGCCGGTTTCAAGCGGAGTGCCCCAAGGGTTGGTCCTGGGGCCGCTTTTGTTTAATATCTTTATTAATGATCTGGAGGATGGTGTGGACTGCACTCTCAGCAAGTTTGCAGATGACACTAAACTGGGAGGTGTGGTAGATACACTAGAGGGTAGGGATCGGATACAGAGGGACCTAGACAAATTAGAGGATTGGGCCAGAAAAAACCTCATGAGGTTTAACAAGGACAAGTGCAGAGTCCTGCACTTAGGACGGAAGAATCCCATGCACTGCTACAGACTAGGGACCGAATAGCTAGGTAGCAGTTCTGCAGAAAAAGACCTAGGGGTCACAGTGGACGAGAAGCTGGATATGAGTCAACAGTGTGCTCTTGTTGCCAAAAAGGCTAACGGCATTTTGGGCTGTATAAGTAGGGGTATTGCCAGCAGATTGAGGAACACGATCGTTCCCCTTTATTCGACATTGGTGAGGCCTCATCTGGAGTACTGTGTCCAGTTTTGGGCCGCACACTACAAGAAGGATGTTGAAAAATTGGAAAGAGTCCAGCGGAGGGCAACAAAAATGATTAGGGGTCTGGAGCACATGACTTATGAGGAGAGGTTGAGGGAACTGGGATTGTTTAGTCTCCAGAAGAGAAGAATGAGGGGGGATTTGATAGCTGCTTTCAACTACCTGAAGGGGGGTTCCAAAGAGGATGGAGCTCGGCTGTTCTCAGTGGTGGCAGATGACAGAACAAGGAGCAATGGTCTCAAGTTGCAGTGGGAGAGGTCTAGGTTGGATAGTAGGAAACACTATTTCACTAGGAGGGTGGTGAAGCACTAGATGACCTCCTGAGGTCCCTTCCAACCCTGATATTCTATGATTCTATGAAGCAAGGCCAAGAAAACCTAGACCATCCCTGACCATAGGCGCCAACTCCATGGGTGCTCCGTGCTCACCTCCGCCTCCTCCCCTGAGCGCACGGTGGCTCCGCTTCTCCCCCTAGCTGTTTCACGGTGGCAAGCACTGGGAGGGAGGGAAGACGAGGGGGAACACGGGATGCTCGGGAAAGAGGTGGGACTGGGGAGGGGGGTTGGGAAAGGGGTCCAATAGGGGCAGGGAGGAGGCGGAGTTGGGGCGGGGACTTTGGGGAAGGGGTTGGAATGGGCGTGGGGATGGTGGGGCAGGGATGGAGTCAAGGTGGGGAGGGTTGAGCACCCACCGGCGTCAGGAAAAGTTGGTGCCTATGTCCCTGACAAGTGTTTGTCTAACCTCCAGTGATGGGGATTCCACAACTTTCCTTTGGAGCCTGTTCCAGAGTTTAAATACCCTTCTAGCTAGTAATTTTTTCCTAATATCTAACCTAAATCTCCCCTGATTAAGCCCATTCTTCTTGTCACTCTTTCAGTGGCCATGGTGAACAGTTTAGCACCATTCTTTTTATAACGGCCCTTAAATTAACATATTTGCAGACTGTTGTCAGGTTCCCCCTCAGTCTTTTTTTTTTTTCAAGACTTAACATGTGCAGGTTTTTTTAAGCTTTGCTCACAGCTCAGGTTTTCTAAACCTTTTATCATTTTTGTTGCTCTCCTCTAGACTCTCTCCAGTTTGTCGTGTAGAGGAGCGGACTCACCCCTGCAGCACCTCCTGCTGGTGACTTCCGGGAATTAGCTCTTCCAGCGTCCTGGAGCACCCTCTGCAGGCCGGTGGTCTGCCTGTCCTTCGACCCCCGTGTCCCTCCCGGACCTCGGTGCCCTTTTATCTGGGGTGCTGCCCCCTGGCAGTACACCCCTCAGTCCTAGGGTCTCCCCTCCCCGGGGAACCCCCACCCACTATCCCTACCTCACCTCAGAATAAGGCCACTGCCAGTCACCAACTAGCCCCCGCTCCCTGGGGCAGACTGCAGTATAGGCCACTCATCACAGGCAAGGTTGGGTTTGGACCTGCTGCCTTGGCCTACCCATAGGCTGCCCTCTGCAACCCCCAGTACCTCTTGACCTCCTACTAGGCCGCAGCCTGGGGCTTTCCAGGCTGGAGCTCCCCAGCTCCTCAGCCTGTCCCCAGCCCTGCTCCACTCAGGTACTCTGGCTCTAGCTCGCTGCAGCCAGGCCCTTCTCCCTCCCAGCCTTTTTATACAGGCCCAGCTGTGGCTGCTTCCCCAATCAGCCCAGCTTTTAGAGCTGCAGCCCTCTGCCAGGGCTGTTTTAAGCCCTTCCAGGCAGGGGCGGGGGACCACCCCGCTACAGTCCACATCTTTCCTAAAGTGTGGCTGGAGGTCTCATACTGCTAGTATTATCCTTGGAATTTCTAATTATTATAGATGACAATTTCTTAACTCAAAAAGCGTTTCACCCAACACAGGGGAATTCTGTAAAGAGAAGGTAAAGTGGTCACTTGATTATAATCTATAAATACCTACACGGGCAACTAATATTTAATAATTGGCTCTTTAATCTAGCAGAGAAGGTCTAACACAATCCAAAGGCTGGAATTTGAAATTAGGCATACATTTTTAATATTGAGGATAATTCACCGTTGGAACAACTTACCAAGGGTCATGGTGGTTTCTCCCTCGATGACAATTTTTAAATCAAGACTGGATGGTTTTCTAAAAGCTGTGCTCTAGGGATTCTTTGGGGGAAGTTCTCTGGTCTGTGTTCTACAGGAGCTCAGACCAGATGATCCCATTGATCCCATCTGTCCTTGGAATCTATAAATGTATAACCCTTGGGCAGAAGCTCCTGTCCATTTCCTGGATCGGAAAGAAGCCCTGAGTCAGTTTAAACACAGCCTTTTTATATCAAAAGCCTTCCTTTGTTAGCCCCTGGAAAACCCAGTTTGAACCAGTATATGCAAGTCTCTCCAGGCTCTCTGGAGGTGGTTGAGTGATTCACGTTGATCACCCACCACTGTTCTTAATCCCTGGCAGAGCTGTAGCAACCCTCTCCCCGTGGAGGTGCATGCAGTCCCTGGCCTCCAGTGCTACATAAGCCATTCAGATGCTTAATACAATATGGCCTCCGAAGGTATTACATGTGGTTGCAATGGCTGTTACAGCCATCTCTATGGAGATTTACAAGAAGAATAGCCTGGGCCTGAAGCTCGTCTGTCCCTGTGCACTCTGGTTAAGACAGTGGATAGACTGAAGAGCCAGGAGAAGTGCAGGGAGAGAAAACAGGAGACTTGTGGGATACAGAGGAAATACATTTAGAAAATATGGTGAGGGAGGATGGAGGGGACAAGTAGAGCAGGAATACAGAGGGAGACAAACTTGGGCTAGGGGAGGGAGAGGGACAGAGTGGCAGCTGCTTCCATCACAAGGGAAACAAGGGGTAATCTATGGGCGCTGGCCTAGCAATCAGCAAGGAGGCCTGCATTATTAGGTGTGCATGTAAGGTCCAAGCAGCACTCATCAGCTGAGCTGGACTCTGTGGACATGTCTACACAGCACAAGGGAGAGAATCTCCCAGCCCGGGTCAATAGACTTGGGCTTGTGGGGCTCACTCACACTAGCACTCTGAACGCAGCTGTGTAGAAAGCACTTGGAAGTTGTGGCTCATGCTGGAACTCAGGCTCTGAAGTCAGGGCAGGGGGGCTTCAGTTAGGTGCACAACTTTGAAGGCCAATAGGATTTTGGTGCCTAACTCCTCTGGGCACTTCTGAAATCCCCAGCCAGTGTGTATTGCTCACTCCTGTGAGCTCTGCAGAGCCAACATAGCTATGGGAGAGGGAGCTGAATTATCTTCCTACCTGTGCATCATCACCAGAATGGTTCTCTACAGTCAGTCAAAGACTGGTAAGATACAGCTGTGCAGTGCTGGCTAATGGATTGCACAGGTGTCACTGTGGGGCGAATCTGAAGACAGTGTGGTTAAAGGTGCAGCACTGAAGGCAGAATTTCTCCTGCAGGATCTTTATTACTGGAGATGGAAAGAACCCATGATAAGTCCAGGCATGACTTAGAAAAACACTTGTAAGCCTATCTGAGATGTCTCATCGAGAGACTAACTATAGAAAACCACAGCGCTACTTTTAGGACATATCTACATGACAGTATGTACAGTGGCACAGCAACATTGCTGCAGCTGTAGTGTAGACGCTTCCTACATGGACAGATGGGGCTTTTCTATCAATGTATAGAAGGCACCTCTCTCAGAGGTGGTAGCTACGTTGACGGAAGAAGCCTTCCGTTGACCTAGCTGTGTCTACAGTGGGGGGTTAGGTTGACCTAACTATGTTGCACTGTATGTGAAATTTTTCACAGCCCTGATCAATGTAGCTAGATCAACCTAAGTTTTAGGGGTAGCCCAGGCCTGAGCCTTTCTTCAGTGTACACTCTTACTTTAATAAGAACATAAGAAAGGCCGTACTGGGTCAGACGAAAGTTCCATCTAGCCCAGTATCCTGTCTTCTGACAATGGCCAATGCCAGGTGCCCCAGAGAGAATGAACAGAACAAGTAATCATCAAGTGATCCATCCCTGTCGCCCATTCCCAGCTTCTGGCAAACAGAGGTTAGGGCCAGCATCCCTGCCCATCCTGGCTAATAGCCATTGATGGACCTATCCTCCATGAACTTATCTAGTTCTTTTTTTAACCCTGTTATAGTCGTAGCCTTCACAACATCCTCTGGCAAGGAGGTTGACAGGTTGACTGTGCGTTGTATGAAAAAATACTTCCTTTTTGTTTTAAACTTGCTGCCTATTCATTTCATTTGGTGACCCCTAGTTCTTGTGTTATGAGAAGGAGTAAATAACATTTCCTTATTTATTTTCTTCACACTATTCATGATTTTATAGACCTCTATCATATCCCCCCTTAGTTGCCTCTTTTCCAAGCTGAAAAGTCCCCATTTTATTAATCTCTCTTCATCTGGAAGTCGTTCCAGACTCCTAATAATTTTTGTTGCCCTTTTCTGAACCTTTCCCAATTCCAATATATCTTTTTTTGAGATGGGGTGACCACATCTGCATGCAATATTCAAGATGTGGGCGTACTATGGATTTATAAAGAGGAAATATGATATTTTCTATCCCATTCTGTTCGCTTTTTTGACTGCCTCTGCACACTGTGTGGACATCTTCAGAGAACTATCCACGACTCCAAGATCTCTTTCTTGAGTGGTAATGACTAATTTAGACCTCATCATTTTATATGTATAGTTGGGATTATGTTTTCCAATGTGCATTACTTTGCATGTATCAAATACATCTGCCATTTTGTTGCCTGCTCACCAAGTTTTGTAAGACCCTTTTTCAGCTCTTTGCAGTCTGCCTGGGACTTAACTATCTCGAGTAGTTTTGTATCATCTAAAAATTTTGCCACCTCACTGTTTACCCCCTTTTCCAGATCATTTATGAATATGTTGATTAGGACTGGGCCCAGTACAGACCCCTGAGGGACACCACTATTTACCTCTCTCCTTTCTGAAAACTGACCCTTTATTCCTACCCTTTGTTTCCTATCTTTTAACCAGTTACCAATCCATGAGAGGACCTTCCCTCTTATCCCAGGGCAGCTTCCTTTGCTTAAGAGTCTTTGGTGAGGGACCTTGTCAACGGCTTTCCGAAAATCTAAGTGCACTATATCCACTGGATCACCTTTGTCCACATGGTTGTTGACCCCTGTGACGTTGCACTCTCTCTCTATATATATATGGAAATTTGCACTCTCTATGTTTATGGAAATATGCTTATGAGTGTAAATATGACATAACTGGAATATGCTTTGTGCTAGATATGCCATGTAACATATATTTGCAAAGGTTATGATCTACTGAATATATTCATCCTATTCATATGCTTGTATCATTTTTATATCTGAAGTTATGAGCGTTGGCTCTATGCTTGTATTTGAAATGTTTGCTGTAGGAAACACATAAAGGAGGTTTGGCCAATATATTGTGAAGGGGCTATTCAAGTAATTGGGACTACTTAACTAACAATGTACTTTGGGAGACGCCAATCCACATCTGAGCTTTCCTGGAAACGTTCAAACTAACATGTAAACAATGGCGTCGGCCTGCAAAAAGCTGAATCATTCATGGACACGTGACTTGCCCAGGTGGCTACAAACTCCATCTTGTTGCTGTGATTTTGCACAGAAGAACAAAAGGGTTTCCACCCACAAGAGAGAGCATATAAAAGACCCTGGAAACCCCTCCATTTTGTCTTCAGCTGGATCAAGAGATGTCCTCTCCACCCCAAAGAGATGCCGGAAAGAAACTGGAACAAAGGACTGTAACTATGAGGGTGTGAGTGATTGCTGGACCATAAACTACAATGTTGGTCTGAAAAAGATTGTACCTGAAAATAACATCTAGGGTGAGAAGTTAGTATTTGTAACTAGATCCTTAGTGTATTAAGTTAGCCTTGCATGTTTTGTTTTATTTTGCTTGGTAACTTACTTTGTTCTGTTATTACCTGAAACCACTTAAATCCTACTTTTTATACTTAATAAAATCACTTTTGTTTATTAATTCACCCAGAGTAAGTAATTAATACCTGGGGGAGCAAACAGCTGTGCACATCTCTCTATCAGTGTTATAGAGGGCGAACTATTTATGAGTAGTTTAACCTGTATAAGCTTTATACAGAGTAAAACGGATGTATTCGGGGTTTAGGCTCCCAGAAAGACTGAATACTGGTGCTGGGAAAGTCCCTGTTAACTGAGAAGCCCCTGGGCTAAGTGAATCGTAGTTTCTGTAAACTGCAAGGGGGCGTGGCCCAACCTCTTGCTCTGTGCTGGAGCTGACTGGTGTGTCTAGCTCAGCAAGAGGGGAGTGGAGGGAAGCCTTCTCTGGCAGGGGGGTTTGTTCTCAGTGGTATCCCAGCACATCTAGTGACTGTCTTGAGGGAGATTCTGTGACCCAACCCATCACAACCCCCTCAAAGAATTCTAGTAGATTGGTGAGGCATGATTTCCCTTTACTAAAACCATGTTGATGCTTCCCCAGCAAATTATGTTCATCTATGTGTCTGACAATTTTGTTCTTTACTATAGTTTCAAATAGTTTGCCCCGTACTGAAGTCAGGCTTACCAGCCCTGTAATTGCCGGGATCACCTGTGGAGCCCTTTTTAATAATTAGCATCACATATCCTCCAGTCATTTGGTACAGAAGCTGATTTAAATGATAGGCTACAAACTAGAGTTAGTAGTTCTGCAATTTCACATTTGGGTTCCTTGGGTGATACCATCTGGTCCTGGTGACTTATTACGGTTTAGTTTATCAATTTGTTCCAAAACCTCCTCTAATGACACCTCAATTTGGAACAGTTCCTCAGATTTGTTACCTAAAAAGAATGGCTCAGGTTTGGGAATCTCCCTCACATCCTCAGCCATGAAGACTGATGCAAAGAATTCATTTAGTTTCCTTGCAATGGTCTTATTGTCTTTGAGTGCTCCTTTAGCATCTCGATCGTCCAGTGGCCCCACTGGTCGCTTAGCAGGCTTCCCGTTAATGATGTACTTAAATTTTTTTTTGCTATTACTTTTGGAGTCTTTGGCTAACTGTTCTTCAAATTCTTTTTTGGTCTTCCTAATTATATTTTTACACTTCATTTACCAGAGGTTATGCTCCTTTCTATTTTCCTCACTAGGATTTAACTTCCACTTTTTAAAGGATGCCTTTTTGCCTCTCACTGCTTCTTTTACTTTGTTGTTTAGCCATGGTGGCACTTTTTTGGTTCTCTTACTATGTTTTTTAATTTGGGGGATACATTTAAGTTGAGCCTCTATTATGGTGGCTTTAAAAAGTTTCCACGCAGCTTGCAGGGATTTCACTTTTGGCGCTGTGCCTTTTAATTTCTGTTTAATTAACTTCCTCATTTTTGTGTAGTTCCCCTTTCTGAAATTAAATGCTACAGTGTTGGGCTGCTGTGGTGTTTTCCCTGCCACAGGGATGTTAAATTTAATTATATTATGGTCACTATTACCAAGCGGTCCAGCTATAGTCACCTTGGACCAGATCCTGTGCTCCACTTAGGACTAAATCAAGAATTGCCTCTTCCCTTGTGGGTTCCAGGACTAGCTGCTCCAAGAAGCAGTCATTTAAGATGTCAAGAAACTTTATCTCAGCATATCTTCCTGAGGTGACATGTACCCAGTCAATATGGGGATAGTTGAAATCCCCCATTATTATTGAGTTTTTTATTTTTATAGCCTCTCTAATCTCCATGAGCATTTCACAGTCACTATCACCATCCTGGTCAGGTGGTCAGTTATATATCCCTACTGCTATATTCTTATTTTAGAGCATGGAATTACTATCTATAGACATTCTTTGGTACAGTTTGGTTCATTTAAGATTTTTACTTCATTTGATTCTACGCTTTCTTTCACATATAGTGTCACTCCCCCACCAGCACGACCTGTTCTGTCCTTCCGATATATTTGGTATTACGGTATCCCATTGATTATCCTCATTCCACCAAGTTTCTGTGATGCCTATTATATCAATATCCTCATTTAACACGAGGCACTCTAGTTCACCCATCTTATTATTTAGACTTCTAGCATTTGTATATAAGCACTTAAAAAAAATGGTTACTCACTTTCTTGTAACTGTTGTTCTTCGAGATATGTTGTTCATGTCCATTTCAACCAGGTGTGTGCGCACCGCATGCATGCCAGCCGGAAGATTTTTCCCTTAGCAGCGTCCATAGGGTGGGCCTTGGCGCCCAATATAGGACCCTGCCAACCCTCCACCCACTCAGTTCCTTCTTGCTGGCTATTCCGACATAGGGGCAGGAGGGTGGGTATTGGAATGGACATGAACAACACATCTCGAAGAACAGTTACGAGAAAGTGAGTAACCATTTTTTCTTCTTCGAGTGATTGTTCATGTCCATTCCAACCAGGTGACTCACAAGCCAAAGCTCAGGAGGTGGGGTCGGAGTCATGCACTGATTGGATCACAGCACGTCCAAAGGCCGCATCATCTCTGGCCTGTTGTGTAATTGCACAGTGCGTCGTGAATGTATGTATCGAGGACCACGTAGCTGCCCTGCAGATTTCCTGGGTGGGGACCTGTGCCAGGAACGCCGCCGAAGAGGCCTGGTAGTGGGTGGTAATCGGCGGAGCGGGCACCCTCACCAGGCCGTAACACTCCCTAATGCAGGTTGTGATCCACAACGAAAGCATTGAGAAGAGACAGGGAGACCTTTCATCCTGTACGCCACGACCACAAAGAGTTGGACGGACTTCCGGAACGACTTAGTCCTCTCTATGTAGAAGGCTAGGGCCCAACGTACATCCAGTGAGTTCAGCCTGCGCTCCCTATCGGAGGACTGTGGCTTGGGATAAAACACTGGGAGGAAGATGTCCTGGCCCACCTGCAACTGGGAGATAACCTTAGGGAGGAAAGCCGGGTGAGGTCTGAGTTGGACCTTGTCCTTATGAAAAACAGTGTAAGGGGGCTCGGACGTGAGGGCCTTGAGCTCTGATACCTGCCACGAGGAATTCAACCTTGTACGAGAGATAGAGCAGGTCGCCCGTGGTTCAAATGGAGGGCCCGTAAGTCTGGAGAGGACTAGATTAAGGTCCCAGGCTGGGACAGGCTGATATGTCTGCGGGAAAAGCCTTTCCAGGCCCTTGAGGAAACAACTGACTAGAGGGTTTGTGAAGACTGAGAAGCCAATGTAAGCGAGAGGAGAATACTGGTAACATCTTACGCCCACTTTGCACAGGGCTTAAATGACCACAAAGTGCAAAGAAGGAGCAAATCGGGCCCTGAGTTTTTGCCCCACATACCAGAACCATGAAGAGATGGTCAGACACTCTTCAGAGTAGAATCCTACTTTAATGTGGTGTCTAGTATCGGCTAGATCCCTGCCTGAGATGTTCCCAGTGCTCAGCTACATGAAAATGTTGTAACGACACTAGGCTGCAGAGCAGTGCTTTCCTCACATACCAGAACTCTCTTACTAAGGGCCCTGGCCATGGGCTACAGTGATAGAGAATAACGGATTGAGAAATCTGAGAATCAGTCAGTTGGATCGACTCACAATTGACAATTTCAGGTCCCCACCTGGTTCCTGAACGGAGATTAATGGTTTTGCCTTGGATGTAAGTGGTTTGCTAATAAAGGCCATTAGAACTTCCCCATGACTACCTGAGTCAGAAGAATCGCTCATTTATTTATTTATTTTGTTGTTGCTCTAAGATGCATTTCACAGACTGGCACTGAGGACATATAAATCAGCTTATCTGTGGCAAGAAGAGGAAGTTACTCACCCTGTGCAGCTATGATGGTTCTTTGAGATGTGTGTCCCTATGGATGCTCCGCTGTAGGTGTATCTGTGCCCCTGCATCTCTAATTGGAGATTTTAGGGAGCAGGGTCTGTTCGGCCTGCACATGCACCCTTCCTCCCTCCCTTGTGGTCTGTCTTGAGGCTAAATAGTACTGCACAGGCGAACCACCCTCAGTTCCTTCTTTACCGCAGAGCCCCTTGGCAAGAACTCCGAAGTAAAAAGGATGGCAGCTCGTGGAGCCGCCCATAGGGGGACACATCTCGAAGAACCATCATTACTGCACAAGATGATTATATTCCTATTCTTCTTCGAGTAGTGTCCATATGGGTGCTCCAGTGTAGGTGATTCCAAAGCAGTCTTCCCCATGGAGGGCTGGGGTGTGGAGTGGAGTCTGTAACTGACGATAGAAGTGTGGGGATGAAGATGGCATTAGAGGCAGAGTCCCAGGCAATCGTGTAGTGATCCGTGAAAAGTATGGGCAGAGGCCCAGGTCGCCGCCCTAGATTTATGAGATGGTGATATCTTTAACAAATGTGACTAAAGTAGAAACAGATCTTGAGAGTGCTTGCAGATCCCTGATGGACACAGCAGGTTATGTGCACGGTAATAGTGGTTAATGTGACTGGAGACCCATTTGGAGAGTCTTTGAGCTGATATTGCAGAGCCCTTGGATCTTTCTGTGAATGAAAGGAAGAGTTTGGGAGACTTCTTAAAGACCTTATTCCTGTCCAAATAAAATGCCAGGGCTCTCCTAACATCCAGCATATGTAGTGTTGCCTCCCTGTTGTCACAATGAGGTTTTTGAAAAAATATGTGGAGGTGAATTAGCTGGCTCACATGTAAAGGAGGAGATTACCTTGGGGAGGAACTTGGGGTGTGACCTCAAGTTGACTTTGTCTTTAAAGAAGACCATGAATGGCGGAGAGTATCAGAGGGGTAGCCGTGTTAGTCTGAATCTGTAAAAAGCAACAGAGGGTCCTGTGGCACCTTTAAGACTAACAGAAGTATTGGGAGCATAAGCTTTCGTGGGTAAGAACCTCACTTCTTCAGATGAAAGACTTGCATCTTGGTTCCAACACTTAGAGAGCGAATGCTTGCATCTGAAGAAGTGAGGTTCTTACCCATGAAAGCTTATGCTCCCAATACTTCTGTTAGTCTTAAAGGTGCCACAGGACCCTCTGTTGCTTTTTACATGAATGGCGGGTGCGCCATCAACGCCACTCCCTCTCCTATCCTTTGAGCTGAGGTAATGGCCACTATAAATGCCGTGTTCATGGATAGGTATAACAGAGAGCAGGTGGCCATAGGCTTGAAGAGTGGTCTAGTCCAAGTTCTCAGAACTACAGTGAGGTCCCAGGTTGGAGTCGGTGGTCTGACATGTGGGAACAGGTTTCCCATGCCCTTAAGGAATCTGCATGTTGTTGGGTGGGTGAATACTGAGCATCCGTCCACTGGATGATGGAAGACCATTATGGCCGCTAGATGTACTTTAAGTGAGCTAAGAGAGAGAGCCCAGACCTTTTGCAGTCTACAATATAGTCTAGAATCAAAGGGAGGGAGGGAGGAAGATGTCGGGTCCACTTGTTTGGAATTGCACCAAATTTAGAATCGTTTCCATTTCTGTAGGTAAGTATGACGAGTCATCATTTTCCTACTGTGTAGTAACACCTCTTTCACCTCTTCCGAGCATTCGCTCTCTAAGTGTTGGAACCAAGAAAGAGCCAAGCCTGGAGCCAGAGGATCCAGGGAGTTTCGCAAGGGAGTTTGGAAGGGAGCGGAGGTCTCTTGCCAGTTCTATCTGTTTCCCTTTTATTCCCCTTAAAACCTATAAACCAAACTACATTCAAAACTTCTTGCTTAAACAACCCTTTCATTAACTAGGAGACAATGCAGGCAGAAGCCCAGCTGCAGAGTGGGGGCTATCCAGTTTATTGCACTGAGTGCAGCATGTATGATTACCTGCCCTGTGGGCGGGTGGCGTATGTGTGCATTTGGTGCAAGGAGCTCCTGGCCCTCAGAGACCACGTACGGACTTTGGAGGCCAGGGTAGCGGAACTGGAGGAGCTAAGGGAGGCAGAGAGGTACGTGGATGAGGCTTTCCGGGACACTGTAGAATTGTCCCACCTCCGGTCAGACAGCCTCTGCGCTGTTGAGGAGGATGAAAGGCCCAGGGAAGCAGAGCAGTCAATGGGAGCAGAGGGAAACCCTCCCATAGTTGGGACCCTCCTTCCAGATGGTGCTGGGGTTACCTCTTGCACTGAGGTTACCTCTCCGGGGGAGTGAACTCCAGTGGCTAGAAAAAGGCAGGTGTTAGTAATGGGAGATTCGATCATTAGAAACGTAGATAGCTGGGTTTGTGATGACTGAGAGAACCGCATGGTGACTTGCCTGCCTGGTGCGAAGGTTGCGGATCTCTCGAGGCATCTAGACAGACTTATGTGTAGTGCTGGGGAGGAGCTGGTGGTCGTGGTACATGTAGGTACCAATGACAGAGGGAAGGGTAGGAGAGACGTCCTGGAGGCCAAATTTAGGCTGCTAGGAAAGAGACTGAAATCAGGGACCTCTATGGTGGCATTCTCAGAAATGCTCCCAGTTCCACGTGCAGGGCCAGGTAGGCAGGCAGAGCTTCAGAGTCTCAATGCGTGGATGAGACGATGGTGTAGAGGGGAGGGGTTTAGATTCATTAGGAACTGGGGAAACGTTTGGGATGGGGGGAGCCTATACAGGAGAGATGGGCTCCACCTAAACCAAAGTGGAACCAGACTGCTGGCACTTAACATTAAAAAGGTTGTAGAGCAGTTTTTAAACTAGGAGATGGGGGAGTGCCGACTGCTGCAGAGGAGCATGTGGATCGGACAGAGACTTCTCTTAGGGGACAGTCTAATGATAGAGAATCTCCATGTTATAGTCAGGAGCAGAGGATGGAGGAGGATAATGTAAGGGCCAGATCAGACGAGAAACATTCACATACAAAATCGGACACATCAGAAAAGGGCAGACAAATAAAGAGTGACACGTTTTTAAGGTGCTTGTACACAAATGCTAGGTGTCTAAATAATAAGATGGGTGAACTAGAGTGCCTTGCGATAAAGGAGGATATTGATATAATAGGCATCACAGAAACCTGGTGGACTGAGAGCAATCAATGGGACACAATCATTCCGGGATACAAAATATATCGGAAGGACAGAACAGGTCATGGGGGGAGGGGGGGGAAGAGTGGCACTATATGTGAAAGAAAATGTAGAATCAAATAAAGTAAAAATCTTAAGTGAATCCACATGTTCCACAGAATCTCTATGGATAGAAATTTCATGCTCTAATAAGAATATTAGGGATCTATTATAGACCACCTGACCAGGACAGTGATAGTGATGATGAAATGCTAAGGGAAATTAGAGAGGCTATCAAAATTAAGAACTCAATAATAGTGGGGGATTTCAATTATCCCCATATTGACTGGGAACATTTCATTTCAGGAAGAAATGGAGAGATAAAATTTCTCAAGACTTTAAATGACTGCTTCATGGAGCAGCTGGTACGGGAACCCACAAGGGAAGAGGCAACTCTAGATTTAGTCCTGAGTGGAGCGCAGGAGCTGGTCCAAGAGGTAACTATAACAGGACCGTTTGGAAATAGTGACCATAATACAATAGCATTCAACATCCCTGTGGTGGGAAGAACATCTCAACAGCCCAACACTGTGGCATTTAATTTCAAAAGGGGGAACTATGCAAAAACAAGGGGGTTAGTTAAACAGAAGTTAAAAAGTACAGCGACTAAAGTGAAATCCCTGCAAGCTGCATGGGCGCTTTTTAAAGACACCATAATAGAGGCCCAATTTCAATGTATACCCCAAATTAAGAAACACAGTAAAAACTAAAAAACAGCCACCGTGGCTTAACAACCATGTAAAAGAAGCAGTGAGAGATAAAGAGACTTCCTTTAAAAAGTGGAAGTCAAATCCTAGTGAGGCAAATAGAAAGGAGCATAAATGCTGCCAAATTAAGTGCAAGAATGTAATAAGAAAAGCCAAAGAGGAGTTTGAAGAACGGCTAGCCAAAAACTCCAAAGGTAATAACAAAATGTTTTTTAAATACATCAGAAGCAGGAAGCCTGCTAAACAACCAGTGGGGCCCCTGGATGATGGAGATACAAAAGGAGCGCCTAAAGACGGTAAAGTCATTGCGGAGAAACTAAATGGACTCTTTGCTTCAGTCTTCACGGCTAAGGATGTTAGGGAGCTTCCCAAACCTGAGCCGGCTTTTGTAGGTGACAAATCTGAGGAACTGTCACAGATTGAAGTGTCACTAGAGGAGGTTTTGGAATTAATTGATAAACTTAACATGAACAAGTCTCCGGGACCAGATGGCATTCACCCAAGAGTTCTAAAAGAACTCAAATGTGAAGTTGTGGAACTATTAACTAAGGTTTGTAACCTGTTCTTTAAATCGGCTTCTGTACCCAATGACTGGAAGTTAGCTAATGTAACACCAATATTTAAAAAGGGCTCTAGAGGTGATCCCGGCAATTACAGACCGGTAAGTCTCACATCGGTACCGGGCAAATTAGTTGAAACAATAGTTAAGAATAAAATTGTCAGACACATAGAAAAACAAACTGTTGAGCAATAGTCAACATGGTTTCTGTAAAGGGAAATCGTGTCTTACTAATCTATTAGAGTTCTTTGAAGGGGTCAACAAACATGTGGACAAGGGGGATCCAGTGGACATAGTGTACTTAGATTTCCAGAAAGCCTTTGACAAGGTTCCTCACCAAAGGCTCTTACGTAAATTAAGCTGTCATGGGATAAAAGGGAAGGTCCTTTCATGGATTGAGAACTGGTTAAAAGACAGGGAACAAAGGGTAGGAATTAATGGTAAATTCTCAGAATGGAGAGGGGGTAACTAGTGGTGTTCCTCAAGGGTCAGTCCTCAGACCAATCCTATTCAACTTATTCATAAATGATCTGGAGAAAGGGGTAAACAGTGAGGTGGTAAAGTTTGCAGATGATACTAAACTGCTCAAGATAGTTAAGACCAAAGCAGATTGTGACGAACTTCAAAAAGACCTCACAAAACTAAGTGATTGGGCAACAAAATGGCAAATGAAATGTAATGTGGATAAATGTAAAGTAATGCACATTGGAAAAAATAACCCCAACTATACATACAATATGATGGGGGCTAATTTAGCTACAACAAGTCAGGAAAAAGATCTTGGAGTCATCATGGATAGTTCTCTGAAGATGTCCACGCAGTGTGCAGAGGCGGTCAAAAAAGCAAACAGGATGTTAGGAATCATTAAAAAGGGGATAGAGAATAAGACTGAGAATATATTATTGCCCTTATATAAATTGATGGTACGCCCTCATCTCGAATACTGCGTACAGGTGTGGTCTTCTCATCTCAAAAAAGATATACTGGCACTAGAAAAGGTTCAGAAAAGGGCAACTAAAATGATTAGGGGTTTGGAACGGGTCCCATATGAGGAGAGATTAAAGAGGCTAGGACTCTTCAGCTTGGAAAAGAGGAGAGTAAGGGGGGATATGATAGAGGTATATAAAATCATGAGTGATGTGGAGAAAGTGGATAAGGAAAAGTTATTTACTTATTCCCATAATACAAGAACTAGGGGTCACCAAATGAAATTAATAGGCAGCAGGTTTAAAACAAATACAAGGAAGTTCTTCTTCACGCAGCGCACGGTCAACTTGTGGAACTCCTTGCCTGAGGAGGTTGTGAAGGCTAGGACTATAACAGCGTTTAAAAGAGAACTGGATAAATTCATGGTGGTTAAGTTCATTAATGGCTATTAGCCAGGATGGACAAGGAATGGTGTCCCTAGCCTCTGTTTGTCAGAGGATGGAGACGGATGGCAGGAGAGAGATCACTTGATCATTGCCTGTTAGGTTCACTCCCTCTGGGGCACCTGGCATTGGCCACTGTCAGTAGACAGGATACTGGGCTAGATGGACCTTTGGTCTGACCTGGTACGGCCGTTTTTATGTTATGTTCTTAAGTTGGGGTGAAGGATCTGTCCATCGTTTTGGAAGAACAAGTGACTAATGGGCCAAAGAGGAAGCAGAGGACATACTGCCAGCTGTACAAAGTATGGGTACCAAATTTCTCTTGGCCAGGTGGAGGCAATCAGTATAACGTTTGCTTTCTCTCGCCGTATCTTTAACAGGACCTTGGACATCAGAGGGAATGGGGGAAAGGTGTACAATAGCTCTCTGCCCCATGGGAAAATGACCCCGTCCCCCAGGGACTGTGTCCCTATTCCAGCCCCAATACAGTAGCAGAGACATTTCTTGTTCCGGTAAGTAGCAAACTGATCTATTGTCGGGGTTCCCCATAGGTCGAATATGTTGTGAAGAATTGCTGGGTTCATTTCCGATTTGTGGTCATGAGAGAAATTCCAATGGAGACTGTTGACTGTCGCATTTTATATCCTTAGTAAGTAAGCGGCTGAAATGAGCACATTGTGGCAGATGCACCAATTCCAAAGTTTCAGCGCTTCCGTGCAAAGGGAGGGTTATCTGGCACCTCCCTGGCGATTTATGTAAAACCAAGCAAGTTATATTGTCCATCATGACTTTCATGTTAGTATCCCTGATAAATGGGAGAAAGGCGCGTCTGATGGCTCTTAGTTCTAAAAGATTGACATGGAGAACCGCTTCCGTGGGAGATCACTTGCCCTGGACTTTGTAATCATTTAGGTGGGATCCCTATTAGAGAGGCATCTGTTGCTAGAATCAGCGTCAGTGGGGGTTGTGCGAATGGAATGCCTGCACAGATGTTGGATGGTTCTTTCCTTCAGTCCAAGGAGTGTTTGACCCCAGAGGGCACTGACAGCAGTTTGTTTAGCCCATCCTTGTTTGGACAGTAGACAGATTTGAGCCATATCTGCAATCATCTCATGAACAACCAGGTGTGTGGAGTCACAAATGTGCATGCCACCATATGCCCGAGAAGTTGGAGACAATTCCTGGCCAGTGGACATGGACTGGCCTGGACTCTCTCTATGAGACTTATCAGGATGCTGGATCTGTGCAGTGGGAGGAACACTCTCACTTGCACTGCCTCGAGTTTGGCCCCAATGAATTCCAGATGTTGTACTGGGGTCAAGGTCGATTTTTGGGTGTTGAGCTGTAGACCCAGCTGCTCAAATATGTGCATAGACATCTGAGTGGTACACTGGGTGTCTTGGAAGGAAGGAGCCTTAAGAAGGCAGTCGTCCAGGTATGGGTAGATGACAATACCTAATGTTTGTAGGTGCACCACAACAACAGAGGATCTTGGAAAATACCCTGGGTGCAGACGAGAGGCTGAATGGGAGCACTCTGTACTGATAATGGTCCTGCCCAAAGGTAAATCGGAGGAATCTCCTGTGAGATGGTCAGATTGAAATGTGGACGTAGGCATCTTGTAGGTCGAGGGCCGAAAACCAATCTCCTTGCTCCAGAGACGGAATAATGGCTGCTAGTGTGACCATCTTGAACTTTTGTGCCTTCACGTATCTGTTTAGCGCACTTAGATCTAGTAGGGATCTCCAATCTCCCTTTGTCTTGGGGATCAGCAAATAAAAACCCTTGTCTCTGAAGTGAGTGAGGACTGGATCTATGGCCCCAGGCATAGAAGATGATCTATTTCCTGATGTATTAGACTCTCATGAGAAGGATCCCTGGAGAGGGAAGGGGAGGGAGGGTGGGTCGGGGGGAGGGACGTGAAGTGAATGGAGTAACCCTTCAAAATAATTTCCAAGACCACTTGTCAGAGGTGATGTTCTTCCAACTCCAGAGGAAGTGAGTCAGGTGACTTCTGAAGAAGTATGGAAGGTCCATATCTAGCAGCTGACGTTGTTGCAAGGAGTGGTTGTTCGGGGCCTTGGCCAAGGCATCAAAACTGGTGTTTAGAGGATGAGGGTTGAGAGACTGAGGATTGGGAAGCTGACAACTTTTGCTTTTGTATCCTGGGTCTCTTATGCTGCGGCTCATAATAGCACTGAGATGGGAGGAACTGGGATAGTTGGGATTTGTAAGGTGGTTGTGAGCTGAATTTCCTCTTCTGTCCTAGTGTATAGATTCCCAGGGAGTGTAGCATGGCCCTAGAGTCTTTTAAGGTGTGGAGTGATGCGTCTGTCTTATCAGCAAAGAGTTTGGGCCCTTCAACCGGGAGGTCCTCAACCATCATGTGGACTTCCTTCAGCAACCCTGAGAGGTGTAACCAGGATGCCCACCTCATTACCACTGCTGTCAAGACTGAGCGGGCTGCTTATCTGCAGTATCCAGTGTGGTCTGTAGTGCCATTCATGCTACTAACTGGTCCTCCTTGATGATGGCCTGAAATTGATCCTTCTGTGCTTCTGGCAAGTGGTCAATAAAGGTGTTGAGTTTTCCATAATTCACATAGTCATATTTACCCATTATGGCCTGCTAGTTTGAGACCCTGAATTGCAGGGTTGCTGATGAGTATGCCTTCTGCCCAAACAGATCTAGCCTCTTCCAGTCTCTATCATGGAGGGTCGACTTGGTATGATGTTGCTTTTCCTGTGCATTAACCGCATCCATGACTACAGTGTTAGGTTAAGGTGCGTGAAGAGGAAGTCTGTCTCCTTAGGGGAGATGTAATACTTTTAGTTGGCTTTTTACACATTGGTGCAATGGAGGCTAGTGCCTGCCAGATGACCTTAGCAGGGTCTAGAAGTGTCTCATTGTTTGGGAGGGCAATTCTTGAAGAGGAGGAAGTGTGCAGTATATCTAACAATATGGTGCGAGTCTTTCACCCCCTCAAGAGGAATTTGTAGCACATTTGCCACCCTCTTAGTGCGGTCTTGGAAGAGCCTAAAGTCATCGGTCAGTGATGGAAGAGGGGGCAAGAAACTTCCTCATCTGGCAAGGAGGAGATGTTCACCAGTGAGGAAGTTTCCCCATCTAGTCTGGCCTCCTGCTCCTTCAAAGTTCCTTCCTTGGGTTCCAGGGCTCTGGACACCGAAGCTTTAGGGTAATGTCTAGTGGATTCTCTATGGGCAACACTCAATGCCCAAGAAGTGTGGGGCCTGTAGACTGCCCATGGATCCCAGTACGGCCACTGTTGGGTGGGGGAAGCGTATGGATGGTGGTACCCACAGGTGACCATACTAGGAAAACTGAGGGTCAGAGTGTGGGTGCAGTTGGGGAGGTCCCCGATATTGTAACAGTGGGTTATAGTGTGAGACCAGAGAGACATTGTTGTCCTGGTTACTATCATCTAACTCCCTGCTGGAGAAGGGTGGGACTGATCAGTGCACTGGAGGTGAATCGTCCGGTGTCGCCGATGATTCTGGGGACTGAGACATGCTCGGTACCAGAGCTCCGGTACCGAGTAGCGGGGACTCTGGCTTCTCTGTGACTGTAAGGCCCTTCAAGCAACAGAACTCCTGCGGTACTGTTGATGGGACTGGTACTGTCAGGGATTGCTGGTGCTGACTCACTGGTACCGAGGGTCTGTTATGGGAGGCATGCTCCGAGGAGGGTTGTTTGTAAGCACTCACTGCCAAGGGTCTTTTTATCGGTGCCAATTTTGTAGAGGTGGTACGGTCTCCGTCCTTATGTCTGGTAGGTGGAGCCTTTGCTTCAATGTCTTTGCCCTTCGGGTCTTTGGGTGCTATGGTAGAGTTCATACTGTGGAGTCCCCAAGATTCCTGGGAAGTGTGCTTTGGAGCCATTTTTGCTGTGGTGATTGGACCCACTGGGGATCCCCCTCTGGCTTGTAGCCTGTTTTCTGGAGGCTTTTCAGGAGGAATCAGTCGACTTTGACTGCAATTACACCTCTCTGGAGGTTTAAGGCTCCAGCGATTATCTTTGTCCTGGAGAGGATTCAGGACTGGGGTCAGATGCTAGCCTAAGAGCACCCTCTATGAGGAGAAGTTTTAACTTCAGCTCCCGGTTCTTTTGGGATCTAGCCTGGCCGTCTGTCACTGGGATTGCCTCCCTGCAGGACAGGCACCTCTTGAAGCCGGAGGAACTCGGCATGCCCCTAAGGGGATGACCCCACAGCAAAAGACAGGGGGGGAAATGGTCAAAAGAAAAAAAGGTTTTGTTTTTAAATCGAAAAAATGGAAGCTCTAAGGGTACTACAAAAGAAAAGGAAACTCTAAGAACCAAGAGTGAACTACAACTATAGGCTACCAATATAAAAAGAGTTAAGTAGTCAACAGGACTGCTACACGTTCTGTTCAAGGCCAAAGATGGTCAAGAAGGAACTGAGGGCGGTTCCCCTGGCTAGCACTAGTTAGCCTTGAGGCAGACCATGAGGCAGTGAGGGCACTTGTGCGGGCCGAACAGACACTCTACCTAAAATCTCTGATTAGAGATGCATGGGCAAAGATGCACCTACAGTGGAGCACCTATAGGGATACTACTTGAAGGAGAAGGATTTAATTCTCCTTCTGGCATGCTACCTATACAACAAAACAACAGGAATAAGAGAGTGAAAAATAGTATCGGAGACTAAGGCCTGGTCTACACTAACCCCCCAATTCGAACTAAGGTACGCAACTTCAGCTACGTGAATAACGTAGCTGAAGTCGACGTACCTTAGTTCGAACTTACCGCGGTCCAGACGCGGCAGGCAGGCTCCCCCGTCGACTCCGCGTACTGCTCTCGCCGAGCAGGATTACCGGAGTCAACGGCGAGCACTTCTGGGTTCGATTTATCGCGTCCAGACAAGACGCTATAAATCGAACCCGGAAGTTCGATTGCCAGCCGCCGAACTACCGCGTAAGTATAGACAAGCCCTAATGCTTCCAAGAAAACAAAATGTACAGCTATCACTTGCCCTTGTCAAAAGTTTTCTGAGCTGGAAGTAACATTCAGGCTTTTTATTATTCATTTCCTGTCTTGTAAAATGACACAGGCCAAATTGTTCATTTTGGGGGCGTGTGATTCCTCTTGAGCCAGGAAGGTTTCAAAATGCTCGGTCCCCTCCGCCTCCTGCTGAGCTGCCACCTAACCCTCTAGGTGTCTAAAGTGCCCAAGCACCTAAGTTTCCACTGGTAAAGTCCCATAGTTGCCTACAGTTCTTCTGCTGGGCACGAAGAGTCACCTCAGTCCTGACAGCAGTGCCTAACTAATGCCTAAGGTCCAGCAGGATTCGCAAACTAGGAATTCACCTGCCTATCTCAGCCAAGCTGGTAGACATGCTCAAAGACAGCCACCACACAAAACCCAGCTGACGGTGCCACCCTTATACAAAATGGCTTTGTATTTAGGGCACTCACTGAGGGTGTGGAAGACCTGGGTTCAAATCCACTCTCTACCCGTTAATTTATACTAAAAAATTCATAAAAGATTAAAATCAAAATGAATTGCTTTAATATTGAAATAAAACATTTTTTGTGACCCAATCTGAACATTTTTTTGTAAATTACCAGACTCGCGGCTAAGGCCCAGGCCTGAGAGGCAGTAGCTGCAGGGTCTAATCCTGGCTCTGTCAGTCTGTAAGACATTTGGCAAGCAGCTGCTGTGCTGTGTAAAATGGGTGCGCTAAGCTTCATGAATAGCGGTAAAATCCTTTGCACTCCTCGAAGTCCGACACACTCCTACCATGTGTGTAATGAACAGTGCAGTTTAGGGATCAGTCAGTGCATGGCTGACACCCAGACAAACCAGATGTGATCAGTACTTGCATTTTCCATGGGGCACAATGGAACTTGCAGCCCACTGCTCACAGAATGCCAGCGGGCACTGGACACTTTGGGACGGATTGTCAGAGGGATGGAGGTGCCCAAAGACACAGTTATATGCCTAGCGAGATCTGTCATAGCGCCGAAGCAGGTTAGAGGCCTAGCCCCCACTGCTTTCAATAGGAATTAGGTGCCTAACCTGCTTCAGTGCCTTGAAAATCCCCTAAGGCACCTCTCTGCATCTTTAGGCACCACAATATCCGTGAAAGCTGCCCTGCTCCATTGAAAGCCCCAGTCCTTATACAGCAGCTCAGTTCCACGAGAGAGACTGTGCCAACAGTCATCCCTCCTAGTGACTATTGGCCAACAGTTCCCATGGCAACACCTTTCCCTCTTTTTTAATGATAGGATCAACATAAGCCACCCTCCAGTCCACTACTAAGTCACTGGCTCAGAGTATACAGCACACACAGCTACGATGTCCCGCTACACACACGCACCCTCACAGGACTGCCACCTCCTCACAGAGCTCCACTTCAATCATCCAGGCTGCTGCCTTAGGTCTCCTGTTCAGTTTGGTTTGAACAATGCTGGTACCTGTGTCATTTTCACAATTTGTAAATAAAGACTGGATGTTTGTCTACAAGTGCTGCTCTAGGGATGATTGTGGGGCAGGTCTCTGGCCTGTGTGATACAGGGGGTCAGACGAGCTGATCACAATGGTCTCTTCTGGCCTTGGAATCTATGGATTTTTTGAGTATTTTAAGAGAAAATTTATTCAGCTCTTAAGTGCTTTTTGCATAATTTCTCAGGGTTTCCCTGTGCTGATTTTCAAGTAATCTTTCCCTGTTTTTCTCTTCAATTATAAAGGGAGACAAGTTCCTGGCTTTCTTACTGTTTCTGGCCACTCTACCATGTTCTTTGTTTTGATTTTAGTGGTTATTCCTTCACATGCCTTTGAATACTCACCAAACCTCTTCACTACTTGTTCTGCCTTGAAAAAATAAATTAAAAAAGGACACATTTTCTGGTACCTACACTATCCATCTCCCTGGTATTCCACAAGGTCTCCTCTTGAAAATGGAGATTGATTTTGCTCTGGTGCTAAATACAGCCAACCTCCAACTTACCCCTCCCTTTTACTTTTAAAATAGCTTTTCCAGTTATTCCTTCTGCATTCCCTGTACCTAGAACTCCGGTTGGCTTTAATGGGAGTTTTGGGTACACAAGGAACATAGGATGAGGCCCACTGCAGAGTTTTATGGCCCATACAGTCCACCAAAGAATGAATTCTACTGCCCTGTGGTCTCAGCCCTCAAGATATGTAATCAACTCTTCCAAACAAAGGGCTATCGAGAGGTCCCAGATACATTCCTGAAAAAGAGAAAACCCCACACACTTATTTTTTCCTAAAGGTTGTTTTATTGTAAAACCATAAATACAACACTGACATGAAAATCCTCAAGCAACGGATGCTTTCTTACAGTTTGTCTTCTGCCTTGGCATCAACTCTGAAAAGAATGTTGCAGAAATATGTCTCTAAGACACTTCTCCAAATAACTGAACTCTGGCCTGGAGCTCTGAGCTAGTTGGATCCTAAGTGGAATTACTCCTTTTCACACATGGAATATTTCCATTCAGACAGCAACAGACTTGTAGAAACAGCAACATTTAAACAGCTTGATTTTTTTTTAAATAATCCTTTTCATTTGACGTCAGTCTAAGTTTCAAACAGCACTGAATTTATTTAGCTGTAAAAAACAAACAAAAAATCCTAGAAAGAAAAAACCTAGAAGAACTTGAGTTAGCCTCAAGCATTCATATATCACAATGAAAATCAGCAACTCAATCCCGTGCAATATTGCTCTCTATTGAGTCATTCGATCCACACCAACAATACATGAGACTTCAAACAGGTTTTGTTTTGTTTATTAACACAGCAAGTGTGACATTAGATAACCTTTTAAATACAGTACATGGTACAGTGCGGGGCCAACTGCCCGCACATTTCCCCATTATGAAGATAAAGCCAGCGGTGGCGGTTTATAAAAATATTGTGTTGCTACAAAAGTATAAATTAATGCTACTGGTATTAAGAAATATTAAACACATAAAACTTATAAGGATTAAGAAAAATATTCATTAATACCTGTAGAAAACTCTGGCCTAAAAAAGATATTTTTTGTATATTTTCTTTTTTTAAAGATGGCATGAGATTCTTGCACTCGCATGTAGAGAGAGACATGCTGGTGCATCTATGGTATTGCCTAGAACATCTGCATCTACAGAAAAGAAGGTAAATGCACACAAGTTACTGGGTGAGGGGAGATGGGGAGGAAAAGGAGAACTTTGTTAATCATTTTCCTGATGAAACAAGAAGAATTCAGCTCCCAACAGGAGGTTTTGAGAACGTAACATACAAAATGAAGAACTTTTCAGACTGGCTGCATATGAGGATTTCCTGGTGTTTTTGTTGGTCGGAGACGTTCTAGCTACAGGATAGACTGGAATCCTCAGAGTCTGGATGATGTGTATTCCTCCTGCATTTGTGACCTTGGGTATTCACCTGTCATCCATGATCAGTTTTCCTTTTAAAAAATTAAATAAAACTTCCAATGAATGTCAAGGGACTCTGGCAACATCCACAACTGCCCTAAGATTTTGTTGCTCTTTTCAGAGTACATGCCTCCTTTCGCAAGCTGACGGGACCTTCTCCATGGATAACATCATCCAAAATAAAAAATATATACCCTAGCCACACACATTTCAGAGACCACCCCAAGGATCCCCAGAAGACTATTCAAGGCTTATGAGGCTGGAAGGGACTTTTTAAGGAACTTTGGCTGTACATAGCAAGGGTTTTACGTGCCTCTATCCATCAATTTCATTGCAAAACCTCCTATTGTTAAGGCTATGCTGCTCATCTGGGTACCAAGACAAATGCTGGCTGCTGTCAGTGACACTAAAATACAGAAAGAAACAATCCTTTCAGTCAGTGGTCGATGTTGGGCACCAACTAGCCATTCATGTGACTGACTGCAGAAGCTACACTAAAAATTTCAAACTCAGCTGCTTACAGATTACTAAACCCTAAAAAGTCTACTGGATACACTGTCCTCTAATGTGAGCAAAACTCTTCTGTCAAGTTATAAAGCAAAGGACTTTAATAGGCGTAGTAAAAAAACAAAAAACAAAAACCCACAACTCCCCCCCCCCCAAAATCCAACTGACCAACAAAATTAAACAGGACTCCCCCAAACTTTCATTATAGAAAATTAAATTAGAGGGCAATACACTCTCATTGGTTTACCATATCTGGCCTAGCGTAAGCAAACTATTCCCATGGTATCAAAGGGCCATTCCAACTAGGATCTGTGCTTGTTTTTACATCTGCTCATTCACAATGATTGGCTTAATGAAGTTTCCATAAGTCTAAAATTCCCCATGATACACAGACATGTCCTAGGTGCTGTACAAGGGAGTACTTATTGCTACTGGGCAACATTTTCAAAATCACCTACGTGATTTAGGAGCCCAAGTCCCATTGAAAATTTTACCTGCAGTGTCTCATTGGGTCTGATGCTTCTAGGGACTCCCAGCTGATACCAAGGACTCAGAACCGCTGTGTGACACAGCTGATGCACAGTGGGAGGTGTAAAACGTTTGATTTAACTCTCAATCTCGCTTGCACTGTTAGCTTGTGAGTAAATGAGATGCATCCATTTATTATTTGTACCCAGGTACTCTCAGAATTGGTGCCATCCCGCAAGCCAATCAGCAGCCTGCATTCTAAAGTAGGTGTATATATACACTTTAGAGAAGGAAAAAATCGGTTTAGTCACTTTGTCCATGCACAGGGGCCAGGGCAATACTGTGCCATTCAGTCTGTCCTCCATTGCTCTGCCTGGTCTTGTTTTAAATGATGGGGCTCCAAAACCATTCCCTTGAGAGACTACTCCTAGATTTTATAGATCCCTCTGCAATGAGACAGGCTTCCTGAGATCCAGTTTACATTTCCTTTATTTAATTTCATCCCATTACTCCTAGTTATTCCACATGGAACACCCTAAACAACTGCGCCCCTCTCCCCACTTGGAGTTCGTACCTCTTAAATACTCACAGACTCTCTTGTCCTCCCTTGGTCTCACTTAGCCAAACTAGATTTAGCTTTTTCTTCGTTATAGGTCAGTCCACCCAGCCCCATTGCTTCCAATTTGTTGGTAACTTTGTGGTGTCCAGAAGTGAACACAGTATTTTAGGTACAGTATAGTGTCTCTTTATTATCATCTCCCACCTCTGTGTCATGTTGCAATGACAGTTCAGCCATTGTTAGATTCAGGCTACTCTAAAATATGCTTCAGATTGGCTAAGGCGGTACGAACTCCTCCTTCAACAAAAATACTACTTCTTCCAGAAAACCCTCCCCACTGCTACAGTGTGTGAAAGCACAACATGCGTAGAGCCACTCTATAGGGTGTGGGAACCACAAAATTGTGAGGCACCACATGGAACATTAAGACTCCAGAAGGACTCTCTGACATGGCAATTCAGGCCTTGGGCAACATTTTCAGAAGCACCAAAGTCCCATTTTCAAAAGGGATTCAGGGATTTAATTCCAATTGACCTTCCGAGAGACTTATATCCCTAAGTGCCTAAATCCCAATTTCAAAAGTGATTAGGTGCCTAAATACCCTTAAAAATCTGGCCTTTAGGTACTTTTAAAAATGTTACACCTTGTCTATAAGAGAAAAACTGCATCAGTGTTCACTAAATATATTTAGTGAAACTGGCAGAAACCGCTAATATAGATGCTTAAACCAGTGTAACTCATACTTAAATTGGTTTAGCTTAATTCTGTAACTAACAGACTCAAGCTAAACCAATTTAACACTTGCTTAAATTGGTTTAAATGTCTACATTAGGGATTTTCACCAATTTTTCATAGATTCCAAGGCCAGAAGGGACCATTGTGATCATCTAGTCTGACCTCCTGTATAACCATTCCGCAAAATAATTCCTAGAGCAGATCTTTTAGAAAAGCACCAAATCTTGATTTTAGATGTTTCTCTTCTAGATTGATGAGCCCATTATTAAATATTTGTTTCCCAGGTAGGAAAGTCACCCCTTAATCTTCTCTTTGTTTAACAAAAATGCTGTTTTAACTCAATTGATTTAAATTCTATTTAGTTAAACTGTTGCAAATTTTCTCATATGGACAAGTCTTTACTAACATCCTTCACTTCAGCTGAAACCCAACAGAACAACAAGACACTAGACTCATCACATCAGCCAGTCAGCTTGCTCCTAACCATTCAAGAGATAACCTCAGTGGAGTGGAATATTGTTGGACAATAACCATGTTCTATTGTTGGAAAAAACGAGAGCAGAAACTGAGATAGAGGAGAGGGTTACAGGTTTAGTGCTGTCCCACGGGCATCTCAACTGCTGCGCACTCATGAAAACAGAACTTTCGGCGTAGAAAAATTCTGCCTTTATATCCTATTTTTTCAGTTCTCTGCCTTTGTTAAGAAGGATATTTGGACAAGACAAGAGGAACTTTGTTTCTTCAGAGTTCATCCACTCTTGGTGCTTGTTTCCTTCTGTGACAATTCTCTGACATCATAATGGTTTCCACAGCACAGACGAATATGATGTCAGGTGCAGAATAAGCAGCAGCAGATTACTTCACACAGAACAGAGATTCCGGTTTCATGCACAGAAGTGTTTAACAATAAGGAATGAGGGAAGCAAAGTGTTTTGCAGTTTCCTAAGCATACATCAGTGGGCCTGTAACTGACAATGCAGAGCGAAACGGCTTCTACAGCAACCAGATGTTCCACTCAGCTTACTGGCCACCAAAGCAGATCTTTGTGGGACTATTCAAAAAGCTAAGGTTGCAGTATTCCCCAAAATGTTTCAATAGTTTGCCAATGTCACAATAATGTGGCACAAAAGTTTCTCCCAAACCGATAACCTGGCTTGCCTCCTTAAGCAAGGGGACACAGCATAGGGGGAGGCATAACTTTTTTCCGCACCAAGCAAACACATAAGCTTTGTATGAAGTTTGATGTGCTCCTCATTGGGGGGGGGGGAGGCAAATTCCCAACACAGACTGCTCCATCCATGGATGAAAGAGCTTCCAGTTCAAAGGCAACGGAACCACATTGGGCATACAGCATTCCCATGAGGCCTCACCCTTCCCTACTCTACCACTTCCCATTGTGGGACAGGCAGTGTCTGCTGAGAGAGTGATTCTATGTCCAGCGTGACAACTGAGCCAAACTTAACAATCAGCAATAAATAAATAGAGAACTTGGTAAATCAATGGTAAAGATTTCCTAAATTCAAACCTTTTGCAAATTATCTGCACTGCCTGGACTGAGCTACTACCTGAGCAACTGGGGCCGGGAAGGAGGAGAATCATCAGAAAACCCTTTGCAAAGAAAGGAAATCTGTGTGCTGCTGACCCCATTCTCTCCTTATAACTGACAAAAGTAAACAAGAAGTGGATAGGGACAGTCGAGGGGCAGCTCATCATAGGCTAGTATCATCCTGTGGGCAGCACAAAGCACTAATGGGTGCTCGCAAGTGAAGTGCCTGGCGCCTGTAACATGTTTATCCTCCTTATTAGAAGCTGTGGACTCTTCCATTCTCTTGGTAGGGAACAGGTAGTTGCTAATTTCATGTAAGCTCATAGATTGTCTAGACTGCTAGGTTTTTCCAGATGCCAGGCTGAGTTTATAAATACTGGTGAGGTTCTCACCTATCAGACTCCACTGCAGTCACAGGTTTGACATCCACAGCAGTAGGGCTGTAACTGTGTTGGAGGCATTCCCAATTTGGATAGGGCTTCTCTCTCTGATCCTTCCGCCAAGAAAGCTCCAAGACTGATTCTCAAACCCGATGTTAACACCAGTCTGTATATTAAGTAGATGCCCAAATGGTTTCAATTCTGTCTCATTCAGTATGGCAGGACTTTGATATACATTCCAGATATACAAGAAAGCAGAACAATCACACTGTCCCCAGGCTAGGACAACTCCTCTCACCTGTCCCACAAAACTACTAACCCTGTCCAACAGCAAACATGGTCTTGATGAAGGTTGGGATTTTGAAGGAAAGGTAGGGGAATTGGATGGCTCATCTCCCACTGAATTGGAATTGAATTTCAATGGGAGTTGTGTGATCTAACTCCCTTCAGCTCCTTTGAAAGGACTTACTAAGATGTAACGTACTGACTCCAGAAGAATGAACTAAAATCCTGCCAGGTGCATCATGCACACTGTTTGCAAAAACCTGGCAAGCCGCTCCTGCTTTGGGTTCTGAACTCGGTGAAGGTTTATTGTGTAAGCAGCCCTATTTTCTCCCAGTGGTCACTAAAGCATGTCACAAGGGTGTCTCAGTTTTCACAGGCAGGGTTTCTCTCCCTCTTCTTTTTCTCCTTAGTAGCTTGACATTTCAATTCTGTTTATTAAACTTAAACAGATTTATTATTGTAGGGTTGCTCAAAATGGCTGAGCAGGTAGCACTCATATAGAAGGAAATAAACAGCAAAACCCTTGTTCTGAAGGGGAAAGAAATCCCACAAAGTAATATCTCTGTTTGCAAAGTTCATTGCACAAGAAAATACATTTTTGGGGTGTCTCCTGCTCTTGAGTGTTCTCTTTAAATGGTATTATTCCTGCAGCACTGGAGCGGTGCTTACTAGAAACATTGTTCGAATAAAGACCTCCACAACAACACTCACAATTGCATTTAGAAGATGGATGATTTTGCACTGGTGTCATGGGCAGGAAGCCAACACAATCTTCAGCCTATTCAGTCGGCACGAGGTGCTGCTTCCTAGCCGGGAAGGGGCAGAGATCTGCTGGGAAAGATATCTGCATACCCAGGGCTGTCCTTAGATGTGCCTGGAACAAGCAGGGGTCACTACTGTGAGAACTCTCCCAGCTCTGAGCAATACAGGCCACAGAGAACATCATTCAGTGCCTTTCATAATCTAGGTGTCTGAAGGGGAAGTGTTAGATACTGGGAGTGCAAGTGACTGCAAGCAAACTGTAACCGATATGTGTTCACATGGGGCGTTAGAACTTGTTCCACTAGGAGACAGATTTATTGGCCAGGACTCTGGGCTTTATCCTCCATTTCTAACAAGTGTCTTGGGATCTTTAATTGTCACCGCAACCAGAGATGGGCAGAAGGAATATTGGCTTAATGTCTGTTCAGTGGATGGTACCTCTAAGTGTGCAGCAGCCTCCTTTGTCCCCAGTAGTACATTGTCAGCATGCAGCACATACCCACATCCTGTTCAGGGACTTCAACCCACAACCTTTCAGTTCAGAGTTGATAGTGTTACCAACTGAACTGCTCTAGAGACTCATCTGGGCACATAAATCTGAAAGACCGGTCTCTTGTGACCAGTGATTCCAACTAGGGAGCAAAGTGCTTGAAGTGTGAGAGGATGCATCAAGAAGGAATTTACTTAATTTTGCCATTGGGATCCAAATCCCTTTGGTGGAGAATTCAGTTTGTCCAAGAACACCAGATCTAAGACGTCAGGTGTGACACCACTCAACTTTGTGTGCAGACATTCAGGATTCGTCTACACTGCAAAAAAGCTCCAGCAGCAGTGAGTCTCAGAGCCCGGTCAACTGACTCCGGTTCACACCTCTGGACTAAAAATAGTAGTGTAGATGTTCCTGCTTGGACTGGAGCCTGGGCTCGGAGACTTGGCGAGTGGAGGTGGTCTCAGAGTCTGGGCTCCAGCCCAAAGGGGAACATCTACACTGCTATTTTTAGCCCTGTAGCGCAAGCTCTGTGAGCCCAAGTCAGCTGATCCAAGCTCTGAGACTTATTGCACAGAGTGGTTTTTTGCAGTACAGACGTACCATTAGAGAGCTCGCCTTGTCTGCCAGCAGAAATGACTCATGATACTTGGGGTTTATGACGATCTCCTATACTGCAGGTGAGAATGGGCTATACGTCTGAAGAGCCAGTGAACATGAAGTTTTAAGGTCAAAGGACCTTACCAGCCAGAATGATTCAGCAATGTAGCAAGTAGTGTAATGCACTATAGGTATTTAAAAGACATTCGTGCTAGCAGAGGAAACCATTCAGAATAACGCGAGAAGGTACCCTGCACTCAAGTGGGAGCACATACATTCAGAAGCCCATACGCTTATCTTAGCTTCCTTCAAACCCTACATTTTGAAAACTGATGACCTCTGCTCCCCTGATAGATCATACACCTTGGTTTGTTCTTGACCATGTGAAGATTGTTTTGACACGTGTACGGGGAAGGCTTACAAAAATGTTGTATAGCAGAGGTTCTCAAACTGAAGCCTGTGGACCACTGGTGGTCTGTGGATCACTTGCTGGTGGTCCACAGAGACCTGCCTAGTCATACCGGGCTAGCTGTTAAAGTATATTGAAAGACACTAAAAATGCATTACTTTGCTAATGTTACTTCTCCATTTAAGCAATTGCAGCAGTTCCCACAGGGATGGTGTTGGTCCTCAATGGGACAGGAGGTATTGACATGATAATCCCTCTGTGAAGATTTGTTCCACTCTACGAACAAGTTTAAGAACCACTGCTATAGAAGATGCACAGGTGAGATGAGCTAGTTTACAGTGGGACTTCAGAAAAAAGTTGATCTTGTAAAAAAATTCTATAAAACATAACAGACACTTTTTGCCATAATAATTTCTCTCAGTTCTAAATCAAACTCACAAAGGTAAAATCACTAGCTAAAACGTTCAACTCAAAAATGGGAGTGGAGACAGAAGAGTATATATTTTTTTCTTATATTAAAATGCAAAAAAATGTGTTTCTTTAAAGTCTCCCTTCCTGATTTCTAGAGATACTAGTGCTTGTAAAACACAGCTGCCTTCATAACACGCAACGTATGTTAAGAAGGCTACAAACGAATGCCCTCAAGGTGTACAGTTATTCATAGGTGCAAAGCCCAGTGGAGAACTGGTCTATTCAATGTTGTTTGATTATCCATGGCAAGGTGGCCCAGGGGACAAGAGGAGAGGTGGGGTGGAGGAGAAATAAAAGAAACTTCAAGTCACTTTAGATCGCAGCTGCCTGAAGATTTTAGAATGTCAGCCTCCCATTGGTGTGCCC
>NW_020664800.1:1740456-1848352 GCF_002925995.2 Terrapene triunguis | reverse complement strand
TTTTTTTTTTTAATTAAAAGACAGTTTTAAAGCATGTTGGACTTCAAAAACATGAGTTTGTTCATGTCTTCTGGACTGAGCAGCCGCCTCCTTTTGATTAAGAGCGCCTGCTCACACATATTTACACATTCACTTCTGGCCCCGACAGCAGGCACTGCTAAGAGCCAAAAGGCCAACTTGGCTAGTTTCGTATGCTTTTGGGTAACACATGACCAGTACTGAAATAGATCAGGGGTGGCCTGGAAGAGGGGTTCTTGCAAATAATCGTAGACTTCATTTTTCCCAAACTGCTCTTCTTCCTGAGCTGGCGGGGCCTCCCCTGCTGCCCGTGGTTTCTTGGTAGAAGGTTCAAATTCTGGTTCTTCTGCCCAGGACTCTTTCACTTCATTGATCAATTCACAGACCTTGCCAATGATCTCTTCATGCTGGTATGGTGGGACTGGCCGCAGCTTCTGCTGAGGGTCCAAAATCATGGCTACTTTGTGTGCAGAGTGAACTTTGAAGTTCTCCTTCAGTGCCTCCAGGAAGAGGTGGCAAAGCTTGCTGACTATGCCAGCGTCATTGGCTTTGGAAGTGAACAGTTTCTCCAGTTTCACGTAGGTGGGCAGTACCAGCTGCAGGGTGGGCCGGCTCTCATTGCTCAGTTCAATCACTGCTTGTTTCACCGGGGCCAAAATAGCCGCCAGGTTGCTGAGAAGATGCTTGTTCAGGTTTTGGATGAGGTTCATCTTCTTGGCTCTGCTGTAGAACTCGCATATCTGCTCATAACGCTCATGGACAAGCAGGAGGGAGTCAGTCACTGAGTTCCAGCAGGGTGGGGGAGACGTCTCCTCCAGAGAGCCAAAGGTCTCCTTTGAGAGGCCCGTGGATCCTGCCAAATCTTCACAGACATTCAGGAGCTCGATGACTTCGTGCATGTTGCGAGCCTGTAGTGTTCGCTTACTCAACACGCTCTGCACGACTGAGTTCAAGGCACAGGCCGAACAACGCAAGCACATGCCTGCCTTGGAGAATGCAGAGGAGTTGACTTTGCAGTCGGTGACGTACACTGTCCTGATTTCCGACATCACAAACTCAGACATCACGTTCTGCACCCAGTGGTGGATAAAATCACCATTATCTCGGATGTCCACACCCTTAATTCCCAGGACATAACTCTTGATGTGGTTGCCTTCAACCTGATAAGCTGTCAGGATGTAGCAGGAATCAGGGCCAACGCTCTGAGAGTGGCAAGTGACTCCTATGCCTAGGCAGGCATTGCTGCCCAGGGCGCAGGTGACTTTCACTTTCACTTGGTTGTACATCCGAGGCAAATGCTTCAGCGCCAGTGTGTTGAAGTTGCCAAGGATTTCTGTGACAGAGAAAGCACCGTAGCGAGCACCACTATCCACCAAGGTCTGGGCCAGCTTGATGAATTCCTTCCCGCTCACCACACTCAAAGCTCCGAGGTCGGTGCACATGACCCGCAGCAGCCTTTCAGCAATGTTCTGCCGCTCCTTCTCCGGGATTGCACTGTTTGCTACTGAACCACTTGCAGATGCTGCAGAAAAACAGAAAGAAACTTGTCAGGATCATTCCTTCTACCCAAGGAACAGGAACAACAAGGCCAGAATTTTTCCTCTGCACTTGCCCAGAGTATGGCAGGTACAGATCTATTCCTGAACCTAGGATTTCCAGTGGGCCTCTATACCAAAGTGTTTCTAAATTCAGGCTGATCCAATGATGGACTTTTTCTCTTGCTTATAGCAGAGAGGAGCTTATCAGTATGTTTTCCCTGATTCAGTAACAGAAGCATAGCAAAAGTGGATTATGCAGGATTCAGCTGTCCACATGGCCTTGGGCAGCTGCCCTCTGTCCCTCCCCAGAGACCTCTCTGTGGCACTGATCTAGGAGTTGTCTAATTAAGTTATAATCAAGGATGGTCCTGGTTTACAGGGTTAGCCGTTAGATCTTCGATTCACCTGGTATGACTTAGTGTGCTAGGTTGGCCTTTCCATTCTTCTTCTATTTAGAATTCAGGACTCACATTAGCATCACATTATTTTAATAAGAGCTGCATCTACCTCAGTTTTGTCTGTACAAGAAGTCTGGCTTTTTTGGTCAACTGTACAGGCCTGAACACCAGTGTAGATTGAGGTTTTCTTTCTCCTTCCCCAGCTCTAGTCTAGTTTTTGTGACAGCTGCTGGGCTTTATTGTTGTTTCTGCCATTTTTGGACACACCACAGTACACAAAATATTAGGGTTTTAATGCATCTTGTTTCCACAGGGAAGCTCGGCTGAGGTATTGTATCACTGCTGCTTTTATTTAAAAAAAAATACCCTCATTTCCCACACGGTTTGTGACTGAAACACAAAATCATGTGACTTGCCCAAGATCCGGTAGCGAATCAGTGGTTGAGCTAGAACCTTGTTGGCTGCCAGTAACTCTCTGGTGATGCCTAGGGCAATGATCTCTTTCCCTACGGCAAGGAAATCCAGACTCAGCCCAGAAGTTACGACTCCCAGCAAGGCTAGTCTTGTTAATGAGTTCGGAGACAGGAGCTCTCTTCTCAGCTTTTTTCCTACCATGACTACATTTCCATCACTTCCCCTGGAGTTTCCAGCTATCCTCTACCCAGATTTCAGAGGCGCTTTAGTGGGAATGAGTACAATAGTTTATAGGGTGCTAATGGCACCTGAGATCTGGTGTGACTAGCTGAGAAAAAATACATGAGAAAAGTACTCCCGACAGGTGCGGGACATGGGCTTCGACCTGCCTGAACCACTGCTGTGACCCCACCAGGTACAGAGCCATTGATCCAAGGCCTACAGGGAAACGTAATGAGAAATCATGGCTACATACTATTATTGGCATTGTTTCTTTGGAGCTGTGGTTTCCACTTTTCTTCCACAACAGTCAGAGGTGATCTGGGTTGGTTAGAGGCAATATTGTTCTCATTGTCAGCTGTGGGGCATAAACAAGAAGGAGTTAATCAGAGGCGTAAGAGGAGCGTTTCCTCGCGATATTAAGGGAGACACACACACACACAGCCGGCCATGTGCCAGGATGGATTGTGGGGCTACGAGGAATGCCGACTCTCCAGAAGACAGCAGGATAAAGAGAGCTGAACAGAAAAGGGGAAAATCTCCATTTACTACTTAACATTTACTTTTGTTTTCCTTAATTAGTATGACACCAATTTATTACATTTTCTGTTGCATTTAATATATATATTACCCACAGTAGAGAACAATATTATCATAAGGCTTGAAAACAACCAATCCTCATGTAATTTCCACTTGGGTTTCCCAGCTTCTGTAGCCCCCGTCTGAGTCCCTACCAAAAGGATTACAGCTAAAATGGCTGCCACGGTGCTCTGACCCCAATCCCAGTGTAACACCATGCCGCTGGGTGGGTCATCAGCAGTGGGGAGCTAACCTGGGACCTCTGAATATTAATGCATGGGCTACTGCATGAGCGAAAAGAGCCTCATGTGACTGTGTAGCCGGCTGGCTCATCAATCTCTAGATGGGCTAGCCAACATGAGAGGGGGACAGAAGACATACCAAGGAGGCATGACCTACAACAGTATGCTTGGAGTCAGGGACTGAAGGAACTAAAAATCTCTGCTGTGGCCAATAGGGAGGCTTCTGCATGGGTTGATCTGGACAAGCAGTCCACTGGACCAATCACAAGCCTGCAGTGAGCTAATGGGAGAAGGAGCAGCCTGACAGAAAAAGAGAGTTTTGAGTTTGGAAGCTGGGAGAGAGACACCTTGTTTGGGTGCTGCATTGGCAACACACTGGACCAACATCCCACGGGAACTCATTTAAAGGCGATACAGGAAATGGTTGAACATGGAACCAGAACACAACCTGGCTAACTAAGCTGCTATTCTGCAGCAGAAGATCAAGTCTAACAGGGTAGGGATTTGGTGTGGGCATGTCATGGGTCCCTCGACATGTCTGAGGGACGCAAAGCTTTACATGGTGTGTCCAGAATGGACTGTCCAGTGTTTGGAGGGCCCAGTGCCATGCTCCAAGACAGCAATCAGCTGGAGGAAAGGCTACTAGTATGTCGGGTCTCTAGAGGGGGTTGGGGATAAAGTAGAAGCAGGCGTCCCCACATGATAAACTAGGAATCAGAAATGACTGGTTCTTCCCCAAGTTTGTCTATTCTAACGGCTCCATAGGAAACATCAGAAATGGCATTAACTCTGCATATGTACTGGTAGGTTAATGAGACATGCCTCGTGTCTGCTATTAACTTTGTTCCATTAAGGCCCGTTCACATGTCAGCCTTCTTCTGGTCTTGGCAGGGGAAAAACTGTATTTCCTTTATCTATTTCATAATAGTAGGGGATTTATTATGTGCAATTATCCGTTGGCGTTCAATGCGGAGTTAATAAGATTTGTGCATTTCAGTTTCATCCTCCTTATCAGTCAGGTTGTGAACTATATAGATCATGGTTCTTTAATTTCTCTTCATGCCTCCAATCCTTTAATCCAGGTTCAGCCTAGTTGTCCTTTTTATTTTTTAGCACTAGATTGCAGAAAAGGCATTATATGGTAGCACTCGACCTGAACAAAGTACCCTAAAGGGAGTGAAAGCTGGATATTGTACTGTGTAATTACAGAACAAATTCCTTTGCCTTGTATTCTGCCCTTCTAGTTCTGCATCTCAGCCTCCAATTTACATTCTAATCACTTCTTCCCATTGTGTAGCTATAATCTTCCCTAATTACCCTTTTAGCCTCCAGAATCACTGAAGTGCCAACAAGCCCCTGCTCTCACTCCTCGGGGCTTGCAGGACTTCAGTCACTTACGGAGGAGGGACCAATGGACTCCTCATTTGGAGTGGAAAGAGATTAGACATTTACTACAAATGTTATGAAAGTTAAACTGGATTTCTGCATGGCTACAAATGCATTCAATGTGCAGTTATACCAGATCCCACATGCCTCAGGACAATACACTACTACTAGAGGCACAGTTATACTGTACTCGACAATCCACAGTTACGCCAGATTCCTCAGTCCAGCTGGGGAAGGGATACAAGCCGTGTTGTGTGTCACTGATTATGCAATTCATTCGTTCAACAGTATGCCGGAGAGTCCCTGCCACTGAGAGCGCAGGGGTGCAGTACAGACACTCATCTGCAACTGCCTTTATTTCTCAGTTATGCAGCGCTCCACACTGAATGCGCGATTACGGGGTCTCTCTCAGTAACTGTGGTCATTATATTGTTTCAACCATTGCGCTGGTTGGTTACCACCTTCAGAATCTGACATCCCAATAAATAAAGCTGCCTTTAGCAATGGCACCCTCCTTGCCTTGCCCCCCACTTAAACCCAGATAATAAATACAAAGTAATTCATACCAAGCCATTATTACTCTTAGTGGGAAATGGGAGGGAAGACGAACTCTCCCTCGGGGGGGGGGGGGGGAGGACGGAGAAGAGCTAACGTACCATGATGCGATAGGCACCACATGAAGATCCAAGATAGGCAGAAAGGAGGTGCAAGGGACAGGCGTCAGACGAGGGTTAAGTTAGGTGATAGGCAGGGAGGGTATTATGTTTTCTGTGGACATGGGGATGGGACATTCTGAGGGCTGCGGCCAATCAGATCACTGTGATTTATAAGTATCTAGAGAGCTGGGTGAGGTGACAGAGGGCACAGCTCAGTAGGAATAAAAATCACGTAAGGGAGCTTCCTGTTAACACAACTGTATCCTAAGCTAATAACGCACACGCCGCAGAACATACAGAAACGAGGCCTGTGAGTTTATTAGCGCAGAACATGTGACGGAGTGAAGAGGAAGAGCCTGCAGATGATCATTTTTCTGAAACACTTACTCACTTTTGGCCTTCAAACTGACATTCCTCCCTCACTGCACATGTCCCTGCCTGCCCCCCATCTCTCCTTATCCCTTCCCAGCCCATCTATCAGTCAGGGATTCTCCCCAGAGTCGTGGCAATCGCTATGTGTTTACACTGTGTGCCAAGTGCAAGGAGAGATGGAGATTCTCCCAGTGCAAACACACAAGGTAAATACTAGAACTGGTCGAAAAACGTAGAAAGGCTTTTCTGTGGGAGAATGCAGTTTCAAAGGTGGAACACTTCGTGAAAGCGTGTCAATTTCACCCAAGTTTAGTTTTGGGGGGGGAAAATTTGGACAATGTCAAAATGTCCCTTTTTGATTTTTTCAAACAGTTCTATTGACCCCAAACGGATTTTTTCCTAGAATTGTTTTTCATGGAGAATGTAGAAATTTCACGGTTTGTTTCTATAGGAATGAAGTTAAACCTGGAAATCGTGAAAGCCTTCGTGAAATGGACTTTCCATTCCCCACAGAGCTCTAGTCAATACAAACATGTGACAGGATCTGTAGGACAAGAGCCGTCTCTCAGTTTTAGGATAACTACCTCGAGGGGACAAGGGATTTCATCTGCCCAGAGAATTTTGACCCCAATAGGAGAGGAGACTGATTAGTACCTGGATATTGTAGGGATAAATGAGACAGGAGCGATTTAATTTGATATGCTCTGCACAAATGCCATGCATGCTTTCAATCTTCCTTTGAAAAGTGACCTCAGATACAAACACAACCAGACATCGGAGAGTCCGGCACTCCTGTAGCCACTGCCTTGTGCTCCCTGGTCTCTAGGTTTTTTCTGCAGATAAGAGGTAGAATTACTGGCACACTGGAAAGTGCGAACAGGGGCTGCTAACAGGGAGTTTCGCAAGGGAGTTTGGAAGGGGAGTGGGAAGGGGCGAGGGTCCCTTGCCGGTTCTATCTGTTTTCCCTTTATTCCCCTTAAAACTTTAAACTTCTTGCTTAAACAACCCTTTCAGCGGACAAGGGGCTGCAGACGGGAGTTTGACAGAGGGAGGCTTACGATGGTTAGGAAGACCCGCAACACCTGTGCCAGCACTGCTTCTGTCTCCTCCACCTGCGCCTGTAGCCAGACAGAGCGCCTGAGCATGGATGCTTCTACCCAGATCCTGGTGTGGTTTTGCAGAGACTGTAACTTGCAATTTCCACTTACTGATATCCAGGCTGAGGGGACCATCCAATGTGAAAGGTGCCTGCTGGTGGAATCTCTCAGGCAGCAGGTGGGAGAGCTACAGGAGGAGGTGGCTAGGTTGAGGAGCATCCGAATCCACGAGCAATTCCTGGACAGTGTCCATGTGGAGACAGCTGAGGTAGCTGTCCCAGTACACAGGACTGCTGATACACCACTGGTGGAGGAGGAGATGGCTCAGGGTGGACACTGGCAGCTGGTTACTTCTGGCAGCAGGCAGTGCTCCACCCCTGCTCCGAACCCTCCCGCTGTGGTAATAGGTAACCGTTATGCTCTTCTTGATACAGGAAAGAAGGCATCACCCCCTACAGTAAAGGAGGAGAAGCCTCGTACCCCTAAGGCTGGGAGGTCTGCTGCCACCACTGCGAATAGGAAACGTAGGGTAGTGGTGGTCGGAGACTCTCTGCTGAGGGGGACGGAGGCGCCCATCTGTCGCCCTGACATTTCATCTCGGGAGGTATGCTGCCTGCCGGGAGCCCGTATCCGAGACGTTACGGAGGCATTGTCGAGGATTATCCAGCCCTCTGACTACTACCCCATGCTACTCATCCATGTGGGCACAAATGATACTGCGCGGTGTGACACTGAGCGGATCAAGAGTGACTACAGGGCTCTGGGAGTACGGGTGAAGGAGTTTGGAGCGCAGGTGGTATTCTCTTCGATTCTTCCTGTCAAAGGTAGGGGCCCGGGCAGAGACAGATGCATCATGGAGGTGAATGCCTGGCTGCGAAGATGGTGTCGCCAGGAGGGCTTTGGCTTCCTAGACCACGGGATGCTATTTGAGGAAGGACTGCTAGGCAGAGATGGTGTTCACCTTTCGAGGAGGGGAAAGACCCTATTTGGACACAGACTGGCTAACCTAGTGAGGAGGGCTTTAAACTAGGTTCGACGGGGACAGGTGAGCAAAGCCCGCAGGTAAGTGGGGAACATGGAGACCTGGGAGATGGGTCGGAGACGAGAGGGAGTGTGGGCTATATTGGCAGAGAGAAAGGAGGGTCAGGACAAAACCGGGAGGAAAGATCAAACCAGTATCTTAGATGCCTATATACAAATGCGAGAAGTATGGGTAATAAGCAGGAAGAACTGGAAGTGCTAATAAATAAATACAACTATGACATTGTTGGCATCACTGAAACTTGGTGGGATAATACACATGATTGGAATGTTGGTGTGGATGGATACAGCTTGCTCAGGAAGGATAGACAGGGGAAAAAGGGAGGAGGTGTTGCCTTATATATTAAAAATGTACACACTTGGACTGAGGTAGAGATGGACATAGGAGACAGAAGTGTTGAGAGTCTCTGGGTTAGGCTAAAAGGGGTAAAAAACAAGGGTGATGTCATGCTAGGAGTCTACTACAGGCCACCTAACCAGGTGGAAGAGGTGGATGAGGCTTTTTTTAAACAACTAACAAAATCATCCAAAGCCCAAGATTTGGTGGTGATGGGGGACTTCAACTATCCGGATATATGTTGGGAAAATAACACAGCGGGGCACAGACTATCCAACAAATTCTTGGACTGCATTGCAGACAACTTTTTATTTCAGAAGGTTGAAAAAGCTACTAGGGGTGAAGCTGTTCTAGACTTGATTTTAACAAATAGGGAGGAACTCGTTGAGAATTTGAAAGTAGAAGGCAGCTTGGGTGAAAGTGATCATGAAATCATAGAGTTTGCAATTCTAAGGAAGGGTAGAAGGGAGAACAGCAAAATAGAGACAATGGATTTCAGGAAGGCGGATTTTGGTAAGCTCAGAGAGCTGATAGGTAAGGTCCCATGGGAATCAAGACTGAGGGGAAAAACAACTGAGGAGAGCTGGCAGTTTTTCAAAGGGACACTATTAAGGGCCCAAAAGCAAGCTATTCCGCTGGTTAGGAAAGATAGAAAATGTGGCAAAAGACCACCTTGGCTTAACCACGAGATCTTGCATGATCTCAAAAATAAAAAGGAGTCATATAAAAAATGGAAACTAGGACAGATTACAAAGGATGAATATAGGCAAACAACACAGGAATGCAGGGGCAAGATTAGAAAGGCAAAGGCACAAAATGAGCTCAAACTAGCTAAGGGAATAAAAGGGAACAAGAAGACTTTTTATCAATACATTAGAAGCAAGAGGAAGACCAAAGACAGGGTACGCCCACTGCTTAGTGAAGAGGGAGAAACAGTAACAGGAAACTTGGAAATGGCAGAGATGCTTAATGACTTCTTTGTTTCGGTCTTCACCGAGAAGTCTGAAGGAATGCCTATCCTAGTGAATGCTAATGGGAAGGGGGTAGGTTTAGCAGATAAAATAAAAAAAGAACAAGTTAAAAATCACTTAGAAAAGTTAGATGCCTGCAAGTCACCAGGGCCTGATGAAATGCATCCTAGAATACTCAAGGAGCTAATAGAGGAGGTATCTGAGCCTCTAGCTATTATCTTTGGAAAATCATGGGAGACGGGAGAGATTCCAGAAGACTGGAAAAGGGCAAATATAGTGCCCATCTATAAAAAGGGAAATAAAAACAACCCAGGAAACTACAGACCAGTTAGTTTAACTTCTGTGCCAGGGAAGATAATGGAGCAAGTAATTAAGGAAATCATCTGCAAACACTTGGAAGGTGGTAAGGTGATAGGGAACAGCCAGCATGGATTTGTAAAGAACAAATCATGTCAAACCAATCTGATAGCTTTCTTCGATAGGATAACGAGTCTTGTGGATAAGGGAGAAGCTGTGGATGTGGTATACCTAGACTTTAGTAAGGCATTTGATACGGTCTCGCATGATATTCTTATCGACAAACTAGGCAAATACAATTTAGATGGGGCTACTATAAGGTGGGTGCATAACTGGCTGGATAACCGTACTCAGAGAGTTGTTATTAATGGTTCCCAATCCTGCTGGAAAGGCATAACGAGTGGGGTTCCGCAGGGGTCTGTTTTGGGACCGGCTCTGTTCAATATCTTCATTAACGACTTAGATATTGGTATAGAAAGTACGATTATTAAGTTTGCGGATGATACCAAACTGGGAGGGATTGCAACTGCTTTGGAGGACAGGGTCATAATTCAAAATGATCTGGACAAATTGGAGAAATGGTCTGAGTTAAACAGGATGAAGTTTAACAAAGACAAATGCAAAGTGCTCCACTTAGGAAGAAAAAATCAGTTTCACACATACAGAATGGGAAGAGACTGTCTAGGAAGGAGTACGGCAGAAAGGGATCTAGGGGTTATAGTGGACCACAAGCTAAATATGAGTCAACAGTGTGATGCTGTTGCAAAAAAAGCAAACGTGATTCTGGGATGTATTAACAGGTGTGTTGTGAGCAAGACACGAGAAGTCATTCTTCCGCTCTACTCTGCTCTGGTTAGGCCTCAGCTGGAGTATTGTGTCCAGTTCTGGGCACCGCATTTCAAGAAAGATGTGGAGAAATTGGAAAGGGTCCAGAGAAGAGCAACAAGAATGATTAAAGGTCTTGAGAACATGACCTATGAAGCAAGGCTGAAAGAATTGGATTTGTTTAGTTTGGAAAAGAGAAGACTGAGAGGGGACATGATAGCAGTTTTCAGGTATCTAAAAGGGTGTCATAAGGAGGAGGGAGAAAACTTGTTCACCTTAGCCTCTGAGGATAGAACAAGAAGCAATGGGCTTAAACTGCAGCAAGGGAGGTCTAGGTTGGACATTAGGAAAAAGTTCCTAACTGTCAGGGTGGTTAAACACTGGAATAAATTGCCTAGGGAGGTTGTGGAATCTCCATCTCTGGAGATATTTAAGAGTAGGTTAGATAAATGTCTATCAGGGATGGTCTAGATAGTATTTGGTCCTGCCATGCGGGCAGGGGACTGGACTCGATGACCTCTCGAGGTCCCTTCCAGTCCTAGAATCTATGAATCTATGAATCTATGAAGCTCTATGGACACACAACTGGGTCAGTGTGAGGAATCAGTGCAGAATTTAATTCTCTGCTTTATCTGAAGTCTTTAAAAATAAATCAGAAGTGCCTGGCTTACCTGCATGAGACTGCATGTGCTCCAGCAGATTGTTATAAAACTGAAACTGGATTCCACAAGCTCCACAGGTGTAAGGTTCTGTGTGGGAGAGATCAGGTCAGAAGAGTCACACGGAGCGTGCGGAGAAATAGCACATATGCACATTTCACAATGGAACTCTATTGTGCCTGAGAGCCCAAGCCAGCAAACCATTAGTCAGAAGAGCTGCTCACTTTACAGGCATGTGAATAAGGGTTTGCAGAATTGAGCCCATAGTTCGGTAAAAGGCCCTGATAGGCTCTAAATCTGCACACACTGATGCCTGTGCTTAACTTTACTCCCGTGAGAAGTCCCCTAGGAGTCAGCGGGACTACTACTGAAGTTAAGCATATGCGAAATGTCTGCAAGATTGGGGCTTTAGTACGGGTACACATTGACAAAATACCCAGTTCCGTAACCCACCGCTTCTGGAGACTTGGTCTCTTTTTAGTTCCTTTCTAGTCTTTTTTGTCTTTAACTGAATTTAATTTTAGAAGCAGTTCTGTCATTTCCAGCCTCTGCCTCCTTTCCTGAGCAAGACGAGGCCAGAGGGAAAGGCAGAGCTCTGAGGGGGTGGAGCTCTGAGCTTGGCACCCCCAGCAGGGCATCAGGCAGTGAGAAATCCTGCTACCCAGAAGCTGGCACAAGTAGGAGTGTTGTGTGGGCAAGCAGCTTTCTGGCCACCAGTCAAGCTCAGACCAAAGTGGGCTGGTTGCCCTGGGCAGTGGCACAGCAGCACTGAGGGTGCTGAGGGTCTGAGCAGGAGTGCAGCAAAGCAAACGGAGCTGCGCCAGGGGCCTGAGCAGAGCATCACAGCTAATCTGCCAGTCAGAGCAGAGAGATGGAAATGCTGTTAAAACTAAGTCTTTAGTCAGTAGGAATGTGTGTACAGACTCACACTTGGACCACTAATGAGCTGAATGCTAGTTTAGTTCCAATCTGACAAGGAGAAGTAAATTGAAAACTTAATTTTTTACTGAGCTGACATACAAGTATATTTTCCGTTGCTTAGTTTTAATAATAGTATTAGTCGTCGTGCATTGATCACAAGATGTGCTATCAGGACACCATGTATAGCAATGTTATCAGTATGGCAATTTAATTCTGCATCTTCATCTATGCCAGCACATCTGCACCATTAGTCTGTGGTGTTACACTTCACAACAGTAGTTTGGATACAGAATGTATACTCTGCATATAAATGACTCTTATGGACTCTCTCGGGCATACACAGAGTAATACTCAGTGCTAAAATATACTACCAATGTTTATCTACACGTGTAGGGAAAAATACGATCTTACATTCTATTCCTGAGAAATACCATTGCAAATCACATACGCACAAAGGAATTAGCAAGCATCTCAAAAGGTCCAGAACACTCACTTTCCAGGCATAACTAACTTGGCTACAACCCTGCAGTCGTCCCTCTCAGATAGTGAAGAACAGAAACTAGAACAGAGCTGCATACAGTGGGAGGGGGGAAACCAACAAGGCCCCCTGCACAGAAACCTAGGAAGCTGAGGCATCGGAAAACAACCGTAGGGATTAAACACACTTCAGCGAAACAACAGACAGAATCTATACGAGCATCTGTCCAATTGAAATGAGGGGAACACTGAGGCTGTTCCAGCTCCGCTCAGCACTTCATTTAATTTGACATTATTCCCTTTATGCTACTGCCACATTCTCATGATGGTGTGGAAGTTTGGAAATCTTATAACTAAATCAAAATGGTTGTTAGGGGAAAGCAGGAGGCTTTGGCAACTGAACACAAGGGTTTTGGCACTTGAGGTGGAGTGGGAAGCTGTTTGGGAATGTGGGACAGACATACAGACTGGAAGTTTCTAGTAAAATGATCAGCAGTGAAATAGTTAACAATGGCAACTAGTAAACTATCACTAGGTTTCAGAGTCAATATGATTAACATGAATGGGGCAATTCACAACGCTCAGAGTCTGTTTCAGGCTGCCGACAGACTCAGGAAGACAGCACTGCATTAATTTCTATTTGGTTCATATTTTGAAAGTTTTCTTCACTTTTAAAAAAGTATAAAATTTAAAAAGTTGAAATTCAGCTGCTCAATTCTGTATCAAGGGGTAAATACTGTGGCAAGTTCTGCAGAATTCTACAGGATCCTGAACATAAACACTCAAAAACCCCATCCCTCTCCTCTACCCCAAACTCAGAGATACAGGACATCTTTCTGGGAAGTACAGCAAAATAAAAGAGCATAAATCAATTACACTAAATCCAGTACCCTAAAGCTGCATGCTTCTCTTCTTGATTATTTCCTTCAATTCTTTATCCTCTTCATCTTTCCTTCCAAACTCATCTCATCCCACTAGACTCCACACATATTTTCTTTTTTCCCTGTCATTTCGCTTTTTAAATTCTCAAATTTTCTATTTTTAAAAAGCATCTTCTTTCTCCTAGTTATCCCTTCCCTTTGTTGTCTACCCATTTCTCTTGAACTCTGTTCCTTTGCTAGTCTCTCTCCACTCCCCACCCTTCATGCTGTCCTTTGGATTCCAAGTGCTGTCCAGCTATCTCTCAATTCCTCACCTCCCCATCAGAGGAGATTGTTTCACCATCTCTGCTGGGAATGGCCCACCCCCGGGTATCATTCTTGACTCCTCTCCCGTTGATCTCCTCCCAGACATCTCTGAAGTCTTTCCTTTCTGCCCTGCTACAGAAATGTCATGCCCTGGACTCTTGCCTAGGCTAGTGAAACCTCTGTGACCTACCTGGCACTTGCCTTACACCCCTCCAGACTACCCAAAATACCCCCGTCATGGTCACAGTGCTAGGTGAACCTCTTGTTCCCTCCTCTCTGTCCCCTCCGAATGCACCCCCTCAAGTACCAGGCTTTGTGCCTTTACCTCTCCTGGGCTGGAATTCTGTGATTCTCCCACTCCTAGACTGGGCCCTGGGCTACAATACCCTGTATAGCAACCGTTCTTTTCCCAGCAGATCTGTTTGAGTTAGAGCGCCTGGGCGTATTCCCTTCCGGAGTCTGAGAGCAGTGTTGACAGCCTTCTTAAACCAGAGGATTCCTTATTTTGCACTTGGAACAAAGCAATTAGAAAAGAAGGATTTGAAAACAGTCAGCAGTCTGCACACATTTCTATCTTGCCTATAGGCGTAATGTCCACTTCTTCAGACACGCCTACTTGGTCCCTGAATCTCAATTTTGTTCCCCTGAATAATACACCCCTCTCGAGGATGTTCTTTTTTCAACTTGCCACAGTTCTTGCGATCTCCTGTGTTCTCGAGCCTTATGCTGAGTCATTCTTTTCCTTCCTCTTTGTTTTTCTGAACAGCCCCCTATTAAACTATACCAGCATATTCATCCACTCATAACCATGTCAGAATACAATACTCAGAAGTTATTACAGAGCAGCTCCAAATATGTCACACATCTCCCCGCATCGAAGCTGAATGGTGCCAGCATCTGCTATCACCCCCTTTGACCAAACTGGATGGGTACTGTGACAGACCCAGACCAGTGGGGTACAGGAGTCTGGTAGAGGGCAAATATACTGGTCACTGGATGAGTAGTTTTCTGTTCCCTGAGTGACCAGAGCAGGGGCTGCACTAGAGTAATCAGGAACCTGCTAGAACCAGTTAAGGCAGGCAGGCTAATTAGGACACCTGGAGCCAATTAAGAAGAAACTGCTAGAATCAATTAAGACAGGCTAATCAGGGCACCTGGGTTTTAAAAAGGAGCTCACTTCAGTTTGTGGTGCGAGTGTGAGGAGCTGAGAGGGTGTGCTGCTGGAGGACTGAGGAGCACAAGCGTTATCAGACACCAGGAGGAAGATCCTGTGGTGAGAATAAGGAAGGTGTTTGGAGGAGGCCATGGGGAAGTAGCCCAGGGAGTTGTAGCTGTCATGCAGCTGTTACAGGAGGCACTATAGACAGCTGCAGTCCACAGGGCCCTGGGTTGGAACCCGGAGTAGAGGGCGGGCCTGGGTTCCCCCCAAACCTCCCAATTGACCTGGACTGTGGGTTCTTCCAGAGGGGAAGGTCTCTGGGCTGTTCCCCAACCCACATGGTGAATCTCTGAGGCAAGAAAATCCGCCAATAAGCGCAGGACCCACCAAGATAGAGGAGGAACTTTGTCACAGTACATATGGGAAGATTTCACATGCTCTCACATGCCCCCATTACCACAGAACTTCTGGGTTGAAGCTGGGACCTGACCCTACCACTTTCTCCTCTGATTGTCTGCTGGGGCATCAGGCAGGCAGTAAGCCCTCATCCCCTACAGTGCCACTCACCATGGCTTTACTCTAGGGTTTCTAGGCAGCACCCCTGTGATCAAGACAGGCCTGGCCCCCTGCAAAGCTGGTGTTAACCAAGCAGTAACTCCTGGGCTCTGGTTCCCCATTGTCAGGTGGGGCCCCCACCTCTGGCATGCCTTCTCAGGGTGTCGGTCCCCCATGCTAGGCTACGTGGGTATGAGGAAACCATATCCCTTTTGAGTGACAATCCTTCGTTCTCTCTCCAGAAACCAGTTCCTCACTCTACCCCATCTCCAGGATGGTTGCGTGTCAGGCTCTATTGTGGAGACACCCCAGTTTCCACGATAAGGGGTGGCAGCGGACTTGCTTTCCTAGCCATTCCAACTGGCCTCAGAGTCCTTGCACCGAAGCCAGCTTGGTTCACACACTGTGTGGGGAATAGGGCAGAATCCCCCCCCACGCCAACCCAAGCCCATGTGCATTCTCACAGACACCTGGGAGGGCTTCTAAGCTTCCCATCTCTGTTCCCTGGCCGGGGCGGGGGGTGAGGGAGGGAAGAGCCCCTCATTCTCCCAACTACTCATTTCCATTTACAAAGGCTGCCTGCAGCTCCTGTGAGTGAGCTGAGCCGTTTGTCTCCCTCTGCCCCTGAGCTTGACCATGTAGCCGAGCTGGACTGTGGCTTAAACGTGCATCGTATGCTCCAGAGGAGTCGGCTGTGTAACTCCCTCCCTCCTGAGGGGGAGTCATACAGTGAACTCCACAGGTCTGAGATGCAGGATGCCTCTGGGGCCATGCTCCTCCTGAGTGGACGTGTGAAACAGCCGTTTTCTTGGTCGACACACGGGGACCCTCCAGAGCTAAAAAGCATGAACGGCTACAGCACCAGCTAATGGGCCAAGGCTCCATAGCTGGCGTCTGTGACCACTCAGAGCCTCTGTGGATCAGCACGGACGAGGACTTGTCACCTACACTAACTATTCTAGTGGTTAGAGACTGGGCAATTCCAGGCCATATGACCCAGTCTGTTACATACATGGCACCGCTTCTTCCCACTCACCCAGGGGCCCCGCTCAGGCGTCCTTTCCCTTGCTGCAGTAAGTCCTCTCCCCTGAGTGGCTTTACCTGTTCCCCGTATCTGGGGAACACCCACTCTGGGGTCCCATGTATGGGCCATTTCCCCTTGTGTTTCCTCTGATAACTAGACCTGATACCCACATACTCATCAGCCAGCTGCCCTGTGGCATGGAGGTCTCTTGGCTACTTATCCACTAACCACATCTTAAGGAAATGTGAACACAAATCGTGACACTGTTACAAACCCCAAGCTTTGCTCCATTTGCCTAGGTAAACTCTCGGCTGCATCACCACCTCCATATAAATCAACCCCTTAATCATTTAACCCCCTTAAAATCTTTTCCTATCAGCCTCTGGAGTCAGTTCAGATTGAAATTGTTCATAATCCTCAGTCTGTCCCATCCATTTGGCTGCTGGTCTCTATGGCTCTCCCCCGGCCTGCGAAGGGATTAGAAAATACAGCCAATCTGCAGGGGGACGGATCACAAGCCTTTGCAAAGCAGTGAGGTAGGCATCAACATTCTCCCCTTACCCTGCCTTAAACTGGGGGAAACAATTTAGCATCTTTGCTCCCTGTGGAATCAAAATCACCTCTCACTGCGCTGACCTTCAGAATCCTCCCCCTGCTTTGCTTCTCCATACACCTCCAATACCAACTGCCCACCTCACCTTCCTGGGTCCAGCTCTGTCCTGTCTACCAATCATTCCTCCCCTCTTGCTATTCCTCCGCCTGTGCCATGTTCTCACCAACCCCACTCATCTTCACGCTCCCTTTGGGTCCTTCAAATACTGCCTCGCACATTGCCCCTTAGGCCTGCAACGACCTCGCTGGCCCTGCTACTCGTGCGAAAGTCTTCTTCAAATCTCTCCTTTCCCCACTCCTGGGCTACTTACTCATTTAGAATAAAATAAGAATGAGCTTGAGAGATCGGTTCACCAGACCACACCACCTCTCAATGCACTGCCCTTCTCTCCCCAGCCTTACAGCCAGAATTCACATTGGCTACTCACTACAAGAGCTGCCTCGGCTGATGGCCAGGAAGCAGCCTGCATTCGCCTAAAATGACCCTCAGTGCTCATCTTCTACCTTTGAGACTGGGAGTGAGAGAGAGTGAAACAGAAAGAATGTCCTGTGGCTCTTAGGGAAATGTTACCACAACAAATGTCCAGCCCTAGCAAGCTGCCTGCACATTCAAATATATCTCAGCTGCTTAAAGCTTTTAAAATGAAAACTAGTTTTTGCCTACTTATAGACTCTCCAAAATCAGAGGTCCCAAAGACAGGCTCAGCTAAATAGTAGCCCAATTGCTTGCTATCTGCTACTCTACATAATCCCAACGAGATATGGATTATGGATCGTCATAGGACAACACAATCCTCTCAAGGGTCAACCCTCTATTTCGTTCTCTCTCTGGTTGCAGAGTTCAGATCAAGTGGAAACAATGAGACAAATTGTGCTTTGAAGGACTGTAGGTCTAAATTCTAGCCATGTAAAAATGCCAGGTCTTTCGTTTTACTTATCTGCAACTGAACCAGAGCATTCCAGACAAGCAGAGAGACCAGGCAGGCTCCTTATCAACCAACGCCTTAAAATTCGGGCATGCTTGGTCAAGTGCATGCTAAAATCTACGGAAAAGATTGTGTGTGTGCACATGGGGTGCAGGAATGACTGAATGTACCTTAATCACGCATGTGGATGAAATGCTGCTGTCTATTCGGGAATATCCGGCTTCACCACTCCTAAGAGTCAAGGTTAAAAACTGAGCAACCCAAATCCCTGTATATTAAATACTGACCCATTACCAAAGAGTCGGCCAGTGGCACAATGCCCATTCTTACATCACTAAGCGCTCAATGTGCCGAGCCATTAAGAGACATTTTCCTGTATATACATGTAACTCAAAAATGGGTTCATTTTTAAACTTCAAGCCTTGGTCTAGTAGAACATGTGTTTTTGCCGTGTTTGATAAAACCTGACACTCAAAGGTTGGAAGTAATCCAAAATGACACAGCAGCCACATACAGCACTGACTGTCCCCTCACAACCCTGGTTCGTGTCTATCTCATGCAAACCCTTAAGAACCACAGACAGAAGTGATGCTTTTTATATTTTGGCACACAGACCAGTAATAAAAAACAATTATTCATGAAAAATGCTAACAGGACAGGACAACCACCAAGGCTGGGTGGAGACAGCACCACAAACATCCATCACACTTACTTTGTAAAAGCGGGAAAGGATTTGAAATCAGGGGACTTGCGGTTTCTGCAAAAAAGAAAGAGATTTAAACATTGAGACTGGCAGAGACCTTGTTGCATCCTCTTCAGTTCATTTATCCTTACTCCTCTACCATACCTCCAGAGTCAGGAAATTATTACATGTACAGCACTCTATTTTGTCTCAGCAAGCTTCCCTGGACTGAGGATCTGGTTCTTTCGAAGTCTGAGGAATTCCTATTTTGAAATGTTCGCAGTTTTTGAAGATACACTGTAATGCTAGCTATACAGTAATGGGGCTAGACAACAGTGGTCAGTGCCAGCACAAGAAAACCTGGGGCCCCTTACAAGTCCTTTTGACTGGGAGACCCTGGCTGCAAACCCCAAGATTCAGTGTGCATCTTCCTCCAACTCTTTCTCCAAACTCCTAGGCCTCTCGGGCTCAGGGAAGCGGGAGCAGAGTTAAATTACACTTGGAGGAAGCACTTGGGTAGGTAACAAGTCTTGTATCCAAAACTAGTGTATGTTTGTGGGGGCTCATGGGAATACTGGATGGAAGTTCCCTATGACACGGGGCATCTTGCATGCTTTCCCCTCCCCTCAAGACCTGGCTGTGATAAAAAAGAGCAGACATCCCGAATTCCCAACTAGCTCTCAGTCGACCTAAAGCAGCTTGTACTCCGCATCCCGGTGCATGAGCATTGGACATTTCAAGCTATCCGTGGCAGCCTGCTACAGCTGCAGGCTTGGCAGTACTGCCACTAGTGGGGAACCTCTGCGTGTTGAGCCTGTGGAGGGAGAAGAATCCATTTCAGTGTTAATTCAGTCATTCAAAAGAGTTTGTGAACTGGCCTCTGTCCCACGTTCAGAAAACTGTAAATCGCTGCATCAGTGCATGACGCTCTCAGGGGTGCAATCCCTGAGGGGTGCAGCCTTGGGGAGCTAGACGTGAGCCTTTCTTGTCAAACCTCACTGGCCAAGCACGGCAAGTTTCCTGCTAACTATTTTAACATGATAAAGACATGCCATGCCAAAGAGGGCTTTGATCTGCAGGGGGCCAAGGTCAGTTGACAATGGATAGATGGATGGATTGGTAGCACTATGGGGAGGGTATGGATGGATGCAATACACAGTGCAGCATACGGTACAGAGTACTGCTGACTGTTTAAAGCATTTCTATTACTTGATGATGCACAAAGGCTGTCCATTGCAGTCAATGGAGAAGACTCTCCACTGGCTTCTAGACTGGTCCTACAGAGCCTTGGAGAAGGACAGACATTACGCACACACTGTATGTACACACACACACACAGACAGAAATGGTTACTTTTAAAAAAATCCTGTAACTGTGCAACAGCAATATTGAATTTGTATTAACTCCACCTCCCTGACCCCTCTCCCTTTCCCTCCCCTCCCCAACTCCATCCCAAGCCCCCTGCTTGGCTCTCCCAGTCCTGCACCCTCCTGCTTCCAGGAAGCTGACTGCCCACTCACTGGCTCCAGCCACTTCCTTCATGCTGCTCCTGCCTGAATGCTGCCCCCCACACTGCTGCCTGCTGCCCTAGCCCAGAGAAGTGAGAACAGGGAGGGCGGTGGGAGAGCTTCTGGGGCACACGTAGGGGCCCGGGAAATGACAGACAACCCATCTAGACCCTTGTCCGGCCCCACCTTTGGGAAACACTGCCCTAAGGGTCAGTAAGCCTTTTGTAGGTCAAAATGAAAACTTTGCACTCCACCCAGCAGCTAATCTGGCCCAGGAGGGTAGCAGAGCCAAAGGAGTTCGATCCAACATCATTCTACGTGGCCTCACCCTGTCATGCTCCCAGGGCCAAACTCAAATCCGAGCTCCTCTGCTTTCCAACCGTTCCTTCCCACACCCTAGCAGCACGGTATCGCCTCTGGATATACGGGCTGGATCTTGCAGAAAACACCACTGTCTGCAACATACTACGGGCCACTCTTTAGATACACCTCCCTGTTCATGGATTCACTGAGTGTAAGGTCACAAGGGACAATTAGATCCTCTCGTCTGAGCCCTGTGTAACACAAGCCTTTACATTTCACCCAGTTACCCCTGTATTGAGCCCAATAACTTGGGTCTGACTAAAGCACCTTCCAGAACAGAAAGGCACCTGGTCTCGAAGACAGGAAGAGAGGGAGAAGCCACCACGTCCCTTGGGAGTGTGTTCCAATGACTAAACCCCCTCACTGTTTATACACTTATACGGTGTAAACTTCACAATGCTCCTGTGTCTCAGCATCACACTTCCCTCATGTCATCCCCACCAAGCACAGCCATTCCCAGCACAGCCTGCTGCATGGGAAGGCTGAACAGTCAGAGCATCCATCCACTCGGGGTCCCCTGTAGCCTGGTCATGCTGAGAGCAGCCCCAAAGCAACCAGCTGCTTCTATTCGCCTGGGAAATCAGAGAGCTGCTGATGCTGCCATGCTGGGGCCTCCATCCTGGCTGGACTGTGGGGTAGGGGATCTCTGGGGCCAGGACCAAGTACAGAGCCTTGGTTTCCTCTTCAGAAGTGGCACAGCGTTCATACATCCTGGATGGCTTCCATGCCCACCTGCGCTGCTGGGTGATGGTGTTATTATTGGTATTATGGAGGAGCCTACCAGCCCCAAGCAAGATCAAGACTGCATTTGATTGGGCACTTCCCCAAGGAGCTTGTCTAACTAGACAACACAAAGGACGGGAAAAGAAACAGGAGAGCCAAAGAGGGGGAATGACTTGTCCAAGGTCACCCAACAGGTCAGCAGTGGACCTGGGAACCTAGGTCTCCTGAGTCCCAGTCCAGTGCCCCCCCTTTGGTGTGTGCATCTGTGCTATCAAACACATGGTAAATGCATTGTGATTGCCTGATGGTCGCTCTCTTCCTCCCTCTCTTCCCCTCACAGGTCCAAATGACCGAACACAGCGCACTGTTCCAGTTACAGGAGGTTGATCACAAACAATTTTTGGGCCCTGAGAATTCTCAAAAGGAAGGTTTTAAGGATGTAAAAACCAGTTTGAAATGAATGAACAACACACATCAGGCTCCTTCTCAGGCGTGGCCGAGCCCTAGCTCCGAACTGGCCTGTAAATGGTTAACGGTGAGTGAATCCCAACAAGCCAATTCCCTTCTCACTCCTCAGGCGGTTTGATTCGTTTCCGCCCCTCTCTCATCTCAGATGATGAAAGCCAGCAAGGTCCAGGTCGTTTCCAGGCTCTCAGGGCAGGCTGTTTGGGCTGCAGAGGGAAGAGTTTTGCTGTTTCCACTGGACAATACTTTAAAAGCGCCATGGAAACCTTTCAGTCACTCTCAGGGTACAAAAATCGCAATGTTGGGCTAGTTTCAAGCTGACAGCCTTGAGTCCCCCGAAAGATTTTTACACTACAAACAGAGAATAGCGTGCTGCCTTAGCCTGCGAAGCTCAATTCCTGACACGATGTGACAAACTGAGACTGTTCTTAAAGTGGTCTGTGAATGCTGACAGGGGAGTGTGGCTAGGATGGTCTGCATTGGGGGATGGGTGAATGACTGAAGGAGAATACCTGAGCATGTAACATGAGAACCCAGGAAGGGGGGGAGGCGAGGTGACACCTTTGCCCCGGAAACTGAACAAAGGGAGTTGGAAGCTGGCTAGTGACCTGGGCTGGAAGGCAGACAGGGCTCTGATCCCCTAAGGGGGCTAGGGTGCCCGGGGACCCCAAGATGAACCTAACTGAGGGGGTCCTGTTGTCTGCGCCTGTAAGACCTGTCTTGGACTGCATTCCTGTCATCTAAATAAACCTTCTGCTTTACTGGCTGGCTGAGAGTCATGGTGAATCGCAGGACGCCGGGGGTGCAGGGCCCTGAGTCCCCCATACTCCGTGACACACACCATTCCCGCTGCCCCCATGTCACACCCTGACTCTTCCTCACCTCCAAGGGCACATCTCTGGGCACCACTTCTCTCTCTCCCTCCCCCCCTCCCACAGCCGTTCCCTGGCAGCCGGGGCTGTGCCTTTAATTTTCAGTGCCTCTTGGAAAAGCTGCATCAGGAGCTCTACCCAGAGAAGGTGCCAGTTGCCTCTCCAGAGCTTTGTATCCGCGGCTCACGTGACGCGCACAGCACATCAACGACACTGTCGCTTCTCCCACATTTCCCCCACCACACGTATGGGAAGAAGGAACGGAAGGAAGGTAAGAGACTAACTGCTAACAAACCGGGTCTCCACCTACAGCTAGGCATCCAGATGGCACCAGAGCATTGTCTGGCACTCAGAGTCACTAATGCAATTCTGCACAGCCGACAGTCACCAGGAATGAGAATATGTGTTTGGACTCATTCCTGGGAGCACAAAGGAATGAAAGAAAAAGGTGGCTGGCTGGAAGAGTCAAAGAGGAGGGCAGAATGGGAAACAGCACATAAGGACGCAATGAGTGGAGGTCAGAGAAAAAGAATGAAACTGGGGGAGACGAAAGAAGTAGAGAGAATACAGAGAAGGAAGGGGGGGGATGAAACAAGAAAGACACAGTCACAAGGTGACATTTCATTGCTTTCACTCCATGGCCTGTGTGACAGCCCGTGTTCCAGAGTTCACCACAGATGGTGTTTATGGTGCAGTAGTTGGCTTCTGAAATTCACACACTGCTGGGATTTTTTGCTCTCTTGACCCAGAAGGAACATCCTCTCTTTTCTTCTCCACCTAAGGCACCAACACACTGAGAGCTGGCCCTGAAAGGCTTACTGGTGTCATTCAGTTCTTGTGGTCCAAGCACTGGTTTGGGCTAGCCCGCTGACACTCTCCCTGCAGCCTGCCAGACAAACTACTAAAATAAAAGAGACACAACAGCAATGCTTGTCATGATGTAAAGAGATAAGCAGACCAGAGAAAACTCCAGTTTAAGCACAGAGAAAAGATTTTTGTGAAGGGCTTTCTTAGTTCATTTTAGGTGTTCCTAAAGTTGCAATGCAGATACAAGCTGACTCAACAGAACCCTGAGAGTGATTTGATTTGTTTCAAGGGGCTGGAAGAGGGGGTAACAATGCATCAGTATTTAAAGCACTTTCAATAGTACAGACTTTCCTAATGCTACCCAGAACAGTTTCCCCTTTTTTCATGTTTTGTGTTTCTTTTGCATTGTCTGCTGCGCTGATTTCTGTTCTCCACATTAATTTCCCCTCCTGACATCAACTAATGGCACTGGCCATTATCTTTGAAAACTCATGGCAATCAGGTAGGGTGACCAGATAGCAAGTGTGAAAAATCGGGATGGGGTTGGTGGTAATAGGAACCTATATAAGAGAGACCCAAAAATCGGGACTGTCCCTATAAAATCGAGACATCTGGTCACCTTATGATCGGGGGAGGTCCCGGACAATTGGAAAAAAGCAAATATAGTGCCCATCTTTAAAAAAGAGTAGGAGGATAATCCGGGGAACTATAGACCAGTCAGCCTCACCTCAGTCCCCGGAAAAATCAGAGAGCAGCTCCTCAAGGAATCCATTTTGAAGCACTTGGAGGAGAGGAAGGTGATTGGGAACACTCAACATGGATTCACCAAGGGCAAGTCATGCCTGACCAACCTGATTGCCTTCTATAATGAGATAACTGGCTCTGTGGATATGGGGAAAGCGGTGGACGTGATATACCTTGAATTTAGCATAACTTTTGATACAGTCTCCCACAGTATTCTTGCCAGCAAGTTAAAAAAGTATGGACTGGATGAATGGACTGTAAGGTGGATAGAAAGCTGGCTAGATCGTCGGGCTCAACGGGTAGTGATCAACGGCTTTATGTCTAGTTGGCAGCCAGTATCAAGCGGCGTGCCCCCGGGGTCGGTCCTGGGGTCGGTTTTGTTCAACATTTTCATTAATGATCTGGATGATGGGATGAATTGCACCCTCTGCAAGTTCGCGGATGACACTAAGCTGAGGGGAGAGGTAGATATGCTGGAGGGTAGGGATAAAGTCCAGAGTGACCTAGACAAATTGGAGGATTGGGCCAAACGAAATCTGATGAGGTTCAACAAGGACAAGTGCAGAGTCCTGCACTTAGGAAGGAAGAATCCCATGCACCGCTACAGGCTGGGGACTGACTGGCTAAGTAACAGTTCTGCAGAAAAGGACCTGGGGATTACAGTGGACGTGAAGTTGGATATGAGTAAACAGTGTGCCCTTGTTGCCAAGAAGGCCAACGGCTTATTGGGCTGCATTAGTAGGAGCATTGCCATTGATCAAGGGAAGTGATTATTCCCCTCTATTCGGCACTGGTGAGGCCACATCTGGAGTATTGTGACCAGTTTTGGGGCCCCCACTACAGAAAGGATGTGGACAAATTGGAGAGAGTCCAGCAGAGGGCAACGAAAATGATTAGGGGGCTGGGGCACATGACTTATGAGGAGAGGCTGAGGGAACCGCGATTGTTTAGTCTGCAGAAGAGAAGAGTGAGAGGGGATTTGATAGCATCCTTCAACTACCTGAAAGGGGGTTCCAAAGAGGATGGAGCTCGGCTGTTCTCAGTGGTGGCAGATGACAGAACAAGGAGCAATAGTCTCAAGTTGCAGTGCGGGAAGTCTAGGTTGGATATTATGAAAAACTATTTCACTAGGAGGATGATGAAGCACTGGATTGGGTTATCTAGGGAGGTGGTGGAATCTCCATCCTTTGAGGTTTTTAAGGCCTGGCTTGACAAAGCCCTGGCTGGGCTGATTTAGTAGGGGTTGGTCCTGCTTTGAGCAGGAGGTTGGACTAGATGACCTCCTGAGGTCTCTTCCAACCCTAATCTTCTATGATTCTAAACCAAGAGAACAGGTTTGTAGCCTGGGAGCTTTGAACACCTTGTGACCAGCTGTAGGAGAGTTGTGTTGTAGAGTTCTACCTGAAAAGTGACTATAAAACAGATGTGCCAAACCCACGAAAAAAAATGCAGAAATTGGGCTTGTTTTTGGTTTAATTGGCTTGTGTGTTGCTTGTTGGCTAGTTTTTGGCTTGTTGCTTCTTTTTTTTTGATCGGCTCTCAGCAAGCAGGGGCAAGAGGGGTGAGAGTCAGGGGTGCACAGCGAGCCCACCATAGTCCCAGACTGCACGCCGGGGGGATCTAGTCACATAGAACGTTGGGGTTCTTAGGGATTGGCTTGTTTTGAAATGGGATTAGCTTGATTTTTAGCTTATTGTGAAAGTGGGGGTGCTTATTTACTGCGTGAAAGTTGGTAACTGTGCTATAAAACAGGCATGAGAGGGCTGCAAGCTTATCTAAGGCTGCACATCAAACATGCTCATTTTACAAATAATTTTTTTCCCCTAACTGCCAGCCCTGCTGCCCCTCCCCCCAATCTGAGAGTCCTTTTCTTGTGTATTCACCAGCATTAAAAGTTTCTGCAGCCTGCATGCTCTCAGTGACAACTGTCTACAGATTAAGCCCCCTGTGCACACCTGTCAGTGAGTTTGCGCAGGTATAACTCATTGGTCTTTAATTGACTTTGAAAACAGTTCTGTTGATGGTGCACAGGAAGGAAGATAATTCAGCTCCTGCTCCCATAGCTGAGCGGGTTCTGCCGGGCTCACACGAATGACGAAGTAATACACACTGGCTGGAGGTTCCACAGGTGCCTAGAGGAATTAGGCACCCAAATCCTATTGGCTTTCAAAGCTGCGCACCTAACTGGCGTAAACCTGTTTGAAACCCCAGCTACATATTTTTGTGCTAAAGGCAGGAGATCTGACTCAGGGAGTGGATCTGTCAGGTAGGAAGGGGCCACTTCAGAGAAGTGCTGCATGTCACGCCGATGAGTCCAGCACTTTATATGAACTGAAAGACTTTACAGTCATTTCTAGCTGCCCGGCTTTGCTGGTCAAGGAGACTGGACACCAGTGACATGAAGAGGGGCCAGGACTCTGCCAATTTCTTGGCACCCGTGGGAGCTGCTGCCCAGCTGTTGGAGGAGGACTAGAGAGCACAAGGGCCTGAGACACAGAGACAAGTTCAGACTCCTTTGTTTGTCTGTCCCAGAATAAAGTGAATACTTCATTTGTTCAGGTTTGTTCCCCATAGTATTATACCCAGTAGGTCAATAACAACTCGCTCTCTCTCCAATTCACTATAGCCCTCTGCATAGGAGGGATTTCTCTTTTCATACACTGGTCCAGAGAGCTGTACCGGCTGCTTCAGGGGAAGGTTAAACCCCTGTGATGGATAATTTGCAACATGCCCAAAGAGGAAGTTTCTCCTTACCCCTGGCAGGTAGTGGTTGGCTTATCTCCGAAGCAGGAGGGTTTCTATCCTTTAGCTGTTCAATTCTAGTTAGTGTAACTGTGAAGGATGTTTCTATTATTCTGAAGCAGCATGGCAGATTCTCAGATCTGGCACAACATGTAGGGCTCTTCTTCGACTATCATGCTGTCAGGTTATTGAACCTTACATAGAGATGCTGAGATATTTATGATGAGTCTCTCCAGGTGTGTACTTTAGCTCCGATCTCGGAGAATAAGAGGGACTGTATACCACTCTGAGGGAACTAGCGGGTGGGGGAGAAAGAAATTCCTGCAGGAAAAGCTCTACAAACAGTCAAACTAGGGGCGACTGTCTAGGCTGAGGGTTATGCTTTGTTGCTGCTGTTTTAAGATACTGACAGAAGGAAGCTCCAGGAAGAGGATACAATTGAGTCCTCCCAAGTGTGTATAGAATTTGGTCAGAGCAAGGTGGGATAACGACATGCTCCCCCATTTGTCAGTTGATGCCCTGATCCAGTGGGACAGCTTATAATGAGCTCTGAGACAGCTTCCAGGTACAACAAAGTTACCACATTCAGTATCACTGAGATGTGTAATGTGCAAAGTGCCACTATATTTATAATCCTCTGAAACCTCCAAATAGAGCTGCTCTGTGAAAAATGGCTTGGCTTCAGCGAGACTTGACTTGTATACCCACAAACAACTAGGCCTACTTTACCTCAGGCTTCCCCCAGCAACATTAGTCAGATCCCCTATGTCTGGATCTTTGTCTCCAATTTTAAAGGCATTTGAGTCGTAGACCCACTTATCACAATTCAAACAGACTGTAGGATGGCACAAACCTTGGGGTGATGCTGAGGAAAACACTGAGTAATTGAATACTTTACAGACTGAGCCTGCTAAATAGATAATTACTTTAATCACAAGTTAATTCAACTTCTGCCCTGCCCTGGGGATCGTAAATACCGGCAGGAGGGAGTGAGCACACTTACCACTAGAGTTTTGGGAGCTGCTGTTTGTTTCTTCAAAGTTGTTTTGCACTTTGCCTTCCACTCTCCTACTGAATGCGCTTTCTGCTGGGTGGAGAACAAAGGGTGATGATGAGTGATCAGTACTGGACCCAGGATTGCTCAGCGGGGAGGCAGATGTCATGCTCCTGTGCCATGTAATCTTAGACCCTGAACAGAGCAGAAAGGTCTAATCCCCCATCTCTGAGGCAAAGGGCCAGATTCACAGATATTTTTCACATTGCCTTCTGGCAGAGGAGGCCTGGATGGAACTCCTACGGAGCCCGTGAACACCATTCCTAACTGGACCAAAGGGACTGTAGTAGAGTGATGTGAAGCCTTCCCTTTTATCTTTCCCCTCCCAAGGGAATGAGCAGCTCTCACAGCCTATGGTACAGGTGACCAGGCCTGGGGATGAACCGAGGCTCTCACCATGGCAGTATAGAGAATCCACCATTAAGCCGCTATGCCTGGTCTCTTTTTGCATTGCAATGAATAACTGGCATTCCCGTCTTAAGATTCTCCCCAACAATCTGCATAGCAGTCTCCCCAGTGAAGGAGTGAAGGATTATTTGGAAGCCCATCAGTAATGATTCATGAGACCACCTTAGGGGGTAACTAGAAACAATGCAAGGTGTCCCTTCCCTCTGTACCCATAAAGTGAGCACATTCACTGCACAAGGAGACCACCCTCCAGGGACCCAGGCTCTGATTCCCTGCAATGCCCTGCCAGCTCTAGCAGCAATCCCCAAAGGAGCTCAGCACAACACTTTGATCTTGGAGAGAACTAGCTCTAACAGCACGTGACGATATCCTGCAGCAACGGCCATGAACCCTGCAGTGTCCTGGAGCCTTAATGTACAGCAGAACCTTGCTAATTCACACATCCCATAACCTGCAGTCTCTGAGCACAGATTGAACAGTGAGGTCTCATCTCATGCATACGTCTTTGCTTTTACAACAGTGTCACAGTAAATACACTGCCCTAGATATGAAGGATCAATCATAAATATTTAAAACTAAACTACACTTGCCAAATCAATGAGCACCGTCACTGCCTGGATGCATTATTCTTGCCTTTTATTTAGTTTATGTCCTAATGCACAGAATTCGCAGCTCTCAACGGGTCTATTTTCAGTGTGAACTAATGAGGCTCTGCTGTATTTTCTTCAGGGGGTGGAATGGATTTTGTGGGCAGAGAAGTTGCAGGGTGAAGTGAGGAAAGAGACCTGAAATTCAGGGGTGACAGGGTCAGAAAATTCCCTTTAATATTGATATTAGATCCTTGGAAAGTTGAGGCATCAGAACTAACCCCATAGATTTTCATAAACAGACTCCGGCTAGCAGACGCTTCATCACGTTCTTTTGCTGAACTGTGGCTGTGGCTAAGGACCCGCTCTTTGATTCCAGCCACACCTGGATTGCATGTGGCTGCTGATCCACGAATATGGGCCACTCAATTCCCTAGCCTGGGGTCAGACAGCTATTGACTGGCTATGCTGTTACAATGTTGAATTGGTGTTAAGCCCCTGATGCTCTCAATCCGCTCTGCTCCCAATTTTTTAAAATAAAGGAGAGCAGGACAATGTTGTTTTCTAACCAATTCAGTAGTTAAGTAATTATTACTAGGACTAGTTGTTAAACTCCAACGATCAATAAAGAAGTGTTAGGAATGCCAGGGCTTTGTCAGGTGGCGCAGTAGGACGAAGAGACTGTATGATACAATGGGGTAATCTTTACCTGTAGAGACCCAGGTTCAAATCCTGGCTTATGTCACAAATGAAAATGAGCTGGAGGCCTCTGGAGATGTATGAAAAAGATATAGTTCCCATGGTTTGGGTTTCGGCTCTCTCTCTTTTTTGTTTTTTCAGACTGACAACAAGAGAAACAAGCTGGTCCAATATTTCTCCTTGGACTCTTTGGGGTATTCCCACTTTAGCAAACCTTTGTATCCAAAGCAAAAAGTCAACCAAATCTTGAACCCGGAGACAACATCAGGAAACTACACAGGTCCCATGGGTCGCTGTCTGTGGAAAACCGCACCCTTCTGGAGGCTCTGCAAGGATCATAGAGGGTTTCCACTATGCTCTGGGTCTCACCCTGACCCATTTGGGAAGGTCTTTGACTAACTGGGGCATTAGAAAGGTGTTGCTTCAGGAGAGGGTCTACCTGGACAGAGTTTTCGGCCAATGTACTTGTGCTAGGAGTCCCAGCAGCCACTAAAATTCTCTTAGGACAAGACACTGGCTGGAAATACATCATGCACCATTCCACTGAAGCAACCAAACGGACAAGGTAAACCCTGGGTTTTAAATGATTTTCTCCAGGTTCAATTTGCAAGGCTCAGGCTTCATGTAATATCTCCCCCCAAAAAGGGAGAAAAGGACTTGTCCTGTTTACCCAATTCATTGACACATTTTTTGAATAGAAAAGGGAAAAATCTCTTTCCAAAAAAATCTCCCAGTATTTGCTCTGATGAGTCTGGGCTTTGACGATTAAGGCCCCTAATTAGGTTCCTTTTGCTTTTGTAATAAACGTGAAAACTGGACCAAGTTGTCAGAAGTTTAGATAAAGAACAAAAAGTCTCCTCCACTGAGACTCCTAAACTACATGAAACGGACAGACCTCAGTTAGTAACAAAATCAATGAAACGTATACGGACTGCCATAACAATAAGGAATGTCAGGACCCATAAGCGACTGTTGTTGTCAGAAGACAGGTCACTCCTTGCAATTTTGAGGTAGGGGCAGATGTGTGTGTCACTAACAAAAATAACCTAAGCATTGTTCTTGTTTAAAATGCTGGAAAGCAGAGGTCTCTCTCAACACAGCTCATCCTAGGCATCTGCCCATGCCAGACATTTCAGGGATGATTTAAACAGACATCTGCCTGACCCAGATATAAGAGGCTGGTTAACTAGCCATACTCCAGTATTACAATGTAGAAGGTCAGTTATCCAGACATCTGCCAGTTCCCGAGATTTAAGAGAATGCTTCACTATCCTATGGAAATGTGAACTCTACATCTCAGATCTTTCTTTTTTAAATTCTAATCACGATGTTTCTTATTTCCCATCTTATTTAGAACAGGGGGGCAGGAAAGAAGGAGACAGATATTCAAACTTGATTCTTCTTCCGTGCCTGCAATGTAATTGCACTGCTAATCTCGCTGCTGGAGCCCCTTGGTTCCCTTGGTGAATGAAGCACCGTTAGAACGTGTGTACGGCTTCCCACTCAACTAAGCAGCAAGCCCCGAAAGCAACATCTTGAGGCTAAAAAAACCTGACAACCCACGAAGCAAACCTCACTCAGGAAGCTCTCCTCAGTTTGTGACACCAGGATTTGAACCAGGGTCTAGTTTGATGCTTTTTAATAAGGTTTAATTTAAATGATAAATCTGGCACAATTGGGGATGGGAGGAGCTAGGTGATTGCTGATTTTAATGATCATTTGTATAGTGCCATCGTCTTAGCTCCTTCCTGTGTTTGCTTCTCTGGGACAGCCTTGATGGCAGTGGATTTTGAGTCCAGCGAAGGGCAAAAGGCAACCCAGGGCAGGAGTGGGCGCTAAGCAGGGAAGAAAGTCAATGGTGTAAAGGCAATTGGTACCTGTCGTGGCCTTGCTTCCTGGGGATCCAGAATTTGGAGCGCGGAACATCTGGGATTGGGATGCCGGTGGGATACCGGACGGGGAGCGGTGCAGGAGGGTGGAACATCGGATTATGGAGGCCGGTGTTTTTTTGCCGGATTGGCTCGCCTGTGTCTTCACTGCCACGAAGAGTGGAGATCGAGAGAACTCTGGATATGAAGACTCAGAACTAGTGCCAGGATAGTCAGTCAGCTCCCAGAATCTGTGCCATCTGGGAGGATAGCTTTCCAATAGTCATGCTTGTGATTCCCTTATAAGGGGACCTGCAGCAATTGTGGATCCACTGAATCCCATACAACATAAACGGATTTCCCCACTCACCCAAAGGGACAGATTCTTCAAGCGTATTGATTTTACTGTATACCTTTAGCTGCTGTTTGACCAATCCAAAATGGCCAGGAATCCCACTACTTCCCCTCCCGCACCGCCAGACACACCCAGGATATCCAGAGGGTCTATTTGTTTGAACAGGGACACGCTGTGAACAGGGGTGGGGTGTAGCTGCACGTTTATGCTTCACATCTGAGTTAAACAGTTTCTGGGCAAAGCTGGCTTCTAATTTGCTTCTTTGATCATGAAATCTAGAGGAATTTACATTCTTGCTCCCTGAGCCTTAAATGCCCCCAAGATTTTGGAGATCTGTGTCTGCCTCATTTTCCCCTCCAATTCGGCTGACTTTTTTTTTTTAAAAGGTATGGGAGTGGGGAGGGAGGTGAGCCATGAGTCAGATTTTCCATTCTATGAGTCAGGAGGGGTCCTTTGGATGCCATCTCACGTCAAAAGAGCTGGCGAGATGTAGCCGAGTTCTGTGCATTACTGGGGCTACATTCTCAGAGTGTTACCTGATGTACAGGGAACCTCTTTGGTATCTGCAGTGAGTGGGGAGGATCACCAGTAATTCTTAATGCCTAAAGCCTTGGGAAAGTCCTTTGGCACAGGAGTCCCTATCCAGACACAAAAGTTTTTTTTTTTTTAAATACTGAAGGATGGGGCAACTTGATAATCGCCCCAATTTCTCAGCAACTCTTTTCAATTGAGGTCTGGACATGGCTCCTGTAGCCAAGCATCACTGTGCCAAGCATCAGCCAGAGAGGGTCATTAAATAAGAAGGTTCTCTCCCTGCCCCTCGACCAGACTCGTTATTACTTTCTATTCGCCAAGAGTATGAGGGACCCTGTGCATTGCCTCAAGACTGTAGGGCTGATGCCAACAACTGTGTAACAGGATTACTGCTTAGGGTGTCTCTGCAGGCTCCCTGCTTTCCTCACCTCAGGGCCCTTTAAGAACTCCCAAAGGCTTTCTTTGGTTAGCAATACCCCTGCCTTGGACTAATTTAATACCAGAGCCAGTTACAACAGCCTAGAGTCCCAAACCAAAGTCCGTTCCAACAACACAAAGGAAAAGTCCATACTTAGCTCGGGCATTTTCTCCCACCCCCAGGACTCTTCTTCCGTTCCATTCTGATTTCTCAGCCAGTCCCTCCAGCTCTCCCTCGCTGGGGCTCTGATGTCCAGTCCCAAATGTAGTCAGGGTTTCCTGTCCCCTGCTCACTGGGCTTTACCATCCAAGCTCTGTGGTGACATGGCCCTGCAGGACTGCCAGAGCATAGCTTCCCCCTCTTATTGCAGCTGCCTTCTGCTCTTTAGAGGGAACTGCCCGATTCCCCTCAGAGGAGCTCATCACATAATCAGGGCCAGCCTAGCGCTAGGCTCTGCAGACTGGACAAATCACCCCATTACAAGCTGCTTTCTACATCTCAACAGCTTAAAGCGGAAACAATTCTCCTAGGTAAGGGACACCTCGTCTGTGAGCTAACATTACAAAAGCAGAGTGAGGAGAAACTCCCCGCAAACCAGTGACTCCATCCAGACTTGGGATATAGGCTCATTTGCACAGACTTGAGCTGGTAGATGCTACAGACCCCATACGGAGCTGCCCTCTCCCTTCGCTAATTTACTCTTTGCCAGCATCTGAAAGTTATAAACAAGGCGCACCTCACACAAAGCACCCTGTGCACGAATCCCTCCAACCCATCGTCGTGGTTTGCACAAATCCAGGGGGGCTTTTCTCTGAAAGGGGAATGGGCTTCTGCAGAGGAGTTCACTGGTGGCTCTACTGCGGCTTTGGCACAGACCGTTCTGCTCTGCTTGGCCTGTGGCCAGCTGAGTAGGTGGGGACTCGATTTTGCTTTCCAGGCTTCAGTTCAGCCCCCAGGGATAATCCTGCTGCAGCTGCTGCGGAAGCGGCAGCAGGGATGGTTTCCTGCCTAGGTCTCACCAAGCAGGGGTGGGTGAGGCTCTGCGGCCTGCGATGTGCAGGGGGTCAGACCAGATGATCATGATGGTCCCTCTGGGCTTAGGGTCTATGAGCATCCCCAGGGGCTGTTCTTGTCAACGGTTGCTTTGTTCCCAATCTCTACCAAGTGAAAGCAATGAAAACCCGCTGAATGTTCAGTGTCAGGAACATGCAGGGCCATCCCAGGCCCCCCTGCAGTCCAGGGACTGCCCTCTTTGTGAAACCTGAATGGTGACGCCTGGGCAATCTGACAACTCCAAAGCAGATTTCCCTTCCCTGTATTGACACTGGCCAGTGTAAATGGATACGATGTCTCACCACGCATCTCTTGAGGACACACAGATCTACTTTTTGGCCTCAGAGTATCAATGTAAGAGTGGGGGTTACTTTACTCCCCTTCCTTGCAAGCTGCTCAGAGGTGGTGCTTCCGATTCAGCCAGTGAGGGCTAGGGCAGCAGAAGCTACCGCATCTGAAAATGGATGGGCAGCCAGAATCCTACGGGACAGGCAACAGCCTGTCAGGGTCACAGAGCATTATTTCCAGTGGCCTGAAGGAAGCTTCAAATTTGTGACAAAAGGATCATTTTAGTCTTAGAGACACCAAATTGCAAATTCTCTCTGAAGTCCAAATCTAAGCAATAATGCCCGACGAATATATGCAGATAGGATCCTGTGGATCCTTTGCACATCTCCTGACCACACACAGAACTGGAATCCATGGAACTCATTGCCACAAGATGTCATGGAGGCCAAGATTCAAAGACAGATTGGACATTTATATGGATAACAAGACAATTGAGTTATAATAGTCAATGCTACAAAAAGAGTGCTGGAAGGCCTAAGCTAATCTCTAAATATTAGAGACCAGGGTCAGACCTAATGTCGGGGGCAGGTTATCCCGTAATTGCCCACTGTGGGATTTCTTGCACCTTCCTTTTATGCATCTGGTGGTGGCCACAGTCACAGCCAGGAGAAGGGGCTAGACAGACCATGTGCTGGATCCAGTCTGGCAATTTCTATGTTCCACTACAGCAGAGTTACCTTGTACAGAGGGACCTTGACATGAACTTCAAGTTCTACGCCTGCCAGATGGCGGCAGTAAAAGATGCAGCCAGGCAGCCATTTTAACAGTCTGCTGAACCTACTTAGTGTCAAATGAAATAAAAAGATGGGGGGAGGGAGGGAGGGGCTGGCTTTCTAACTACTTTAGTCCACTCCAGATAAAAAACTACACACATTTCCACATCAAGTTTCTGAAGAAAGGCTGGAGAGGTGATTGACTGATTGAGATGGAACCTCACCATCACCTCCGGAAGGAATCTGGGATGCCTCTTCAAAACTACCTTAACTTTGAAGAACGTGGTAGAAGGCGATTGCTTCCAAGGGCCTGGAACTTGATACACCAAGCTGACGTCACGGCCGCTGGGAAAGTGACCGTCCACTTAAAAAAAATCTGAGCTCATAGCTATCCAGTTTTCTATCTGGCAAGAAAAAGCCCCTATTCTCCTCTGGAACATCCTATCTGATGCCAGGGCAGTGAAAGAGGAGGTGATGGGATCTCACCCAGTACTGCTCACTGAGATGGAAGAAGCACAAACAGAGGTGTATCCAACCTCGTGAGAACTAGACCTTTGCCCTCTTAGCTGGTATGAGCCTCTGGGCAGGAACTAGGCCCACTATTGACAAGGATGGTTAATGCTGCCCTTTTGAAGGGCACAATGGCCATAGCCTTAAAGAAACAGTCAGTGGTTTCCATGATCCTTTCACGTCTGGTTTTCATCATGGGAGTGATGGATGCCAATGCTCATGCAGCTTTTATCCGACCCTACCACTCTGCACCAGTAACTAGGAAGTTTGCTACCACATCTGTAGTGCTCTGGTTCCTCCCTCGCGAGATTCCACAGCCTGCATTTCACAAGCCAAGAAACTGGAGGCTTTTTTGTTTGGTCAGAATCTCAGCTGTGCTGGTTCTATCTACACTGTAAACCATAGTGTTAGGGGCCCCAATCACAACACAGCCATCCCCTACCATGGATAACACACAGGTCCATCTTGCGCCATAGGTGAGACCTTACACATGTTTTCAACATGTCCCTAAATCTTCCCCAGCCATGAACAGCCGTGCAGCAACAGCTGGGGAAATGTTTAAAACCTACTTACAATCCAGGAGAGAGCCATGTTCTCTGGTCTGAACTGTATTATACATGGGTCCCCCCAACACAGGTTTTTATATAGCATAGATGGACCTTTCGGTGATACAGGAACATGTATTTTTTAAAAGTGACCTCCCCCCAACTCTAATAGGATGAAATCATGCCCTCCTCCCAAGCCGTGTATCTTACTGAGGCACTTGGCATTAAGAACTCCTGGCGATCATCCCCACTCACTGCAACTGCTCCCTCCTGCTCGGGGACGCGTCTCCAATCTGCACAGAAATCGGTGACAGCTCACAGGGTTGTATGGACCCACAATCACACTGAAAGCTGCTGCAGACCCCTCAGGATGGGAGCCCTCATCTCATCCTTCTTTTGGTCTCGTTTTCAAATAGCATCAGAGAAGAAAAAGAGAGAAACTTCAGCAGGGAAACTGAGCTCAAGCAAAGAGACACAGAAAATCTGAGCGTTATGGCTGGAGCTTTCCTTGCCTGGCCCCACTCTGGCTGGTCTTGCAGGGTTGGTGGGATGACTCACTATTTGCAGACCCCAATGCCACAGGCCAGGATAAAGACAAAGTCACCTTTAACTCCCCAGGTTGCCAGTGGATTGATAAGTGTCTCTCACTGCACCAAAACAGAAGTGTTCCAGCTCACCTCACGGGACTTTGGAGCCATGCAAGGCAAGGGAGAACACCAACGGCCGGCCTGTTTTAGTAACCAACCCATCTCTCTGAATAATCACTAGGGCCAGTGGTTTGTCACAGTAAATGATCTGAAAAGTCTCTGGGCATGGAAAAACAGGATGGGGAAAATCAAGAATGCATAGTTTAAAAAAACCCTTGAAGTTGCAGGTGACATTATTCTAAAGTGTGTTTTAAAACTAATTAAGACCATTTACAGAAAATAGTTTGAAACCATTTACACAGCCATTCTCCCACCCAACAAGAGGCGAGGAGCAGGGGCAGTCACCTCTCTGCCTGCACTGCTTCCCTGCCGTCCCCTTGGCCAAGGCAGCAGCAGAAGCCATGCTGCAAGGATACTTCTCACACCAACTCTGGAAACTCTGTGCCTCTTCCTCCAAAAACCAGAGACCACGATGGAATCCATGGCCTCTCCTATGATACAACTATATCCCTAATGATGAGAGTACCTAATCCCTCAGCCTCCCTGCAGCCCAGGTTTTAACTCAGCAGCTCTCCTGGCTCTCAGTGAAATGGATTCAACTCCACCTTCTCTCCCCCCAATTCTCCCCCACAGATTGTCCTAAATCATGAGGTTTTTTTAAAGCCACGAGAGACTCAGAATCTAAGATTCCCATTGATCATAATGCAGCCTTCTTACTTGTCTTGTGAATTTCTATCATATGATGGACTGAAAATCCTAAATGTTCTGCATAGGCAGGAAGGGGAAGATTTCTGGTGGGTCATCCAGCAGCTGGAATCAGAACCCAGGGGTCTTTTCATATAGATACTTCCATGAGAAGTATAAACTTGTCTTTCTCTACTCCGTGGGCTATTGGGGCTATAACCAGCAGCTGTTTTATGTTATTACCAAGAAGAACGGAGAGATTACCTTTATACTGGCACATCCTGGGAAGGTGAGAGTCTATTCTAGGTGAACAGAGATTCCATGCTAAATCCACAGCACAATGTTCCTTATTTAAACAAGGACTGGGTTTCCTTGGTTACTGTGTAGAACATCTGACTGGGGATCCCAGAGCCTTGGTTAACCGAGGATCCATCTATGCTGTAAAACTGACCTAGTGCTGACAATCACCAGTGATGGGTCTCCTCTGATGCCATCTACATCTGTAGTTAAGATCATTTCCTACTCCAGCTGAGGGGTGTCAGGAGAGACCAATTACTGAGGACATCTGTGAACAGTGGGCCAGTTTCCTAGTGGAGATGGGGCCTTAGAACATTCATTCTGTGAAAGTGGGTGACAGAGATGACCTGTGCTTCCATACCTTGCACCACTGTCCTCGAAATTATCTCAATACTCCAGAAAATTTGTAATGAAACTGGCAAGCTGTTAAGAGCCAACTACTTTTGACCTTCCTTAAAAGTACAGAAGCCCGGTGGACAGTGTCTCCAGTTTATTGTGGATAAAAATTACATCCACTCCATTAATAAAATAATAATAATAATAATTCAAAACCTAATTACAACAACCGCAATTTTGGTGAGCTATTGAAGAAACAAGGTATTAGCTCCCCCTGCTGGCTACAGGTGAACAGTTAATCAAAAGCTAATTCCAGAGCCATGCACACCCATCCTCCACTGATAGTCATTATGGACAGAGATGAGAGCAAAACAGCACCCACATTGGCTTCTAGCCATTAAAATAAAAATACAGTGCAGGGCAAAAACTGGGAAAGGAACATATGGATGAAAGTGGAAGTGTCCGAACCAGCCCCCAAACTCTGCCAGAACGAATGTAATTAGAATTTCCCAGGACTATTTCACTAGAAGTTTACATACGAGCTACATATAACTGCTGTTCATGACCTCTCCTTCATCTGATAGCTCTGCCCTTCAGAATCCAGATTCCAGTGTCTCTAGTAGGCTTTCAAGCGGCGCTGCAGCAGCTCTCTGGCACAAACATTTTATTGGCCCTGGGATTTAGCAGCAAACTGCCCAAGTAATTTTCATAACTTCAAAAACCATTTTGAACTCACTGTCTGTAACAGTTTCTTGGGAGCTTGTAAGAAAACCTGTTTCCCCACAGCATGCATGCTCATTTGTTATTTAGCGCAGCTTAGGAGAGCTTGGCTGTGGACACTGGTTTTTACTGTATGGTTGCTTGGGAGAGCAGGCGGTAATTTGTACAGGGGTGTGCTTGTGTATATAAAGACAGAGTACTGGAGCTTGTTATTTAAAACAATGGACACCAAAAATGGCACTGATTTTGCAGACAGATGGTAAAAAGGTCAGTCAAATTATGGATCTTCTTAACTTTAACAGCATCTCTTTAAGAAATGGTTTCATCTCTGCTTTACAACATTCTGGTCAGCACACCTTCAGCTGCCTAAGAGCCATATGCACACTGGGTGCAATGGAAGAATCCATCAGATCGGCTTCTTTCCACTATGCCCCTAAAGTCAATTACCAACCATTGTAAATCATACTCTGTAATGAAACAGATCTCCAGCAGGATACTCACTAATAGGTGCATGCAGCGCCACATGTTCCTGGTAGGGAGTGTAATATTTGTACTGCTTGCCACAGAATTCACATGTATAATTGCCAGTTTCTGTGAAGATGAAACAAAGACTCTGTAAGAAAGGAACCCAGCATCACCTCGCATAATTACTTTCTTTCTTACTTTTTATGTGTGAACTTGGTGCTTGATAAAAAGAAATAGCGTGATTCATAGTCCTTCATTCTGACAGGGAGCGTTTCAAGCAAGCATTGAGAACCACTTTCACAAAGGGAGGTGAAGCACTGTGATCTGCACCCACAACCTGCAACCTTTTTCTCCTACAGATGGGAAAATTAAACCCCAGATGCTACAGTGGTGGACTCAGTACAACCATCCCAATAGATCTGAACAGCACAGAAGGTACTCACAGGTTAAGTGAGCTGCCAAAAATCAGACAACGAATCAGATGCAAGACAAGGGCAAGAATCCCAGTCTCCTGACTCCCTGTCGCAGGCAGGAACCAGTGGTCCATGCTGTCTCTCCCTATGCCACGGCAATGGCTATATACAGCCAGTGATGGATGAACCACTGAATGTTCAAATAAGCACCCAGAAGTGCAAATTTTGATTCATATTTCCAGAACTTATTGGGATTGTAAAACTGGACTGGAAATCTCAGGAGAAAGGGCTTTTTTGCAAGACCTGTGGTACTTGCTGTGTCTGTTGGTGCTGCAAATAGCACAGAAATGTCTCGGTATTTTAGCACCATCCCTTCCAGCCAGAGCCAGAGAGATCAGACCAGGGCAGAACCGCAAACACAGGAAAATAATAAACATGTTAACCCAACATTTTCAAATTTAACAGGTTCAGCATGAAGTTTGGTCAAAGTCTGGTCATTTCTTTGTTTTATCTGCATTGGTTTGCCCATCTGACAAGCAGGCAGTGTGCAAACTGCACCTGTCCTCCAGTCAGCTCTGCCAAGGTACCTCAACCCCTAACCTGCAACTGGGATAAACTCTACCAAACTTCCTTTCAGCTGTGACCTAATCCTGGATTTGAGCACACACTGCCAAGGTGAAAGGTGAGTGCACTCATCCATGCCAACCCCCTCACCACGGAACACCATACCATACTTTATTAAAACGCATACAAGAAGGGGATTTGCATTAAGAACAAACTCAATTTCCTGGACACTTAACAAACATGTAAAGAAGGGAACTTCTGTAGACGTTTAAAATACATTTCTCAGTTTACGTGGCTGCTGGGTTTCCTGTTTATTAGAAATGAGATGTATCCCGCAACAACTTTCAAGTTTCAGCATCTTCACGTCAGTGTATTGATCTCCCACTGTTATCCAGGAGGAACCTTAGCAAGAGCCAGGTTTGAAACCTTATGCTATGTTTTATGACTTCCAAAACTGTATTATAAATCATACTTGGACCAATCTTCTGAAATGGTTCTGGCTCCTCCTCTTTCACTTCATCTGCTGCTATGACTGTCTGGTCATAAGGGTCTGCAAAAGAACAAAACCAGCAGAGAGCTGACAACACCCCAAGGCTTTCTGTACACAGTTACAAGCACTGAATGCACTGGCACGTGCAGTTACATTTCTATCTGACACAGGATTCCAAAGCACAATGTTCAAATTTCCCTCTTTCAGTCCCTCTCACTTACCATCCCTCATGCCCACCCAGATATTAACCCCTTCTAGCACAATAATATGATCTGAAGATAAATCAAAAATCAGAGAAAGATTGCACAAATTTCAAAGCTTGAGTTATATTTTTTGTCTTCCACTGCACCCCTCCCCCGAAACTAAATGTTTTACCCTGTTTGAAACTGGGCATAGTAATGCAGTATACATTCAGCAAACACTGGGCTAGATGGACCTTTGGTCTAACCCAGTATGGCCGTTCTTATGTTCACTGACCAATGAGGTTAAGCTGTGCCATCTAATGGCACAGCTTGTAGCCAATCAGAACCCAACCCATCTTATGAAGTAATTTCATTTATGCCACAAGCAATTTCAAAATGACTAAAACACTTATCGTTTGTTTCTCTGATTTTCACAAGTCTAGATCAAATGCATATGCAACAAAAGCCTGGTATCTAATAGGGCTGGGCATCATGCTACTGGCTGTACGTAACATTGCTACGCACTGAGAGACCGAGCTGGCGCCCACTGAAGTCAAGGACAAAATGCCATTGGCTTCCGTGAGTGCAGAACTGGGCTTATTGTGCCTGGGAACTACTGAATGCTTGTAAAGGTCTGTGAAATAAAGCACACAAAGGATCTCTGCTTACCTGCCCGGTTTTCTGGGGCCCCTTCCACACTAAAAACTAACACAGAATAGAAGAAGGGGTGGGGGGGGAAACAAAACAGAAATTAAATCCTCTTAAATGGCCTTGTTTTACTCCTGTATTTCATCCACAGGGTCAATGCAGTTCAGCACCACAGAATAAGCCAGGCTCCCTTCTCCCATCCCTCATCTCCCAGGCGGCAGTCACACAGGGAAATACTTGAGCATGCCCAGCCCTAGTGTACATAGATCCTCAAGGCCTTTGTTAGAACACACTAATATAAATGCACAGCTGCCTCGCACCCATGTCTACTGAAACACAACCAATCTCTCAGAGGCATCCAAGCAAGCGGTGTCTTAGAGAAACACAAGTGGCAGCCATTTTAATAGCTTCAGCTTCCTTATTAGCTTTGAACTAGAGTGATGACGACACATTTCAAGTAGAAGCAGATAGGTTGGACTAGATGACCTCCTGAGGTCTCTTCCAACCCCAATCTTCTATGATTCTACTCGTAGCCTATCTTTCAATCCCAGTGACTTAATGTCTATGACCCCACATGAAGGACAGAGAATCCAGCACCATTACAGGGTGCTGGGGAATGCCAACCGACCTTAATGCTAGTCTCGGGGTTCCAAAATTTCAATCAAAAACAGAAAATTTTTTTTGACAAAATTTCTTGTGAAAAACATTAGGGCAGTACTGGTCACGGGTACTGGCCACGAGTAATCTGCTTCATTGGAGCAGCCTATGGCACAGACATTGCCTGCTGCACTTCCTGGCTGAGTCAAGGGCAGCATTGACAGCTCTATTTGCCATGAGGAGGAGCTTGGCTAGGGTAAATAGGGCACCAAACACATACAAATAATGTAAAAAATCCTGAATATCGTTAAAGTGAAACCGCCGCCAGTTGTTCTAGGCTGCCAGCATTCACACTGAAACAATTCAACGTTTACACCGGAAAACAGTCCTTTAAAGCAGAGCTGTGGGAATAACTGATTTTTTCGACTCACTGGCAGTTCTGGAAAAAAAATATCATTCTGGGACTGAAAGGAACCGGGATGGAATTTTCAGCAAATCAAAAAATCATGTCCATTAAAACACAGAACATTTTGGTTTTAGGCACCATTCACAAAAGTGAGGCGAACAGATTGAAATCACTGCTCTGGGGCCGGGTCTTTGTATAAATAATCCCAGTTCTGCAGCAAGGACTTGAACTCGCGTCCCCCACATCCCACGCGAGTGCCCTAGCCACCAGGCGTTAGGCTGAAGTAGACCTTCCCTCAGTCCCTTTATGAATTTCACCAGGAAAATAAAGTCGTTTCCTTTCAGAAATGTCAAAACCAACCGTTCTGACATTTCCAAAAACAATTTTTTTCCAACCAAACCAATTTGCCAAAATTGACACAAATTCTCAAAGTATTTTTTTGGACCCAAATCTGCATTTTTTCAGTGAAAGAAGTTTTGCCGAGATTTCCTTTGAAGTCCACTTGCTCAGACATAGGCACATCAGTTCAGAACTGCATTGGCTGGCAAGTCTACCTGCATTTGGAGCTCTGTAATGATCCCACAGAGAGCCATGCTAAAATTGGGTCCTCTGAGGTCAGAAACCAGACACAATACGACTTTGCCTAGCCAAGGGCTAGACTGGCAATTTATCTTGAGGCCCAGAGCTATAACAAATCTGTAGTGATCCTCAACTTTACTATGAAGACATGGCTTGCTGAGACTGCAGGTCCCAGTGTGAGGGTGCTATCACCATCCAAACAGGCTGAAGCAGAGCAGGTTAGGACCTGATTTCTTTGAGCTTCGTGTTAAGGTTGCGTGCCATTGTAAGACCCCATGGCAGCATTTTGCCCATGAATCACACTTTGTCTAACCCCACATAAAACAATCACTATTTCCCAGCCCAATTTGACAAGGTGCTGAAGCAGTACTCACCATCCACCGCATGCAGGTCTCTGTGCTCTTGGAAACAGCTGTAGTATTTATATTTTTTCCCACAAATGTCACATGTGTACCTAAAATTGTCTGTAGGAAGAAGGAACAAATTCCTTTTAGAAACATTGGGGTGAAAGGCAAGAGCTCCAGTGGACATTTCTGAATCACAGGATCCATCCATTCACCCCCATTTCCCCCAGACTCTCTCTCAAATGGCTTACCCACTGTAACAATCACTGCTTCACACCTACCCAGGTGTGCATCATACACTCTAGCTTCAGACATATCTCATGAGTTTCAGTCATAGGAAAAGCCGGACAGTTCAGCTGTCCAATAAAACCTGGATAGGACCCACGCAGCACTGGAGAGGGGCCAGAACAACCATGCAGGTCCACAGCTACCACTACAGCTGAAACTGGCCCAAGAAGGCTGTTCTGGGGTCTCCTCAGGGCAGTTGTAGGTCATGACTGAGGTGCACTGGCAGAGCTGTGCAAGGACCCAATACTTGAATACTGAAGAGTTGTTGGAGAACATTGACAATACATTGACTAAGCTAGGCATGGTGTCAATGTGCATATGGGGTAATTTCACGAGCACCATGCACATTAATATTGGGGCGGGGGGGCAGGGAGGACCACCCCCACCCTGTAAAGTGTAGTTCCTCTGTTACAGTGACTGCGACAAGGGCGCAGTCATACTCCACAGATCTGTTCCTGGGGCGTCTGTCAGATCTACTGGATGTAGCAACAAAGACCTTTTCCTGCTGTTTACACCTCTTGTTAGTTCTGCAGAGCCAGCACAGCTGAGGGCTGGTATCATGAGCCTGCTGGCGCTTGTTTACCTGGGCCCCATGAAGCCAGGTCCCAGTTGGAGGCTCTGCCCTGGCGGTCCTATTGGTGGAGTCCCAGAGCAGCTGATTGGCTCGCTAGCCCTACTCAAGCCAGCGGCAGGAACACGGAGCTGTCTGAACTGGGTTCCACCCTGTTCTAAACTGTGCGCCTTGCGGCTCCCGCGGCTTGAGTTCCTGGCATCCTGACCAGGAACTCCTAGCATCTGATCCGTGCTTCTCACCCCGGTATCCTGACCCAGCCGCCTCCTGTCTTGTGACCCTGGACTCTGGGTCTGTCTGCCCGCGACCCGGCCGCGACAGCTTGTTTGGACCACAATTACCTTGAGGGAGCGAGCTTGGTGCGAGGATGGACCCAGCAGCACCACTGCAGCCACTAGAAGCATCAGACTCGCCCGGATGTGCCCTCCGCCTCCAGGCAGATAATCAAGCACTGAAGGCCCAAGTTGCCCAGCTGACCTTGGATAATCAGCGGCTGCAGGAGCAAGCGAGGCAGCTCAGCACTGAGAATACCGTGCTGCGCACACAGTGCAGAGTGCCTTGCAATACTATTGCCCCAGCAGTTCCGGTGCTTCATGAACCATGCCAGCTTCTGACATGTCCCCAAATCCATCCCTCTGACCAGGCTAAGGCAGCCCTGGTAATCTGCCTGCTGACAGGAGACTGTTCCCTGCAGGCCATTATTCAGGGACACAGAGAAATAACACAGTTTGTTATGATCCATTCCCCGCACTGCCCCCTGACCCTTGGCATCTCCTGGCTGAACCTTCATAATCCCCTCATTCACTGACAAGAACAGAAAGTCACCGTCCCATCAGAGCTCTGCTGACAGCGGGGCCGGGACCCGCGGACATTGCACCCAGACCCAAGAAGGCTCAAGGAGGTGTAGCTGCCCACACTGAAGCACCCGCGGGCGGAACTATGGAACTCCCCCCAAGCGCCATAACTATGCTCATGTCTTTGAGAAGAAGAATGCAGAAAACCTCCCCCTGCACTGGGACTAGGACTGCCCCGTAGAACTTCAGCCGGGCGATGATATCACTTGGATGGATATACACAATGTTAGAGCCTGAACTGACGGCATTGTGAGAATATCTCCAAGGGAACCTGGCCCGGGGGCTCATCTGCAAATCAACTTCACCAGCCAGCATCCCGGTCCTTTTCATAAAAAGGAAGGATGGAAGCCGCCGCCTCTGTGTTAATTACCGAGCCCTAAATCAGATAATAATCTGGAACCGTTACCCACTACCCCGATCCCTGAGTTATTGGACCTTGTGGGGGCTTCCTGCATATTCATGCAACTGGATCTCCAGGGCGCTTACAATCACCTCTGGATTTGATAGGGGGATGAATGGAAGACGGACTTTCGGACTGGCTATGGCCCCTTTGAATATTTAGTTATGCCACTCAGACTGACGCACCAGCAACGTTCCAGCACTTTATCAGCAACATGCTCCGAGACCTACTGGACCAGTTCGTGGCACTTAGACAACACACTGATCTTCTCAGACGAACTGGACCAACACATCACACATGGCCATACAGTCCTGGGGAGACGACGACAACACAGTCTCTACACTAACTTGGAGAAGTGCTCATTTGATCAGACTTCAGCTGAGTTCCTGGGATTCATCCTGTCCCCGGAAGGAATCAAGATGGATGTGCACAAGGTCCAGGCAGTTCGCAACTGGGCAGCCCCCCACAATGTATGTGACCTTCAATGTTTTTTAGGCTTCACAAACTTCTACTGCAGGTTCATTTAGAATTTTTCAAAACAAGCCGAGCCCCTCACTGCCCTACTCTGAAAAAACGCCAAGTTTCATTGGTCACCCAAGGCCCAGCATGAAGCTCTGAATTGAATCTTGCTTTCACCACTGCTCCAGTATTGGCCCACCCCAACATGGCACAAGCTTTTGTTATGGAAGTTGATACCTCTAGTACGGTGATCAGAGCAGTGCTCTCCCAAAGGCATGGACCCAAGCAAATGCTGCACCCCATCGCCTACTACTCAAGGAAGCTTACACCTGCTGAGTGAAACTAGGAGATCTTGGGCAAGGAGCTCCTGGCAATTAAGACCGCCTTCAAAGAGTCATGACACTACTTGGAAGGGACCTGTCATCCGGGCCAAGTGTTTACAGACCACAAGAATCTGGAGTACCTGTGCAGGGCCAAGGCCCTGAACCAACCACAGCTCCAATAGGCCCTATTCTTTTCCCAGTTCAACTTTACCTTGACCTACCACCCTGGAACCAGGAACAGCAAGGACAATGCCTTGTCCCAAAGATATGGCTCCGAGCCACAAGGCCCCAGTCTGGAACCAGCCCACATTCTCAAGTCCTATAACTTTCGTAATGTGACTCGCCGCCAGGACCTGCTTGCGCTCATCCGCTCTGTCTCCGTCTCCGTAATTCCACCTGACAAGTTGGCCATTGTTAACTGAGAACTACATGACACCTGGGAGGGGATCACATTTGTGAGAGACAGCCTCTATGCTCCCCTAGGACCTGCAAAGGTGGTGGTCCATCCATTGTGCCACGACTCCACCTTGGCAGGACTCTTAGGGCAATATAAAACCCAACGATTAACATCATGTTTCTTCTGATGGCTACGAATGTGTCCCACAATAAAGACCTTTGTAGCTTCCTGCCAGGTGTGTGCCTGCACCAAGATCCCTCGCCAGAAACCCTGCAGATCTCCCTAGGGTTGTATTGGAGGAATCCTGGAGCAGCTGATTGGCCCACTGGCCCTATTTAAGCCTGCAGCAGGAACAGGAAGCTGTCTGAATTCCACCCTGTTCTGGACTGTGTGCTTCCTGCTTCCACTCCCACATCTTGACCCGGTGTGACTCCTGGCATCTGATTTGTAGTTCTGATTTCCAGTTTGTCTCCTGCCTCCGAACCTCTCGTATCCTGATGCAGCCTGTCTCTGGTTCCTGACTTCTGGTTCTGATCTCCACTTTGCCTAATCTTCCGATATTCTGACCCAGCTGATTCATGATTTCTGTCTTGTGACTGTGGACTCTGGCTCTGAGTACTAGGTCTGACCACCCACAACCTGGCAGTGACAGCTGGTCTACACTAGGAATTTATATCGGCAAGAGATGTAGCTATACCAGCCTAACCCCCGGTGTAGACAGTGGTAGGTCAATGGAACAATTCTGCTGTCGACTTAACCTAGCTACTGCCTCTCAGGAAGGTGGATTACCTACAATGATGGGAGAACCCCTCCCTCATGAGTGTAGGTAGTATCTACACTGAAGTGCTACAGTGATGCAACTTCAACTCCTTCCTAGCACTGAGGAATTAATCTGAGAAAGGACTGAGCAGAATCTGCTCCATGAGGAGAATACATTGGCTTGGATATGTTTAAGTGATAAGTGCATAATTCCAGAAGAGGAGGAGAAACTAGTATGCTGCCAAGGGACTAAAGGGAGAGGGAATGAAAGGCAGGTTATAAAAATGAAGCCTCTCAGCCTAGGCAGGAAACTGAAATGCACAGATGATGACTTAGCCTGCAGGCAACGCACAGGGGAAGTTCCAGAAGACTGGACAAAAGCTAATGTGCCAATTTTTAAAAAGGGTAAACAGGATGACCCGGGTAATTGCAGGCCTGTCAGTCTGACATCAATCCCAGGCAAGATAATGGAGCGGCTGATAACAGGACTTGATTAATAAAGAATTAAAGGGGGGCAATGTAATCAATGCAAATCAACATGGGTTTATGGAAAATAGATCCTGTCAAACTCACAGGATCTTTTTTTGATGAGATTACAAAGTTTGGTTGATAAAAGTAATAGTGATGATATAATATATTTAGACTTCTGTAAGGTGTTTGACTTGGTACTACACAACATTTTGATTAAAAAACTAGAATGATATAAAATTAACATGGAATTCGTTAAATGGATTAAAACCGGCTAACCAAGAGGTCTCAAAATGTAATTGAAAATGGAGACTTGTCATCAAGCAATGTGTTTCCAGTGGGATCCCGCAGGTATCGGTTCTTGGCCTTACCCTATTTAACATTTTTATCAATGACCTCGAAGAAACCATAAAATCATCACTGATAAAGTTTGCAGATGACACAAAAATTAGGAGAGTGGTATATGACGAACAGGATAGGCCACAGATTCAGAGTGATCTGGACCTTTTGGTAAACTGGGGGCAAGCAAACACTATGCATTTTAATACGGTTAAATGTATATATATATATATATATATATATATATATATATATAGATATAGATATAGATATAGATATAGATATAGGAACAAAGAACGTAGGCCATACTTACAGGATGGAGGACTCTATCCTGGGAATCAATGATTTGGGGGTCATAATGGCTGATCAGCTGAACGTCAGCTCCCAGTCTAACACTGTGGCCAAAAGGGCTAATGCGATCCCTGGATGCATGAAGACGGGAATCTCAAGTAGGAGTAGAGAGGTTTTTTTCTTCTGTATTTGGCACGGGTGCAACTGCTGCTGGAATCCCATGTCCAGTTCTGGTGCCCTCAATTCCATAAGGACAGTGATAAATTGGAGAGGGGTCAGAGAAGAGCCATGAGAATGATAAAAGGATTGGAAAACCTGCTGTATAGTGAGAGACTCAAATAGCTCAATCTATTTAGCTTAACATAGAGAAGGTTAAGGGGTGACTTAATTACAGTTTATATGAACCTAGATAGGGAACAAATATTTAATAATGAGCTCTTCAATCCAGCAGAGAAAGGTATGACATGATCCAAGTGCTGGAAGTTGAAGCTAGACCAATTCACACTGGTAATAAGGTGTTAATTTTTGACAGAGAGAGTAATTAACCATTGGAACAAAGTACCAAAGGTTGTGGTGGATTTTCCATAACTGACCATTTTTAAATTAAGATGGGATGTTTTTCTAATAGCTCTGCTCTGGGAACTATTTGGGGAGGTTCTAGGGCCTGTGCTATACAGCTGGTCAGACTAGATGATCAGAGTGGTCCCTTGTGGCTTTGGAATCTATGAATCTACTAGCCTAAGACACAGGAAAAGCCCTATGGAGAAATGTGCAGTCAGATACAGGAGATTCAGCTCACTCAAGCACGGAGCAGAAAGACTGTAATCACAAAGAGCTTGATGGGGACATAGCAGGGCAAGGCAGAAACACTATATGCAAACTATCTACAAACCACTATGTAATCTGCAACTGCCGTCAGCAAAATAAAGGAGGCGGCTTGGGTTGCGCTGTTGGAGGACCAGTCCTTGAAGCCCAGGCAGCGGTAATCTCAGACACTTCCCAGAACCTGCTGAGTGTACTGCACACATCTCGGGCTACTGTGCGTTACAGGAGGACAGACAGCATGTAGTGTGTGCTGTATCCCAGGAGAACAGAGTTTCTCCCATTAGTGACAGGACTGTTTCAGCTTAGAAAGCATGAGCGTCACAAAAGACAAAAGTGGCATCTGACACAATGAGGAGGAATAAGAGCGCGTCCCAATGGGGATATAATTGATGAATCCCTCTCTCTGTCTGAAGTCTGAAGGGAAATGACTCCTAGCAAGGCATGCGGAGTCTTGGAGGTGAAGAGGGCCCAGGGCATTCAAAGACCAGCAGGTCCCGTAGACTACTGACACTTTGGCTGTTAGGTTGACCCCTGGTCATGTTTCCCAGGCTCCATCAGAGTGCCACTTTATCAGGAATAACCCTCCCCTCCATCTTGGAGAGCCCCTGCTGTAACAGAAGACAGATAATACGGATCCCATGCAGAAGGCTCCTGGGTTTGACCTTCCACAGTCATCTTGGTCAACTCTGAATCGAATCCAAACCAAGCATGGTAGATGTGGACATTTAATGCACAAATGGAAAATCAAGGACTCCCCGGTGTGCGAGTGTGGTTCCCCACGACAGACCATCGTACATATCACTGCTGCCAATTGATAAATATGAAGGAGGCATCACTGCAATAAATTCTGCTACACCTGATGTAGCCATTTGGCTCAATCAACTTCAGGTGAAATTGTAGATGCTGCTCTACACCAGCCATACGAAAGAGGAAGACGACAACCTCATTGAGAAACCTCCATGCGCTCACTGGGCGCAGTGGGGATTTGTGCTGCTGGCACAGCAAGCCCAAGTGTTTGAACTGGCTGGGAACAGCACTCCAAGGGGGACGACATGGCGACTGCCCTAGCCTGGAGGTGAAGGCATCGGGCAGCCTTGGCAACAGTGACAATTGTAGGGAACCCCGCACTGATGCAGCTTCACCCGCACTAGCAGCAATGGAGCAGATAGCGTAGACCGGGGTCAGCAACCTTTCAGAAGTGGTGTCCCGAGTCTTCATTTATTCACTCTAATTTAAGGTTTCGCGTGCCAGTAATACATTTTAACGTTTTTAGAAGGTTTCTTTCTATAAGTCTATAATATATAACTAAACTATTGTTGTATATAAAGCAAATAAGGTTTTAAAAATGTTTAAGAAGCTTCATTTAAAATTAAATTAAAATCCAGAGCCCCCCGGACCGGTGGCCAGGACCTGGGCAGTGTGAGTGCCCCTGAAAATCAGCTCGCGTGCCGCCTTCGGCACGCGTGCCATAGGTTGCCTACCCCTGGCGTAGACTGACAGCATTTTAGCACCGTCACTTAGATTTGCTCTGAGCAGGATTAGACCATACGCTAGTAAAAATACCGGACGATGGTCTGGACGCTACCACCTTGCCAGCATCAGTAGAGCTGCACCAGGGCTAGACCTAGGATATGTATCATGCAGAAATTATCTGCTGTACTGCAACCTTGCCCTTTCAGTGGCACCAGGCAGGGGGGGAAAACCCCACCTACGCAGGCGGAAGGCTGACAATTATACCAGGGAAATTATTGTCATCAAGAACTTTGTTTATTAACTAAGGATGTCTGGGAATACAGAGTGCACATTACACTGACAGCCATTCTTACACCTTAACCGAACACTTGGGGAAAGAGATTAGTTGTTTGAAGCATGCAGGGACTCAGTCCCACACCTCATTGGTATTCACAACAGCCGGGCAAGCAGTAGAGTCCCTGCTCTAGACCAGACCATGGAGCTACTGTTACTGCAATGTTAGAGACTGATACACACACAGGTAAAGAAATCCAGGGCTAAAGTCAAACTCCAGCAAACACCACTCATCCTTCATTCTGATCATTTAACCCAACTAGGGCAGGGATCCATGATCAGTGAGGAAGCTGCATTTCTGGGAAGCAGTGGCTTACAGTGTGTCCCTCCAAGATGGTTTTACGTACCAAGTCATCCCATAAGTGTATTTAAATAATTCAGATAAGTGTATTTCCATGACATTTACACAGCGACTCTTTCTAACACTTATTAGTGGAGCCAATAAATGCAGTAAAAGCAACTGGGGTGATATGGAACAATCATTTGCTGGGTGAAAGAGACTTGAAATAAGGACTGTTTGCTGTTGAAGTGTCCCAGAGGTGTAGATGCTGATGTTTAGCTACTCACAGAGGCAATTCCCGGAGAGCGGACAGGATTTCTGCCCTGTCCTGCCTGGTCTTCTCCTCGTCTAGGAAAGCAAATGCAGCTCTGGGAGAGCCACACACAGCAGCACGGGCTGTATGTGCAGACTGACCCTGTCTCAAATACTGTAGCTTCAGGGTTTTCTGTGTGAATATTTTAAGAATGGGCAGATTACAGAAGTGGAGAAAGGCAGGAATCAAAACCAGACTCCAGGTGCTGGATGGGTTTAATCATGAGCAGCCCTGTAAGTTCATCACAATGTCCTGAATCAACCTTCAACAGTTCCAGATCCTCACAGAAACCCTCAGCAGTGGGCATAACCATGGATATCCTGGCAACTGCAGTCCTAAGCGAGTGAGGTACAGACAGAATAAGGTTCTCAAAGGCCATCTGAAAAGACAGTTACCTTTTCCGTAACTGGAATTCTTCGAGATGTGTTGCTCGTGTCTATTCCACAGTAGGTGCATGTGCTCGCCACGTGCACTGGTGCTGGAAGTTTTTCCCCTTTAGCAGTACCCGTAGGGGAGCGTCCCTAGCGACCCTTGGAGTGGCGCCTCCATGGCGCAGTATAAGGGGCGCTGCGCGCTCTCCCCACCCTCAGTTCCTTCTTGCCAGACAACTCCAACAGAGGGGAAGGAGGGCAGGATGTGGAATAGACATGAGCAACTCATCTCGAAGACCAGTTGAAGAAGAAAAGACAGTTACCTTTTCCGCAAGTGATTGCTCGTGTGTATTTCACAACAGGTGATTCCGAGCTATATCTGTTGGAGGTGGGTAGGAGTTCACCAACTCTTGGGATGGAGCACAGCCCTGCCGAACCCGGTGTCTTCCCTGATCTGGGAGACGATCGCATAATGCGAGGTGAACGCGTGAACTGCAGACCAGGTGGCAGCCCTACAAATGTCCTGAATGGAGACATGGGCTAAAAAGGCAGCTGACGAGGCCTGTGCCCTAGTCAAGTGTGCCCTCACAATCGACAGCGGGGGGATTCCCGCCAAGTCGTAACAGGTACGTATGCACGAGGTGATCCCGTTGGAGAGCCGCTGAGTGGAGATCGGCCGACCCCTCATGCATTCGGCCAAGACGATGAACAGCTGCGAAGACTTCCTGAATGGCTTAGTCCGTTCCAGGTAAAAGGCCAGAGCCCATCTAACATCCAGTGTGTGGAGGCGGCGCTCCTCACTGGACACATGGGGCTTGGGTTAGAGGACCGGCAGGAAAATGTCCTGACCCATGTGGTAGGCGGAGACCACCTTCGGGAGGAACGAAGGATGTGGGCGGAGCTGGATCTTATCCTTATGGCACATGTACGAGGGCTCGGAGGTCATGGCCCTGAGTTCCGAGACCCGTCTAGCCGACATGATCGCAACCAGGAAGGCTACCTTCCACGAGAAGTGTGACCAGGAGCATGTAGCTGTAGTTCGAAGGGGGGACCAGTCAATCGGGCCAGCACCAAGTTCAGGTCCCACTGTGGGTCTGGGGGCCTCACATATGGGAAGAGACGATCCAATCCCCTAAGGAATCGGCCAGTCATAGCATGGGACAATACCGTGTGCCCCTGCACCGGCGGGTGGAAGGCTGATATGGCCGCCAAGTGCACCTTGATGGACGAGGGCGCCAGGCCCTGGGCCCTAAGGTGAAGGAGATAGTCTAAAATGAGCTGGATCAGGGCAGCCATGGGGGAAATGCCCTGCTCAGCCACCCAGCGGGAAAACTGAGACCACTTTGCCAAGTAGGCTCGGCGTGTGGAGGGTCGCCTGCTTTCCAAGAGGATGCGCTGAACTCCTTCCGAGCATGTCCTTTCCTCCCGGCCTAACCATTGAGCAGCCACACCGTGAGGTGGAGTGCCGCTAGGGTGGGGTGGAGGAGGCGGCCCTGGTCCTGGGAGAGCAGGTCCGGGCGGGACGGCAATGGCCATGGTGGGGTGACCACCAGGCTTGTGAGGGTCCCGTACCAATGTTGCCTGGGCCTCGCCGGGGCAATCAGGAGGACCCGGGACCCGTCCGTCTTTATCTTTTCCAGGACTTTGCTGATCAGTGGGATTGGGGGGAAGGCATAGAGAAACTGGCCTGACCAGAATAGGAGGAAGGCATCGGAGATAGCGCCCATTCCCAGGCCCGCCCCCGGAACAGAACCGGGGAGACCGGCTGTTCTGCCTAGTCGCAAACAAGTCCACCTGGGGAGTTCCCCACTCTTGGAAAAGTCTGTGCACCACTTCTGGGTGTAGAGACCACTTGTGCTGAGAGGAGAAGTCTCGGCTGAGGCAATCCACGCACGAATTCCAGGCACCCAGTAGGCGGTAGGCCTGTAGGCAAATGTCGTGGGCTATACAGAAGTCCCACAGCCTGAGGGCTTCCTGGCAGAGGGCAGAGGAGTGGGCCCCGCCTTGCCTCTTGATGTAGAACATCAAGGCCGTGTTGTCCGTGAGAACCCTGACCAATCTGCCCTCCAGGTGCGAGTGGAAGGCCACACATGCCAGCCAGACTGCCCTGAGCTCCTTGACGTTTATATGCAGGGCAAGGTCCTGCGCAGACCACAGACCTTGGGTCTGAACATCCCACACATGGGCTCCCCACCCCAGGTCCGAAGCGTCGGACACCAGTTCCACCAACGGGGGCCTGCCCCTGAACAGGACCCCATGGAGCATGTTCCCCATTGTAAGGCAGTGATCACCGGCTCAGACACAGGGAGGACCGTGTCCATCCTGTCTCTGGCCTGGGAGAACACCGAGGCCAACCAGAGCTGGAAGGGCCTCGTCCTGAGTCTAGCGTGACGGAGCACATACGTGCACGCCGACATGTGACCCAGGAGCTGGAGACATGCTCTGACTGTCGTCACGGGAAAGCTTGTGACTGTGTCGATGAGCCCTTTCAGGGTCTCGAATCTGTCCGGTGGGAGGGAGGCCCTGGCCGACGTGGCGTCCAGGGCTGCCCCGATAAACACTATGCGCTGTACCGGGACTAATGTGGACTTGAGTGTCGTTCATCATCAGGTCCAGGGTGGCGCACGAGGAGAGGAGGAGCACCATGTGATCCCACACCTGCAATCGGGAGCTCCCTTGACCAACCAGTCGTCCAGATAGGGGAAGAGCTGGACCCCACAAAGTCTGAGGTAGGCCGCCACAACAGACATGCACTTTGTGAATACCCTGGGAGCAGTGGAGAGGCCAAACGGGAGGACGGTAAATTGGTAGTTTTCCTGCCCAACCGTGAAACAGAGGAAGCGCCTGTGCCCCTCAAATATATGAATGTGGAAGTACGCGTCCTGCAGATCGAGGGTAGCGTACCAGTTCCCGGGATCCAGGGAGGGGATGATGGAGGCCAGGGAGACCATGCGGAACTTAAGCTTTACCATGTACTGGTTCAGACCTCGCTGGTCCAAGATGGGCCTGAGCCCCCCTTTGGCCTTCAGGATAAGGAAATAGCGGGAGTAGTACCCCTTGCCTTTGAACTCCCCCAGCACCACTTCCACCACTCCTAGGCCCAGGAGCCGCCCCACCTCCTGCTCAAGCAGAGCCTCGTGTGAGGGGTCCCCCAGGAGGGGCGGAGGGTGGTTGGGTGGGGTGGAAGTAAACTGGAGGATGTAGTCCCAGGAGATGGTGTTGAGGACCTATCGGGTCGAGGTCAGCCGCCATCACTCCGGGAGAAAAGCACACAACCGGTTGGAGAAGGGAAGCTTTATTGCCGGTGGATCCCTGATGTGAACTGGTAGGTCGCCCCCGGGCGTCCCGTCAAAACTGTCGTTTCCCCTCCTGTTTGCCCTTGGAGGACCCAGGCTGGGGGGCAGACCGGGACTGCCTCTGCAGACGTTTCTTATAGTCCCACAACTTTTTATAAGGGGGCTTGTATTTAGAGTGGGTGGCCTGGGTGGGAGCCTGCTGTGGCTTCAACTTCGGTCTAGCCGGAGCCAGAACATAGAGGCCAAGTGTCTTATGCGTAGCGCGGGAATCTTTCAGGCCATGCAGCTTCACGTCTGTCTTTTCCGCAAACAGGGCCTTGCCATCAAACGGGAGGTCCTGCAAGGAGCTCTGCGCCACACTGGATGTCCCAGACAGAAGGATCCACGACGCCCTCCTCATAGACACCGCGGAGGCGAGGGACTGTGCAGCCGTATCTGCAGCATCCGACGCTGCCTGCAGGGTTGCCCTGACAGCCACTGTACCCTCCTCCACCAGAGCTTTGAACTCCTTCCTGTCACATCCTGGAGGGAGTCCTCGAATTTGAGCAGAGAGCCCCACAGATTGAACTCATACTGACCCAGGAGAGCCTGATGGTTCACTACCCTTAACCGGAAACTCGAGGACGAATAAACCTTTTTCCCAAACGAGTCCTCCTTGAGTCTTTATTTTTCGGAATAGGGGCTGCTTGGCCTTCTCGCTCCCTGTGGTTGACTGACTCGACCACCAGGGAGTTGGGGGCAGGGTGGGTGTACAAGTATTCATGCCTCTTGGCGGGCACAAAGTACTTCCGTTCAGCCCTCTTAGAGATGGGGGGCAAGGAAGCCAGGGTTTGCCACAAAGCGTTTGAAATTTTTGCCACCCCTTTTTGGAGTGGGAGAGCCACGCTGCCTGGTACCGAGGCGGATAGGACATTGAAGAGGGAGTCAGAGGGCTCCTCCATCTCCTCGGCCTGAATGTTGAGGCTTGATGCCACCCTTTTCAATAGTTCCTGGTGGGATTTAGAGTCCTCCTGCGGAACGGAGGGAGGAGAGGCCGTAATCACCTCATCAGGGGAGGGTGAGGAGGCAGGCTGGTACTTTGCATGTCCGCCAGTACCAGAGGACCCACCACTTGGTGACCCTCCGGGCCCGGCACTGAAGATGCGCGTCCCACTGACTCCGTTCTCGGAGGTTGGGACAGGGAGGCCGACGGCCATTCCGAGGCTCCGGCCACAGAGCAAGCCCCCACCGGGGGCTGGGGCCCATTGGTACCACTGTACTGGCCACGGAGCCCAGTGTCACTGCACTGCTCTGACACCGGCAGAGCAAGCTGTTCAGCCTGACTGGCCTGTCCCATTGATCGACGACTATGAATGGAGGCCAGGAGGAGCGTCGTCGGGAACGGTGCCGACCACGAGACTGCGACCCTGATGTGGAGGAACGGTACTGCTGGTTTGTGATCGGCTCCGGTGGGCAGATCCGCGCCGGTGGGGATGCCCGGGACTGTGGGAGCGGTGCCGTGGCGGGGTCCTGGAGTGAGACGATGAACAGGAACGGCGTCGACATTTGTGTCGCGACTGGCTACGGTAGCTCCTCGGAGATGAAGACCTTCGGTACCATCTGTCTCGGTCTCGATGGGGCCCGCTCCCCGAGGCAGAGCGGTGCCTGGAGCCCCTGTCAATCGGAACACAGTGGGGGTCGACAGTAACCGGCATGGACTATGCATGGGACGGTCATTAAGCGGCAAATGGCGACTGCGGAGATCCAAGCGGTGCCTTGCCTCTGGACCATGGAGCCAGGGTTGGTGGTGCCCCTCGTACCAGCATGGACATAACGTCCTGGGCCGCTTGCAGGGCCTCCGGCGTGGAGGGCATCCGGGGAAGCCTGCTCTGAATGGGCTGGGCTACTCCGCTCGACCTGAGTCGGAGGCCTGGAGGCTAATGGGGACCGAGGACTGCCCAACATGCATCTATGGACGGGGAGCAGCACCAACTGGTAGATGGCACCGAGGAGTCGCTGCGCACCGACACTGCAATAGCTGGTGCCGACTCAGAGCGGCGCGCCAGAGTTGGGGTCAACGCTGACTCCATAAGGATAACCTGGAACCGAATGCCTCTTTCTCTCTTGGTCTCAGGCTTGAACGACCTGCAAATTTTGCAGCGATTGCTGAGATGGGTTTCGCCCAGACAGCGTAAACAGTCACTCACTGGCATCCGTCGCCTATAAGTGTTGCGCGACTTAAAACCCGGGGCACGGGGCATGCTAAACTAAACTAAGTTACGCTAACTCCTTCAACTACAGGTACTACTACACTGAATGAACAAGAGTTCTGGGGAAAGCTGCAGACAAGCTGGAGCGGAGCAGTTCCGAAGCACCTTCACTGGCGGCAAGAAGGAACTGAGGGTGGGGGAGTGCGCAGCGCCCCTTATACCGCGCCATGGAGGTGTCACTAGAGACGCTCGCCTACGGGTACTGCTAGAAGAAGAACAACACCCAGTTTCTTTTAAAAGGTTACAGATCTAAGATTTATTTTATTTATACTGAAACAGAACTAGGGCCCCGTTGTACAGGGTACTGTACAATCACAGATTTAAAAATTTTATTAAGATGATGTTTAAAAAAAAAAGTGAACAGAGTTTGAGCATAGAAGTTTCTGGTTATCAGGGAATAACGTACAGATTATCGAGGGTGCAAAATTTGGTTTAAAATCAAGTGGCATAAGGAATACATAATCTGCAATATCCCCGATTGGGGGTAAAAAGTTGATGGGTCAAAGTACAGGCATTGAGATATGAGAGTATGAAGTTCATAGAGTGGCTATGTTCGGGTGTGGAGTATAATGAGTGGATATGATGATGAGGATGGATTGACCCTCATTTGGTGAGATTTAATATTCAGGGAGTTTATGGTTCCAGTTCATATGATCCAACGGAGAAGGTCACTTGGTCCCTTTCTCGTAGTGGGAGAACGATGTCACTCTGGCTCATGCCTCCTGGTACTGTCGGTGGCGGGTGATGTGCTCGATGTAGATGTCCCTGGACCATCGGATGGCGTCTGAGACCATGAGGCGCCGCATGAGCTGTGCAGTGTCGACCGATCCCGCAGGTCCGCAGCACACGCTCGTTGCAGGGGTCCCAGGCACCCAGGGCTCCGACATGATCCTGGCCCCAGGGGCTTGCAACATGCTGAGTATCCTCAAATCAAAGGGACACAGAGTTGAAGATTTGTTCCTCACAAGACAATAAAATGTCAGTGCCATCACTACAGTCCGGGCCGATGGATCATAAATTGTCCTACGGGAACGTCAGGAAACCCCCTCATGCTCAGTTACAATCACTTCTGGTGCTTTTTTGGCAGATGGTTCATGGAAGTGACCAAAAGTCCCACTGGTGATAATTACAGAGGGCTAGACTCGAGTAGTAATTATCCCAAAGTAGCTGAGGAAAGTATCTTCTTGCCAGGGCTGGCAATCTTTCTGGGGACAAAAGTACGTGACACGTGGGGATGGAGAAAAGGATTCACCATATTCTTGTGGCACCAGAGAGAATCCATCATCTGTATTTACATAAAATAACCCAAGTCCTCCAACACTGATGTATTAGGTTTAAAGGAGACATCTGAAGAAGATAATCCCCTTGTTGTTCTGCTTTGTTTATTATAAGAGATTTGAAATGTGAAAACATTCTGAAATTCTTCAAGAGAAGAGGAATCAGTAGACAGTATGAGCTGCTGAATTCTTTTAATGGTTTTTCAGTTTGTAAGTAACAGCGATGAAATTTTGCAATAGATTTAAAAAAGGGTTTTTTAGGGTCACCAAATTTTAATGTTTCCTGAAATGGTCACAGTGCAATTCAGTTGGCAAAGATTCAGGAGTAAAGAAGAACTTGCAAAAAACTGGGCTAGTACCTATACATTTTCCCCCCTGCTAAATTCCAAGCATCTTTGGAAGATGATGGCTCTCTCTTTTACTAACTATAAGAGGAGAGAAATTTTTTAGCTTCAAAACAAGTTTTACTGACATTTCTGGGACAAACCGATGAATTAGAGTAAGAGTTAGAATTTACTAAAACTCTACCTCCTTATGTTGGAATAAATAGATTTTACAGTCTAGGGACTTTATATGAAATTTGCCAAAAGTTAATATCTGTCTGTTTATGAATAGTAATTCAGGGCTATTCAATGCAGTCTGTGTGGTAGGGATTTCAGGGGTTCTCTTTATTTGTAAGTGCATATTACCAATTCTGTCGCAGACTATAGTACATCATCTGTGATGATTATCAACATGTATAAACATTTTCTTTAAACCTACAATGCTAGCACTTTTCTTCTCAACCCCAGGATCTTTGCAACATCACATTTAGGGTGGGTGAAACACAACAGGGCGTTGTGGCTTCTAGGATCATAGAATCTCAGGGTTGGAAGGGACTTCAGGAGGTCATCTAGTCCAACCCCCTGCTCAAAGCAGGACCAACACCAACTAAATCATCCCAGCCAGGGCTTTGTCTAGCTGGGCCTTAAAAACCTCTAAGGATGGAGATTCCACACACACACACACACACCCCAGGTAACCCATTCCAGTGCTTCACCACCCTCCTAGTGAAATAGTGTTTCCTAATATCCAACCTAAACGTCCCCCACTGCAATTTGAGACTATTGCTCCTTGTTCTGTCATCTGCCACCACTGAGAACAGCCGAGCTCCATCTTCTTTGGAATCTGGGGGGGGGGGAGACGGGGTTTCAATAGGGAGACATGGAACATAGGGTGTATTCACATCATGGGGGGTAGCTGGAAGTGGAAAGTGACTGGGTTAATAAGCTGGGTGAGAGGAAGGGCTCAGCAGTCAAGTGTGTGGGAGGGATGGGAGGTGTCCAAGTGTTTTGTGGAGAGCCATACCATGCCTGAGGGTAAAGGGAGGGTTAGCCTGGCGGTGGCGATCAGTGAACAGCTTGAAGCCTGCCTTGGCAGTGTCCAGCTGGGGTCTTAGCTCCTCCTGGATATGGTGGAAATGTTCGACCAGGTTAGAGTCGGCAGGGTCAAGGGAAGTCAAGGGGAGGGACAGGTGGAACCAGGGATGGAAACCATAGTTGGGAAAAAAGGGGCTCTGCTGGGTGGACTTATGCTCAGACTTGTTGTAGGCAAACTCGGCAAAGGGTAGAAGTTGGACCCAGTCGTTCTGGTGGAAGTTGATTAAACACCACACGTACTGTTCTACAACTAGTTTTACACATTCTGACTGCCCGTCTGTTTGGGGATGATAGGCGGTGGAGAGACACAGGTCAACATCTAAGAGGAGGAAGAGTTCCTGCCAAAAATGGGAGATGAACTGTGGTCCCCGGCATGACATGATATTGGAAGGTACCTCATGAAGCTTGAAAACGTGGTCAAAAAACAGATGGGCTGTCGCCTCTGCGGTGGGGACCTGGCATCAGGGCACAAAGTAGGACATCTTGGAGAGGAGGTCTATGATAACTAATATAGCTGTGTGGTTCGAGGAGTTAGGGAGTTCTACAATAAAATCCATTGATATAGAGTTCCAGGGTCAGGAAGGAGTAGGTAAGGGGATCAGCATGCCCAGGGGCTTAGTATGGGGGCAACATACTTTGCATGAGTCAATGTACGACCTCATGGAGATGTGCAATTGGGGCCACCAGAAACCTCATGTGATCAGTTTCATAGTCTTCCAATGTCCAAAATGGCTGGCCAGAGGTAAGTCATGGCATAGTCAGAGAATTGCAAAATGGGGTGGACCTACTGGGGCTGAATGGGGTGGTTTCCCAGCACCATAGTGGGTCTGGATTTGTGGGGGCACCCTGAGGCGAAGTGTCCAACTTTTCCACAAACGCCATTTCAGCACCTTCTCTTGGGCCATGAGGTGCTTCCTTGTGCTGTCAATCTGCATGGGCTCAGGTCTGGAACCCGGCAAAGGGTGTGCCTGGGGACCCTTGACGCTAAGCTAGAAATGGGTGACAGCCTGTTTCCTTTCCAGGTGATGGTTCTCGATTCTAATGCAGAGCTCAATGTAGGGTAGCAACTCCATAGGAGGGGTCGACTTGAGCCAGCTCATCTTTTAAGGCGCCGTTCAATCCAAGACAAAAATGGAAGACTTAAGCCTCCTCATTCCAGGCTGTATTGGTGTCCAGATGCTGGAAGTGGGCTGTGCAGGTGGAGATAGGTCCTGAACCCTGGGTGAGGCACTGTAGGGCTGCTTTGGCATATGGGCCCGGTGGGGGTCATCAAATACCAGTGAGAAGAAACAAACGAAGTCCTTAAAGCAGCCCAGCATTGGGTTGGCTGTTCCAGGAGGGTGAGGCCCAATCCTAGGGCTTCTCCAGACAGCAGACTGATAACCAGCTCCACTTTCACCTGGTAGTCTGGGTAGAAGGATGGCTGCATCAGGAACAGCAAGCAGCACTATTTAATAAACCTCAGAGCTTGTGGCAGTCACCAGCAAACCATTCCAGCAAGAGGATTTTTCAGACCACACTCTGGGGCTGCTGTCTTGGGTGGGCCCGAGGGTTCTGGAGGTGTCAGACCTGTGCTCAGAAGGAGGTGTTCTCTAACTGCAACTGGGCAATTTGGTTTGGGAGGCTCTGGAACATGGATTCCATCTCCGGGGCTGCAGCACCCAGGTGCTCCATCAAGGCTCTGAGGCCCAGTACAGTGGAGTCTGTGCAAGTTGTCCGGCACTGCCTCCCAGCAGTGAGGTCTAGTGGTTGGAGCTGATGTAGGGTCAGGACTGGGCCAAAGGTGGTGCTAGAATCGAGATCTGGGACAGATTGGGGTCAAACCCCAGATCAGAGTCCATAGTCAAGCCAGAATCAGTACCGTAGCCAGAGTCCAAGCACAATCCAGGGGTTGAAGCCAGGTGGTCAGAGTCCAGGGACAAGCCAACTCCATATCGGAGGCGGGTCCAGATACAGGCCAAAAGTCGAAGCTAGGTGATCAGAGTCTGAGGGTCCAGGGAGGATCAGGAAGCACAGGCAAGGCCGGAGTGGGTCAGTAGTAGTGTTGGAGCAAGGTCAGAATAGGGCAAAGATAAGACTGGAACATGGCTTGGGGCAGGAACAGGATCGGGATCAAGAGCAGGCTGGAAGTTGAGAGGCAGCAGGAGGGTTCTTGGCCAGGTATTAGGGCTGTTGCAAAGACTGATCTGCAGTCCTGGCGAGGTTGGGAAAACACCTGGGCCTGAGGGTCATCTGACCCAGGCGCTACTCCAGGATAGGCTGCTGCTGAGTTGTTGCAGCATGCCTGACTGACTGGTGACTCTGCAGCTCTGTTGGAGGGGCACCAATTGAGTTCCTGGGGGCAGATGGACACAAGCCCACCCACTTGTGTACCCACTAAGGGGAGGAGCTACTGAATCCAGGGCTCAAATAAATTCAGGGGAGAACAAATGAGAAAACAGGGACGGGAGTGAGCATCAAAAGCAGAAAGCCAGAGGGGGACACCAAGCAGAGAACCCTGAACAGTACCCATTGCTCCTAAAAGGCATTCAGGGAGCCAGTGGATGCGGCCCAGAGGAACTCTGCCTCGATACTGTGGTTAGATGTTGATAGATGTTTGACTGCATGTGTGTGTTTCCTCTGTGTGACGCCCCAGCCCTGCGCAGACAGCTGGCATGGCAGACATCGAGCGAACTGCCCAATGACCACAAGATCCGTTAAAGGACAAAGGCACCACCAGACAGATTTATTGTCAACAAAGCATGGTACTAGTATCCCGCTAACTCTATCGGACCACTAATACATGTATGCTGGTAACAATGGACCAGCTCAGTGAATGGCAGGACTTTCTGTTCCTCCTTAGGCCAGACAAAGATACTCCCTCTGAAATATAGCTTTATACCCCAATACAAACAAGTTAGTACTGCCCCTCTGACATAGTTACTGTAGTTATTGCCCCCTGAGGTGACTAGTTATCACTGATCATCTTATACATGTTGGTTATATTAAAATATCTCTATTACGTATTGTCATCCTGATCTTATCTTTTAGGAGGGGTCAGTATGTTACTGTTATCCTTGGGGAATGTTTTTGTACCATCCTTAATATCGGGATGTTCTGGTACCACTTGATATCGGGATGTGTTTGCATGAGTACTCTGTGACTAGAACTTCTTAGGAATGTGTATTTCTGCAATATCAGCCCTGTTCTTGCCAGATTCTGTGAGCAGGTCCGCCTCATACCAGGCCTCTAATACAAGGACTTATATCTCAGGCTCTCTTCCTACTACAGATATGTGACCTAAGGGAGGAGCGGAAATAGGCCCCACAGTAGCAGAGCACTTCCCTGTCCAACATTCTCCTCCTGGTTGATGGATGGACACCTTGGCCAGTGCCAGGAGGAGCTTGAGGAGGAGGTCTTGTGACTTCGTGGGGCCACAGATGGGGTGTGCATAGAGCACACTGACTATCATGCAGATGGATTTTGTTTCTTTCTCTGTAGTTCTGGGTAACATTTCTCTAGGTTTCACTCTTGTTTTTCTCTTTCCAGGTGGTGCCCATATTATCATTTGCAGTGAAAGTTATGTTGATGTCATCCTTAAAGAATGTACTAAATATGTCATCTTCTTACCATATTTGATGCTTTAGACTGGTTTGCTCTACTTAGAATTTCTGATGTTACAAGAAACTCTTTCCAATGGAGTCTGAAGATCTACCATGGGCGTTTGCTTTGAAATGAATTGATCTTATCAATTTCGGTTGTCAATTTCCATGACTGCTCCATGAAGGAGGACAGACATGATGCTGATCTTAAAAATGCATATTTTTTGTCAGTGCCAATCACTTTTCAAGTTTTTATTTTTGATATTTGTTGCTTGACACTTAGCATGGTGTCACCATCATGACACATCCCACTCCCTAGATACGTAAAATGACACTTCTAGTGTTTTTTCGTCCACTCTAATGGTTACTTTCCGGCCACTGATAACCATCTATTTTGTCTTTCACTTGTTGATGAACAAACCAACTCGTTTTAATGTATCTGCCAAAACTGGGTCTTTTCTTCCATTGAGCAAAGCGTTGGCCTAAACAGGACAATGTCATCAGCAAAAATGAGGTCATCCAATTGTGCTTCGTCATTTGTTCATAACATTCCTTGGTTGATTTCTGCGGTTACTTTCCTTATGATATAATCAATGACTGATGCAAACATTAGGGGAACATACTACAACATTGCCTTCCTCCAGTTGCCACTGCAAATCATTAGCTGATGTCACCATCTCTGATTGCACACTCAGCAATATCATATAGATCCTTGATTATTCTAATTATTTTTGCTGCGCTGTGTATGCTGTCAAAAGCCATCTGGAAATCTATAAAATTTATCACAAGAGATGCTTGCTTTGTTCTGTAATATGTCTGAGAACAACAATATAGTCTATCAATGGCCTAAAATCTGTTTGCTCCACTCTAAGGTGAAGGTTTGCTTGTTTCTTGATACATTCCATGATAATGTTGGACCTGATGTTTCCCAGGCACTGAGAGCAATGTGATTCCTCTATGATTATTGCAGTTGGTAAGGTCACTCTTCCGTGGCAATTACCTACTTAAAAAAACCTGCTCCCTTAAGAAAAATAAAACCCACTTGGCTAGTTCTCACTAGGGAATAGGAGCGGTATTAAGTCTGAAGATTTTAAAATCTAAATCAAGAAGTTATAAGTACGTAAACATTCACTTTTCCACATGCACAGTACGAAATTTCTGTTAGAGTTTGAACTGTATAATGTGTGTCGCACTACTGAGTTACACCAATCGCAACTGCATAACTCCATAGTCGGCCATTCTACCTTCTGTTATCTTACTTTTTTACAGAGGAAATTAAAAGCCAAAATCTATTCTAATGAAACATCAAGTTGCAAATTTGAAATATATATATAGAAAAACGTCAGGAAACACATTAAAGGTTCTTTCTTAATCTTCAGTTAATATTAACTGTCCCACTTTGCACAGTTGTTTCAATTAGTCGTTAGACGGTTACATTCACCATAGCCTGAGTGTGTATAACCCAGGCAAGAAAATCTTAACTTTTGCACTTATTAATTTGATGGTTTAAACCAGGGGTCTCAAACTCCTGGCCCAAGGGCCATCTGCGGCCCACGCGCTTCCCCAATGTGGCCTGCGGGGCTCCAGCAGTTTTGGGGCCGGTCTCTCGCTTGGCCCCACCTGCCGCCCCCGGGCTGGGAGGATTTGAGGACTGCCACTGGCCCTAAGGACACCCCTGGTTTAAACTCACAATCCTAATGTTGTCTTTGCACATGCAGGGTATTAGTCCTGTGACTTCATCATTAAGTTTGCAGGAGACATTCCAGCCCACAGCCTTATTTCCAGCCATTTATTGCTTTCTCCAAGAAATTCCCTTTCAGGCTGAATTTTCTCATGCTTAGTCTCAGCCCAAAGGGAAATATATTTTTAAAAGATAAGGCCAATCATTTTTGATTTATGGGGCTGTGAAATATTTATAATTTATTGCCTTTTTAAGAGTCCCAATTTTCTTTTGACCTCTCATAACTCAATTACGGCATGCAATGAAGAGCTCATGCTACTTATGGATGAAGTCCTGCACCAGGGAAGATGTAGATGACATGTTTGAACATGCATGACTAAAAACCAAAAATCTCTCTTGAATTCTGCAACTCTCTTATAGTTCACATTCATAGAGAGTGGACCCTACGGTGCCGTATGGGGTATAATTCAAGCCCTGTATTTAACTACCATCCTCTGACAGTCACTAGAGCAAGGTCGCGCATACATGAAGCGGGGAAGATGTGCACACTTTATCAAACGCACACTAGCCAGTGCAGTGATGAAACACACAGGAGCATCTCTTCAGCCAGCATCATGCCAGTGACAATCCTCTTCCAGCCTCCACCTTTTCCATAGGCCAATTGCCCTAACATATGGAAATATATTTCAATTTGTGATCGTGTCTCACAATGAAACATATGTACTAGTGTAATTTAGGGCACTTGGCAATAGGGAGGGAGAATCGCTCATCAGGAGATGATGGCACTCTTTAAAAAAAAATAAAAGGGCCATAGACAAATTACTGATATCCAGCAGCTTTCACATGAGTCAGTTTAACAGAACTGTAGTGAAGCAATTCCCGAAGTTCCCACTTCAAGCCCCGATAAAGCAGATTTTTGTGTCTTTGTCAGGGATGTGGCAAATCCTCAATTTGGAGTCAGTCTGTAAACAAGGGATGGTGATGGCATTCAGAATCGTTTGGATTGTATTCCAAAAAAGTACAGGGGTACAAGGTTTCTTGTCTGCTCTGGCATGTCCCATCAGTAAATAAACAGGGCTAGATTCTGCTCTTTGTAGAAATCTGGAATAGCTCCAGCTAGATTTACACCAATGTGGATAAGACCGGAAGCTGGATATCCATGTTCAAAACCAGCCAAAGAAATTAAGGCCTCCATTCTGACTTTGAGACATGACACCTTGTTTCACCTTGTGCTATCCCTTGCCACCACAGCCGTATGTAACGCTTCTTTCATCCTTCAAACTTATTCAGGGGCAGCATAGCCAACTCTCGCACATTTACCATGAATAATGTTATTTTGGCCACTGCTGCAGGCAGTCTCAAGACGATGTGAAAAGCTCCATCTGCCACATGATTTTGGGAAACAAAACTGAGCTAGAAGTCCCCATAGAATCTCTTGCCACCTAGGGGAAAGTGCACTAAGTTACAAACCTCAAGACATGAGTTCAAGTCTCAGCAGTGACTAAAAATTGTTCCCAACCAGGGCTGTCGATTAATCGCAGTTAACTCACACGATTAACTCAAAAAAATTAATCGTGATTAATTGCAGTTTTAATCGTACTGTTAAGCAATAGAAATACCAAGTGATATTTATTAAATATTTTTGGAAGTTTTTCTACATTTTTAAGTATGTTGATTTCAATTACAACACAGAATACAAAGTGTACAGTGCTCACTTTATATTATTATTTTTGATTACTAATATTTGCACTGTAAAAATGATAAAAAATACTTTTTGTATTTTTCAATTCACCTCATACAAGTACTGAAGTGCAATATCAGTCTGAAAGTGCAACTTACAAATGTAGAATTTTGTTATGTAACTGCACTCAAAAACAAAACAATGTAAAACTTTAGAGCCTACACGTCCACACAGTCCTATTTCTTGTTCAGCCAATCGCCAAGACAAATAAGTTTATTTACATTTACAGGACATAATGCTGCTTGCTTATTATTTACAACGTCACCTGAAAGTGAGAACAGGCGTTCACATGGCACGTTTGTAGCCGGCATTGCCAGATACGCTAAACATTCGTATGCCCCTTCATGCTTCGGCCACTGTTCCAGAGGACATGCTTCCATACTGATGACGCTTGTTAAAAAAACAATGCGTTAATTAAATTTGGGACTGAACTCCTTGGGGGAGAATTGTATGTCTCCTGTTCTGTTTTACCCGCATTCTGCCATATATTTCGTGTTATAGCAGTCTCGGATGATGACCCAGCACATGTTGTCCATTTTAAGAACACTTTCACTGCAGATTTGACAAAACGCAAAGAAAGTACCAACGTGAGATTTCTAAAGATAGCTACAGCATTCGACCCAAGATTTAAGAATCTGAAGTCCCTTCCAAAATCCGAGAGGGACGAGGTGTGGAGAATGCTTTCAGAAGTCTTAAAAGAGCAACACTCCGATGCGGAAACTACAGAACCTGAACCTCCAAAAAAGAAAATGGTGGCATCTGACTCAGATGATGAAAATGAACATCGACAGTCTGTACTGCTTTGGATCGTTATCGAGCAGAACCTGTCAGCAGCATGTCCTCTGGAATGGTGGTTGAAGCATAAAGGGACATATGAATCTTTAGGGCATTTGGCACGTAAATATCTTGTGACGCTGGCTACAACAGTGCCATGTGAACACCTGTTCTCACTTTCAGGTGACACTGCAAACAAGAAGCGGGCAGCATTATCGCCTGCAAAATGCAAACAAACTTGTTTGTCTGAGCGACTGGCTGAACAAGAAGTAGGACTGAGTGGACTTGTAGGCTCTAAGTTTTACATTGTTTTATTTTTGAATGCAGTTTTTTTAAACATAATTCTACATTTGTAAATTCAACTTTCATGATAAAGAGATTGCACTACAGTACTTGCAATGGGGGAACTGAAAAATACTATTTCTTTTGTTTTTTACAGTGCAAATATTTATACAATAACTCCTCGCTTAACGTTGTAGTTCTGTTCCTGAAAAATGTAACTTTAAGCGAAATGATGTTAAGCGAATCCAGTTTCCCCATAAGAATAAATGTAAATGGGGGGGTTAGGTTCCAGGGAAATTTTTTTCACCAGACAAAAAACTATATTATACATATACATACATATATATATATATATATACACACACATACACAGTATAAGTTTTAAACACAATTTAATACTGTACACAGCAATGATAATTGTGAAGCTTGGTTGAGGTGGTGAAGTCAGAGGGTGGGATGTTTCCCAGGGAATGCCTTACTGCTAAATGATGAACTAGCACTCAGCTGAGCCCTCAAGGGTTAAAATGTTGTTGTTAATGTAGCCTCACACTCTACAAGGCAGCACGAATGGAGGGAGGGGAGACAGCATGGTAGACAGACAGAGAGACCCACAGTGTGTGTGAGAGAGAGACACGCATTGCCCCTTTAAGTACGCTGACCCCACTCTAAGTACATTGCCTTTTTAAGTATATCAGGAAGTTGCGGCCAGCAAGCTCCCTCCGTCCTGAGCCCTGTTGTGTCCCCCTCTGCTCTATATGGAGAAGGGGTAAGCGGGGAGGGGGGCAGGAGCAGGGGGACACCCTGACATTAGCCCCCTGCCTCCCCCCGCCCCCCCGCACAGCAAGCAGGAGTCTCTTGGGAGCAGCTCCAAGGCAGAGGGCAGGAGCAGCACATGGCAGTGGGGGGAGGGACAGCTGAACTGCCAACAATTGATAGCCTGCTGGGCGGCTGCTGCACAAAGAACTTAGGGGAGCTGATAGGGGGGCTGCCGGTCCACCCTGGTTCAAAGCCCCCACCAGCTAGCTGCAACGGGCTGCTCTTCCTGCAAGCAGTGGACAAAGCATGCCGTTTTGTGTAACTTTAAACGAGCATGTTCCCTAATTGATCAGCAACCTAACAATGAAACAACATTACCCGGGACAACTTTAAGTGAGGAGTTACTGAAATTAAAAATAAATATAAACTGAGCACTGTACACTTTGCGTTCTATGTTGTAATGGAAATCAATATATTTGAAAATGTAGAAAACACCCAAAATATTTAAATGAATGGTAGTCTACCATTGTTTAATAGCGCAATTAATTGTGCAATTAATTTTTTTGATCGCCTGACAGCCCTATTCCCAACAAGTAGCTGTTTGGTGGCCTTTATATATGACATGCATTTCATGAGTTCCAGATCCTATGTCATCAATTGACCACTAGCTTTGCACTTGATGATCAGCAAATGCAGGGCAGGCACTGTCTCCTGCTATGTGTTTATACAGTGCCTAGCACCAGGGGGCTCCAATCCTGGTTGTGTTCTTTAGTGACAGCTTCTGCAGTGGAGGCCAAATTTGCTTCACTCAATACAAAATTTGCAAGTTGGGAACACTGTAGGTGTCACACACTGTGGAAGTGGGCAGACGGAGTTCAAAAATCAGAAGAAAGACTAAAAAACACAATTTATTCTTTATTCTTTTTTTTTATTATTAAAGGCGTGTGATTTCTGGGCCAATTTCATGATTTTGGGGGTCTGAGTCAGGATTTTTGAACTTCTGAGGTTGGCCAGACTGAGCCAACCTTACACCTAACATAGCTGTTTTAGGCAAGTTCTTCCTTGTTGTTTGCCTTAGAATTTAAGTAATGATGTTACTTGCTATTGTAACTGGGGGAGGCAGCCAGTGCCCATGCATTGGTTTGGGTTTAAAGAAAGGCTACTGGGTAAGCGGGGCTCTGTGTGCCGGGCTTCTTGGCATTTACCGTGTGGTGGCTGCAGTGAAGGGTTTGTCCAAGAGCTGCCCACTGGTGGTGCCACAAGCAGAGGGATTTGTTATGGGTGGCACGTAACAAAATCCAGGCTCACCTCTTATTTCAAATGGTTTATTATTTGTATGACCGCAGCACCTAGGAGCCCCAGTCATGGATCAGGATCCATCGTGCTAGGTGCTGTACCAACACAATAAAAAGATGGTCCCTGCCACAGACAGGCAGCAATCTCTGTATAGATTTTCGTAGATTCATATGAATCTATAGATTCCAAGGCCTGAAGAGATCACTGGGATCAGCTAGTCTGACCACCGAAATAGCAGAGGCCAGAGAACTGCCCCAAAATAATTCCTAGAGCAGAACTTTAAAAAAAACAGCCAAACTTGATTTAAAAATGGTCAGTGTTAGACAATCCACCACGACCCTTGGTAAGTTGTTCCAATGATTAACTATTCTCACTGTTAAAAAATTATGGCTTATTTCCAGTCAAAATTTGTCCAGCTTCAACTTCCAGCCATTGGATTGTGTTATACCTCTGTCAGCTAGATGGAAGAGCCCATTATTAAATATTTGTTCCACATCTGGATACATACAGACTGTAATTAAGTCACCACTTAACCTTCTCTTTGTTACGCTGAATAGATTGAGCTGTTTGAGTCTCTCAATACGGCAGGTTTTCCAATCCTTTTATCATTTTCATGGTCTTCTCTGACCCCTCTCCAATTATCAACATCCTTTTGGAATTGTAGACACCAGAACTGGACACAGGATTCCAGCAGCGGTCACACCAGTGCCAAAACAGGGTAAAATAACCTCCCTGCTCCCACTTGGATTCTTCTGTTGATGCATCCCAGGATGGCATTAGCTCTTCTGGCCACAGCGTTGCACTGGCACTCGTGTTCAGCTGATTAGTCACCCTGCCCCCCAAAATCTGTTTCAGAATCACTGCTTCCCAGGTCAGAGTTCTCCCTCCTGCAATTATAGCCTACATTCTCTGTTCCTAGATGCATACAGTTACGTTTAGGTATATTAAACTGGTTGCTTGCACCCAGTTTGCCAAGAGATCCAGATCACTCTGTATTAGTGACCTCTCCTCTTCATTATTTATCACTCCCCCAGTTTTTATGTAACCTGCAAATTTTACTCGTGATGATTTTGTTTTCTTCCGGGTCATTGATAAAAATGATAAGGAACATCGGGCCAAGAACTTCTCTCTGCAGGACCCCACTAGAAACACACCCACTTGATGGTGATTCCCCATTTACAGTTACATTTTGAGACCTGTCAGTTCTCCAGGTTACAAGCCATTTAATGTGTGTCGGATTGATTTTATATCGCTCGAGCTTTTTAAACTGAAATGTTGTGTGGTACCAAGTCAAATACGTTACAGAAGTCCAAGTTTATAACATCAACACTATTATCTTTATCAACCAAACTTGTCATCTCATAAAAAAATACCACGTTCGTTTGACAGAACCTGTTTTCCATAAATCCCTATTGATTAGCGTTAGTTATATTACCCTCCTTTAATTGTTTATTAATCGAATCCCATGTCAGCAACTCCACTGTCTTCCCCAGGATTGATGTCAGGCTGACAGGCCTAGAATTACCCAGGTCATCCCATTTACCCTTTTAGAATATTGCCACGACGTTGGCTTTCTTCCAGTCTTCTGGAACACCCCCAGAGTTCCAAAATGTATTGAAAATCAACATTAATGGTCGAGTGAGCTCCTCGGCCTGAATGCAAATTATCTGGACTTGCTGATTTTAAAATGTCTCACTTTCGTAGCTGCTGTTTAACATCCTCCTGAGTTACCAGTGGAACAGAATGAGTGAGTGGAATGGAAAGAGAGTTATCATCATCAACATATGATGAGACTACAGTACATCGACTCTTTCCCCCACAAAATATAGGACAAGAGAAAACAGATGGATACAGACAGATGGTGAAGTACAAGAACACAGACAATATTGCTCAGCATGATGGTTTCAGCAAAGCAACAGCCTAAGGTGTTTTGTGTGTGTGTGTTTTTCATAAGTATGACAGCAAAGGAAAGTTTTGAGGAGCATTTTGGAGGAGGACAATGAGTTAGTTTTGAGGAAGCTTATGGGGAGCTCCTCCCAAGCATGAAGGGCAGCACAGGAGAAAGCACAAAGGTGCTGTTTGAAAATTTAACAATGGGGAAATGGAGGTTGCCGTTATGAGCCAATCAGAGGCAGGAGTTGAAATCTTGACAGCAGATGAGAGACGATAGATAGAACAGAATACAATCCGAATGATTCTGAATGGTACCAGGAAGGGCCATGAAAGTGAAAACAAGCAGTTTATGTTTGATGTGATACAGGAGGGGGAGCCATTGGAGGGATGCAAAAAGAGGGGTGACATGGGTAAAGCAACAGGTTAGGAAAATAGTCTTTGCAGCAGCATTTTGAATGGATATGAGTTGGGCAGGACTGCATGTATTTGTCAAGTGCTAGAGAGAAGGATGTTGCAGTAATCAAGACCCGAGATGATGAGAGCCTGAATGAGAATTTTAGACATGTAGATGGATAAGAAAAGCCATATCTTAGATATGTTATGCAGAAAGCATCAGCAAGATTTAGACAGAGCCCGAATGCGAGGACCTACTGAGAGGCTGAAGATGACGTTCAGCTTATGAGCCAGAGTGACAGGCAGGATGGCGGTGTTGATTAAGAAAGGCGGTATCACAGAGGGCTTGTTGGTGGGGGAAAGATTCGGGGCTCTGTTGTAGCCATGTGGAGCTCCATCTAGCTGGCTAGACAACCAGAAGGAGACGTCAGAAAGACAGGTTGAGATTTTAGTTTGCATAGAAGGAGACAGGTCTGGAGCAGAGAGGCAGATCTATGAGTTGTCAGCATATACATGGTGGCTGAACTGATGTTTGCAGATGAGATTACCCAGAGATAAGGGATAGAGGGAGAAGAGAACGGAACCAAGGACAGAGCCCTGTGGAACCCCCACAGAAAGCTGGAGAGCAAATAAGGAGGATCCTCTGAAGGACATGCTGGAGTAGGGTTTAAAAAGCTAGAAGGAGAACCAGGAGAGGATGGTATCATGGGAAGCCAAAGGAGCGCAAGATTTCACAAAGAAGAGCAAGGTCGACTGCTGAAGGTCAAGCTGTCAAGGTGGATGAGGCTGGAGTACTGGTTCTGAGCTTTGGCTAAGAAGGGGTCAGAGGAGACTGGTGACAGCTGTTTCACTAGAGTGCAAGAGGAGGACACTGGACTGGAGAGAGTCTAGGCTGGAACTGGAGGAGAGGAACTTCAGACAGTGATTGTAACAGCGCTTTCAATGAGTTTCGAGATGAATGGGAGAAGGGGCAGCAGTTGGAGAGGCAAGTGGGTCAAGAGAGGGTATTTTAAGATGGGAGAGACTAACAACATTTTTATTGTGAGGGGAACGAGCCACAGAAGAGCAAGTAAGTAGTCAAAGAGAAGAGTAAGGGAGGGGAGCTCAGGAGATGGGGGGGTTCATTGGGGCAAGTGGACAAGGTGAGCAGATGAGAACTTCTGCATCTGTGATGAGAGAAGGAGGCGAGAGTTGGTGAAGGGAGAAGGAGAGGCAAGGGGAAGATCATGTCCTATTTTGTCAGTTTTCTCTTGGAAGAAGTTGGCGAGGGCCTGTGCTGAGAGAGAAGTGTAGACAGGAAGAGGAAAGGGTTTCTGGAGGAGCCAAATGTGGCAACAAGGAGGAGGCTGGGATTGTGGGCGTGAGGTTTGATTAAGTGGGAGAAGTGGAGGTATTTAGCAAGGAAGATGGCAGAACTGAAGGAGAGACTGAATTTGTAGCGGAGGAAGTCAGCTGCTCACAGGATTTCTGCCAGCGTCACTGCAGAGTGAGAGCAGGAACACAGAAAGCAGATGTCGTGCCGGGGGGGGGGGGGGGGGAGAGAAGGAGGAGCCGGGCCTGACCTTGAGATGGAAGAGAGGGGCGAAAGAGTCCAGGGTTGAGGGGACAGAGAAGCCTGGAGAGAATCAGTAACAATATCAGTGGGTGGGAGGGCTGAGAGGCGATGAGAAGCCATCAGTGCTGATGGACTGGAAGTCATGAAAAGGCAGAGGAGTAACAGGGCGTGGGGTGCGGCTGATGGGCAATGCGGAAAGAGACCAGCAACAGGAAAAAGCAGCGCTTGGTAAGGACTGAGACAAGTGAATGGTCCTTTTGGTTAGGGCTGCAGGATGAGTGAAGAGATGAAGACGAGGAAACGTGCAACTAAGTGCTCGACCGGGTGGGTCAAAGAGGATGACTGTGAGGAGAGGAAGAGAGAACGAGGAGTGGAAATCAGAGAGGAAGGCTGGTGGGGAGGAGCTAGGTGAACAGCAGATGACAGCAACATGGAGGGGGAGAAAAGCGGAGCGGCTGATGCAGTGCTGTTCGAAAGAGAAGAAAGCGTGGGAAGAGGGAGGCGGGAGGGCATGGAAGCAGCAGGAGAGGAGAGGAGAAGCCCAACACCCAACCATGATCTGACCGAAACATGAAGTGGTTGTGGATGGCTATGATCTTTTTAGAGATGCAGTGGGTGTCCGGGAGACAGCAAGGGAAGGGGAGGAGGGAGAGAAAAGGGAAGATGGTGGGTGTGATGTTAGGAACGGTGACACCAGAGAGGTGGAGGGGGTGGGGGAGACAGGTGTGGGAGAGGATGAGGCTGGAGGGAAGGCCAAGGCTGGGGCAGAGGAGGGGGTGGGATTTGGATTTGTGCTGATGGGGGTTGGGAAAGATCAGGATGGAGAGGAGGAAAGGAGCAGGTAGAGTGGGTGGGAACTGTGGCTGAGGAAATGGAGCCAGTGTGGGAAGGGGCAAGAGGATGAACGCAGAAGAGGGCTGTGGTGAGAGCCAAGGGGGAAGAGCAGATGGACTAGGGAAAAAAAGAAAGACGCAGTGAAGGTAATAGCAGTGCAGTCCCCTCGGGTAGCTGTCCCTCCATGCTTGGGAGGGTAGAGAAAGCCTCCAGGCCGTTCCCCCATGGGGAGGAGCTGGGCAGAAAGGGACACCGTGGGAGCAGAGCTGCCCACCGGTGATAGCGGAGCCCAACTCGGGTAGCTGCTCATAAACAGAACCAGAGCTGGAGAACAGGAGAGCCTTCGAGCCTCCTGTAGCAGTTACAAAACTGCTGTAGTAACAGATCAGTACGGTGTTAGCAATGGAAGGAAGTGGAATGTTCAGGTCATTTGAGCGGGATGAGTTGCCCCTCTTTTTGATAGTTTTTCTGGACACCACAGAACAGCTGGCTGGTGGATTTGTAACACCTCAAGGAAGTGAACTTCGCTCTAATGGCTGACACTACTCCCTGAGCACATCTACCATTGTGCGGCCGGGTCATCGCTTTCCTGATCCTCAAAATGTTCTAACCCACTGAGGTAAGGAACACAAACCATGTGGCAACACCAGCTCCATCAGGTTTGGCTGAATCCTAAACAACACCTCATTCCTTCTCTTTCCTACGTTCTTTTTGCCTTCTGTCTAGTAAGAGCCTGGCACAGCCACCAAGGAAAATCCACCTAATGTAACTGTGATTAATAAAAGGCAAGCTGAAAAAAAAGGGACAGTTTTTCACTTAGCATAAATTGGTGTAGCTCCTTGCTCTATTGAAGTCAATGCTTTTAGTCCAAGACTGGTAAAAGCTTTCCAGGTCTCAAAGTGGCTAATAAGATCATGTACTGAGATTAATTTCCCAGCAGCTAGGTTGCAATCAAGAAGGCATAGACAGAAATTGTATTTTCGATCTTTAATATTCCCCCCGGCCCTCCCGCATAGGCTAGTGCTCTTTGGAGTTACCTTAGTTAGACAGAAGAGAGATTTGTATGTCTTGTTTTGTATCAAAGGGAACAGAAGAGGACTTCAGCAACTGAAGACCCTCTATAACTGACTCTCTTTTTCTCTAACAAGGACAGGCAATGCCATATTTAATCCCATATTACATTTTAAAAATCTACTTTCAATGACTGTTATTTAGTTTGCAAAGATAAGCAGCTGAAAGTAAGCAAATGCTACGTTTGATTGCATGGGCAACCTTAATTCTGCCCTCTTGTGTGTCCATCTTGTGCACCAAATGAGGCAGGGTTTGGAAAAAACAGCATGTGGGCATGTAATTAAAGACTGTTCCATAATTCAGACATACACGGGGATTGAATTAAGATTGCCTGGGCAACCATAAAACTGGCATTGGCTAACTTTCAAGTGCTTGACTTTTCAACCTAAATATACTTCCTTTTAATATTGTTGTTTTGTATGTAATTTCCTCCTATGCTTTTTCTGGAAGGAAAAAAGGTAAAAACAAAAAATTACATAAAACTTTACCAACCGTCACATCATGCACCATTAGCTGAACCAAGCAGCTTGCAGCATCAGCGTACAGACTGCTGCTACCTAAGCTACAGGACTTAACTACACTAGCTGTTAGCAGCAGAAAGCTATTCTCTCAGATGAGGAAGAGTCAATGGCACCATGTGCTGGGTCCAGGGTGTGGTTGATGGAAGAGGCCCTGGCCCAGCCCAACTCCCTTCTCACTAAGGTGGGGAAAGGACCCTGGGCCATGTTCCAGGTAATGGGTTTGGCTGGCACTGAGCAAGGAGCCTATCCCAGCCCTCTCCCCCATCCCTGCAGCTACAGCTACTTCAGCAGCTCCCAGCAGTTCTCAGAACACTGCGTGGGGCTCCTGGTCAGCATTTGTGACACCCCAGCTCTTGGGACATTCATTTGCAGGTCTCTTGCAGGGTGCCAGTGTTTCCCTGTGGAATGCAAAGCGGCAGAGGGGAAGTGGGGATCATGAACAGTTTACAACTCAGCTGAACAGGAATGGAATTTCATAGACAAAGAGGAGGCACTCCTCTAGCCCAAAGGCTGTCTCTCTGCTGAATGTGTATAATGGAAAGTATGAGGTAACCTAAATACCGGGGTCACTACCAGTGCCACCTGTGATGAAGAACTGTGAAACACAGAATTTGTTTAAACTTTTTTTCCTAGAACATAATTATTGAATGTTATAATAGTTGAACAAGGGTTTTATTAACACTCTAACCCTGTTGGGTCTGAGATCCACCAACAACATTGTCCTCTCTGCCCTGGGAACTCTGCTCAGAAGCCTGGGAGGGAGGACCTTCCCAAGACCACTTCTACCTCAAAACCTTGGTCTTTGTCCCTTTAAGAGGAGAACCCGAGTCAAAACAGGCACTTGACATGCAAGTCCCAGAGATTACTAGTCGATCTTAGAACCCCAGAGCGAGGTGTAGTCCTCCAAAGAGTCCAACCACTTCACCCACAAGGGAGTCTTCGGAGCTCTTTCCAGGCGGGAGTTCTAAACATGTACTTCCCTTCCTACGGTTGACTGCAGGCAGGCTAACTGGTTTCAGCTGTATCCCATCCCTTGCCTTCCCATGAAGAACTGCCAGAACTCCCTCCTCCAGTGTTCTTCCGATCTCCCTCCCCGCCCCCAGCACACCAAGGGGCGGTACACTGCTTCACAGCTTCATTTACCATACTGATAACACAACAAAGCAAGCAGACAAACTACAGCTCAAAACCAGATCCTAGGTGGGTGGGCTGTTCACGTCAGGGTCCTCTGCTGAGAGTGAGCATTTCACTCCAGTCCCCTTCCTGAGAACACTTCACATGGAATTCGCTGGCATGAATGACAACTGGCTCCAGAGAGTCACCACAAAAAATAATCAGCACAAATAAAATCTTTAGAGCAGGAGGGAAGGGACACCCCATGTGGTGGGGTTGGCATTTCTGAGTGAGAGGTGCTTCTCCGTGGTTATTTGAGCTGGTATTGCAAGCCCTCTGGCTGCATAAAGGAGGGTTCCCATGAACAGTTTAAGGGTGTGAATTGCACCCCTAGACTCCTGCAGGTTGGGTACTTGTGGGAAAAGCAGGAAGCTCTCACAAGGTGAGAGAAAACAACAGCTTCCTGCACCCTGAAATCTTGAGGCACTGGGAAGGAAGAGGATGAGCCGTGTCTAGAGAATTAACGGATAAGGAAACCCAAAAGGCTAGAGTAGCCAATGGGGTAAAAATAGCAAAGGAAGATTTAAACAATAAGGAAGCCTGTTAATATAAAGGGAGTAAAGATCCAAATTGGGTCACGGGCGATGGGACTGGAGCAGCAAGCAAAGCAAAAATAGCAAGGAAGGAAAGATAAATAAGACGTTCTTAAAATAAATAAGAAGCAAACAGACTGACAAGGAAACAAGAAGGCCATTGAGAGGGAAACGGAGAAAATCCAGGGAAGACCAGTATTGCTCGGGGCTTCAATTCATCCACAAGGGAGAAAATGACAAAGCTGAGGAGCTTTATCATAGCAACAAGGAGGAAGAGGAAGGAAAGTTTTATCGGAAATTAGAACCCTGTGAATTGACCAAGAGCCGCCCCAGCTGAACAGCTTAATATTCAGCTGAGAAGATAGTTTCCATGACAAATGGAAACTGTATGTGGAGCACAAAATAATTTAATACAACTAAATCCCTCCAGTTTCTCCTTCGTTTCTGGTTTTCCTTCCCTCGCTGTCATCAGGTGTCCTGCCTTCCTATACCCGGTGTCCTCTGACTTCACAGATCAAAAATGTGGGATTTTAATTCACAGTAAGTGAGGCATACAAAAGCCTCCCCACATAACATGCAATGGGAGTTTCCGAAGCACTGCAGGAAACACAGAAGGGTCTGATGGCCAAGTCACGTGGCTGAATAACTAAACCGGTGACATTTAACAAAACAAAACAAAAGAGAGAGTTGCCAAAATGCAGCAGAGCCTGCTGTTCTCCATGCCAGAATTCAGCACAAGGATAAGAGGCTGGAAAGACACTGGGGGATCACCCAGGACAAAAGGAAGCACCAGAGGGCTGCAGAGAAGCTACTGAAGAATGAAAGAAGAATTACTGAGCTAAGAGCCCACTGTGAATGGGAGAGGGAGACACCTGGTAAATAACACCACTGAGTCACTCAGTGGAGCAACAGGGGAAGAGTAAGTCTGAGGAACCCATACCGGTCCCTGGAGTGCGCCGTGTCGGCAGCCTCAAGCATTCAAGTACCACGAGTGAGGCCTCAAAAAATCACGAGATTTTCTACAACTACTATGGCTGGAAACTTGCTTCCCTTTTTAAATGAAAGCTGAGAGTCTCACCGAATGACAAGCCTCCATAAGCTGTGGCTTTAAAAAAAACACTAAATAATTCAAGACTCTTGACAAATTCTTAAGAGTTGAAAACACCGAGTATGTTCCCAGTCAGGAAGAGCGTTTTACAAACTGGGAGTCAATTTATACTGCTCACTGCTTTGGTCACGAATGACCGTGCAACGTGATCGTCATCCAATCCCCGTATGACACCATGCCCGAGCACTGGGGAGGGCATGGAAGGAAGGAGGAATTCAGGATACACTGAGATGTCACCATTCCCTTGTGGCCTTGCCCCCCTACAAGCTCGGCACCACTCAAGGGGTTTAAAAGGGTGCATGACAAAATCGCCCCAAATGTCAGAACTGTCCGAGAGGTCATACAGCAGCAAAGCACTGGGGTAAATAGGTAGTTAAATTTGCATTCACAGAACTAAGTTATACCCTATGTATGTGAGGAGCGAGCGAGAGAAATAAGAACACTGGGGGAACAAAGGGGATGCTCGGTTGGCTTTATGCATCTACCACAAACGGGAAAGCACCTTTCCTGCGCTGCTCTTAGAACTCTCATCCAACGCAGCTTCTCATTAGCACAGTGGAAGCTGCCCTCTTGTGGTACGCTGTGGAAAAGTGCAGTGAAGTGGATCTCCCACACGGGCACAAGAGATCAGGACAGATACAGGGATCGGCATGATTGAAACAAAGACCCAGGGGCTGTCTAGACAATTGATTGTTGTCATTAATGGGTACCATTTTAATTCATAGGGGACTACAGGCCTCTCACAAAGGGGATGATGTCATCCCCGTCTGTCACTTTCCAATCCAACTCACCTGCGGCTTTTTTAAAGTTAGAGAATGGTCCCATGACTGACTGCAATGCTGAACACAGCCCCTCCATGTCTCGATTCTGATCTGCATAAGTAGCCGACATCACATAAAAGATCTCGGACACACAAACTCAGGGCAACGGGAGGAGAGTGACAAGCTAGGATGTAAACTCCACAATGCCAGTACTGCAGTGAGAGCTGGAACACATCGCAAGCGAGCCTAGATGTATCACTCAACAGAATGGAAAGAGATGTTCACCTGCTGCGAGGTAAACCGCCTGCCCCGGAACATGCCCACAGCCATCGCACCATGCGCTCACACATGCCGTGCGCCAATCCCCCCTCACACACACACAGCGAAGTTCGTACTTACTGCCTTGTGAGGCTCCTTCACCTGAGGCAGCTTCAGTGTCTGCAAAGAGAAAGAGCTGCACTTAGACTTGCCAGCACATTCTGTCGAACGTTTGACAGCACACAGCGTCTTCAACGGTTTCACTGGGGGGCTGGAGTTTTGTCATTCCTGGCTCCTCGTTCTCTATCCTCCAGTCAGATTCCTCCTCTTTCTATAACACACACGCCACGCAGCAGATTCAGCAGAGAGCAGGCCCTGGGGATGGCAACTCTCGACTGCAGGGATATCTGTGGCTCTGAACTCGGCAGAGCAGGCCCGGTGGTACTGGGCTCACACTGGGAACCTTAGCATTTGCAGGGCTCAGTCTGAAGGCTCTCTCCAGATTAAGCAGGCCGTGAAAGGCTGAGCTTCAGGAGGTGGGGAAGGGGACTGAGGCTTGACCAGGTCTTTCTCTCAAAGTGCAGCTGTTTTGGGGCGTTCGGCCGTCCAGAAACACGAGATTTGCTTTCATTTGCACTTTTCCGAACAAGGGCATTTCTCTTCTGACCCGTTACAATGGGCTGCTTTTTACATGGAAATGTTACAACCTGCCACTTCCTGCTGCCCAGCACAGAAAGGCAGCGGCTTAGAAACCAGCTCCAAACAACCCAACAAGTCCCTTTGTCAGTGAGCCCTGGTCTACACTACAGACTTCTGTTGGTATAACCACACCGCGGAGGGGTAAATCCACACCCCTGAGAGATGCAGTTGAACTGACCGAACTCCTGGTGTAGACAGCGCTATCGCGGGGAGGTGGAGTACTTACGCCGATAGGAGAAGTTCTCCCGTCTGCATAGGTAGCATCTTCACTAAGCGCTACAAGGGCACAGCTGCGTGCAGCACTGTACGTATAGACAACCCTGAGTCAAGAGTGGCTACCTGGTGCGCTAGGGGGAGAGAGCTCTCAGATTTCAAGCCTTGGGCTGGCTGCAGCTCAAGCTATTCTTCTCCCTCAGGTGTTACCGCTGAAGTGATCAGCAGAGGTGCTCCAGCTGGAGCACTCTTGGCTTAAACAGGAATGAGCTGCTTGCAGGGCATTCGCTGCGAGGGCCCCTTGGCTCTCTGGACCTCTGTTCTCTAATGCAGCGATTCTCAAACGTTTGTGCTGGTGACCCTGGTGCAGTGATTCTCAAACGTTTGTGCTGGTGACCGCTTTCACATAGCAAGCCTCTCAGTGTGGCCCCTCCTATACATTAAAAACATGTTTTAAAATATTTAACACCGTTGTAAATGCTGGAGGCAAAGCGGGGTTTGGAGTGGAGGCTGACAGCTTGCGACCCCCCCACATAATAACTTCACGATCCCCTGAGGGGTCCCGACCCCCAGTTTGAGAATCCCTGCTCTAATGGAAAGTGCAAGCCCCCCTCCCTTTTTAAAAAAAAATGCAAGCTTCTGAGACAGCCAAGCTGCTGGTGAGAGAGCAGACGGTCCCAGTGGATCTGTGGCTGGGATGGTCAGGAAGGCTGAGTGAGGTTTGCTCAACAGCCCAAGTGTTATTAACTGAATTTGTAAATGTAAATCCAACATTTTCTATTGAATGTTTGTTGAAATCACTGATGTGCCTAGAGTCTGGACAAGTGCTGTAAACACAGAAATACGAACACAAAACATAGCGCTAATGCTGCCCCCCTAAGGGATGCAGAACTCCATACCATGCTGTCACTTTTCTGGATACTCTGGTCTAGATTCACAAGGGGATTTAGGCACTGCGACGCTCAATGTTGCAACGCCAGACTTTTAGGTGCCCAGAAAATCACTGGGATTCCCGAAGCCTGAGTTAGAGTCAGAGCGTTTAAGGTCAGAGGGGACCACCAGATCTAGTCTGACCTCCTGGGTATGACAGACCACCCGGCACCCGCACACTAAACCCAACCTGCGTTTGGCACTCAGGCTCCCTGTACAATGAATGAATGGAGTCAGGCCCCTAGGAATGGGATTCATAGGAGCCAGCGCACTGAGCTGCCCAAGCTAGCCAATGGGAGCTGCCAAAGAGCGGTGTATGTCCTAAGGCCCACCCCTCTAGGAAGTTGGTGTTATGTCCAGGCTGGAGGAGGCCCCCTCTAGGTCAGCTGTGAACCATCTCGTCGAGTTAGGAGCCTAAGGCGTTTTTTGCCAGAAGCCAGAGGAGGAGGAAGAGAACCTCCCTGTGGTTACAACGCTCACTTGGGATGTGGGAGACCCCCCCACATTCAAACCCTCCCCTCCCCCGCCAGCCTGCTGAAAAGGGATTTAAACTGGGGTTTCCCACCTCGCACATGCATGCGCTAAGCACCGAGGTGGGATGATCCCTCAGTCTCTCCTGCTGAAGCTGTTCCCCTGTGGATACAGAAAGAGTCACTGGGCCAGACAGAGTGCAAACACAGGCATGGCTCGATAGCCGGGTGGTTAAAGCATTCACCCAGGATCCAGTCCCCCTGCTCCAACAAGTCTCTGTGTAGAGTTAGGTAGAAGGATGCCAATTTTTTTGTGAATCGCTCTGGGGCTTAGGTGCCTGGGTGCCTGGTGTGGGGCTGCAGTACGTATGTGCAGAGGCAGAAACATAGGTGCCTAGGGAACTTTGACTGCAAAAATTTAGGCAGTGAGTGAGCTTGGGGACCTACAGGCATAGGTGCTGGAACTAGGGGGGCTGGGGGTGCTCCTGCATCCCCTGGCTTGAAGTGGTTTCCATCACAAGCAGGGTTTACAGTTTGGTTCAATGGCTCTCAGCTCCCCCACTATACAAATTGTTCCAGCCCCCCTGCCTACAGGGCTTTTGTGAACACCACTGGGATTTAGGTGCCTAAGGCAGCAGTTAGGCATCTGCATTCTTTTGTGAATCCAGCTCTTTATGCCTCCAAATTCACAGAGAGAGCACAGCTATCTGCAATATGGAGGAGGAGACCAGTGAGGGAAAGACGTGTACAAAAGATGGGACAAACGCCTTCGGATTTCCCTCTCCGACTGGTTAGCATTACACTGCAGCCTTCAGTTCCAGTGTCACTAATGTCACACATGGAAAGAAAGCACTGACCAGAAACAGCACAAACCACAATTGTATTCAAAGGCCTGCATGAATGCAACGGGTAAGGCTGGAAGCTGAAAAAATTGTTAAAACTCAAGAAATACAAATGCTTAGGTTTACAAAGCTACATTGAATTGTCCCATATTTCATAACCTATATTTTCAATTATAATCCAAAATATTCTGCATGTTCCATGAAAGCAAGTTTGTTACTATGCGAACCTTAACAGTGGCATTTCATAGCTTTTTTGCTATTTAAAGTGGTAACCCTAATTCGTTAATACCATTTTTTGCATTTAATTTCTTTGGGTTTTTTTCTTAAAAATAAATAAAAATATAGGGCTGTGAATCCTGTATTTGTCCAATTCTGTTTTATTATTTATTGTGATTGATTAATGTAAGAACATAAGAATGGCCATGCCGGGTCAGACCAATGGTCCATCTAGCTCAGTGTCCTGTCTTCCGACGGTGGCCAGTGCCAGATACTTCAGAGGGAATGAACAGAACAGGGCAATTATTGAGTGATCCATCCCCTATGGTCCAGTCCCAGCTTCTGGCAGTCAGAGGTTTAGGGACACCCGGAGCATGGGGTTGTGTCCCTGACATTTGGCTAATAGCCACTGATGGACCTATCCTCCATGAACTTAACTAATTCTTTTTTTAATCCAGTTATAGTTTGGGCCATCACAAATCCCCTGGCAACAAATTCCACAGGTTGACTGTGCATTGTGATAAGAAATACTTCCTTGTGTTTGTTTTAAACCTGCTGCCTATTAATTTCATTTGGTGACCCATAGTTCTTGTGTTATATGAAGTGGTAAATAACACCTCCCTATTCATTTTCTCCACACCAGTCATGATTTTATAGCCTCTATCATATCCCCTCTTAGTTGTCTCTTTTCTAAGCTGAACACTCCCAGTCTTTTTAATTGTTCCCTTATGGAAGCTGTTTCATACACCTAACTATTTTTTTGCCATTCTCTGTACCTTTTCAAATTCTAGTAGGTTGTTTGTTTGTTTGTTTTTGAGATGGGGCAACCAGAGCTGCATGCAATATTCAAGATGTGGGCATACCATGGATTTGTATAGTGGCATAAGGATATTTTCTGTCTTATTTACCTATCCCTTTTTAAATGGCTCCTAACATTGTTAGCTTTTTGACTGCTGTTTCACACTGAGCAGATGTCTTCAGAGAACTATCCACGATGACTCCAAGATCTCTTTCTTGAGAGGTAACAGCTAATTTAGATCCCATCATTTTGTATGTATAGTTTGGATTATGTTTCCCAATTTGCATTACTTTGCACTTACCAACACTGAATTTCATCTGCTATTTTGTTGCCCAGTCATCCAGTTTAGTGAAATCCCTTTGTAGCTCTTAGCAAGTCATCTTTGGACTTAACTATCTAGAGTAATTTTGTCTCGTCTGCAAACTTTGCCACCTCACTGTTTACCCTCTTTTCCAGATCCTTTATGAATATGTTGAACAGCACTGGTCCCAGTACAGATCCTTGGGGGACCAAGCTATTTACCTCTCTCCACTGTGAAAACTGACTATCTATTCCTATCCTTTGTTTCCTGTCTTTTAACCAGTTACTGATCCATGAGAGGACCTTCCCTCTTCTCCCCTAACTGCTTACTTCACTCAAGAGCCTTTGGTATGGGACTTTGTCAAAGTCTTTCTGACTGATAGGAAAGAAGATATTTATACATATTTGTAATTATTTTAAAAATAATAAAATATGTAATAAAGTTTGCACACTGCAGTAAACTGAAGCACCTGATTAGAAATACACAAAGTCATCTATGGAACTACAAAGTCCTACAACTATATTTCTTCACAAATTGTATAGATTTGACATGACACCATTCCGTCACTAGCTGTGACACAGTGGAATTCTGCAACACATCATTCTGGAGTCCACAGTTAACAACATACATAAACCTAATGAAAACTGAGAACTATGCTTGCGCAAAAGCAATTTTTAATAATTTGTTACTGTAATTTCAAACTTAGCAAGAAACAAGCCACCTATGAAATTTTAAAGTTCAGCCATTTCTGAGTTATACATGTGCAGAAAAGTTATAATTATTTCAAACAGGAAAAATATACTTTCCCTGTTTGTGTAAGTCAAAACGGTTTAATGAATGAAAGCCAAAACAATAGCCACCCCCAAATCATCTTTGGGCTGAGATCTAATATGTAAAGTTTCTGACTTCACCAAATCTGCATCAATGCATTTCACTCAGCTAAAAAAATCTACTGCATGCGCTTGGTAAGTGATTTTCAAAGCCAGATAATTTGGTCAAATCAAAACCAATTTCCTCCAATACCAGAAACACTGTTTCTCCTCAAGGAAGAATTATCAGACTGTCAAATTTCAGTTTTCCACAACCAGTCATTTCAGCAGTAGAGCTGTTCTAAAATAAGTTGTTAAAAATATATACGATAGGAAAAGTGTATTATTTCCATTCTCAAACAGCCGAACTGGTTCTCGCCCAATTAATTTTTTTAAATCAACTTTGGGCAGAGACCAATACTGCAAAATTTCAATCTGAAATCTTTGCAAAGTTATCAGAGAATGAAAACAGGATTAAAATAGAAATCCGAACGACAGATGTCAATTCTGCTCCTGCTATAATCATAATAATGAACCAGATCCTGAGTTGGTGTAAATAAACATAGCTACATTGCCTTCTATTGAGCTGTACTGATTTACAACAAGCTGAGGATCCAGCTGGTGTACCCAGACTGAAAGAATTGTCAGTGAGTCTGATAGTACAGTTACTAAATAATTTAAAGCACAGAATCATAGAATCTCAGGATTGGAAGGGACCTCAGGAGGTCATCTAGTCCAACCCCCTGCTCAAAGCAGGACCAATCCCCAGACAGATTTTTGCCCCAGATCCCTAAATGGCCCCCTGCAGGATTGAACTCACAACCTGGGGTTTAGCAGACCAATACTCAAACCACTGAGCTATCCCTCCCCCAGGAGGATGCTGTATAAAAACGGTGGTCATTCAGTCCAGGATACAGTTATTACCTCAAAAAAACCAAAGTATCCTCAAATTATTATAGCAGAACTGGTAGCACTTGCTAGAATTAAAGTTAAATTGAGATTTGTTTTATAATCCTCTTTTCACTTGTTCATAACTATCTGAAAAATACTCTTTAGGGCAAATGTTTTCTGTTCTTGGTCTCAGCCCAGGTTTTTTCTTTTAAATTTATTTTTTGAAAGTCTAGTAAAATAAATTCAATCGTTTTTGAGTTATGGAAAGGTGAAAGAAAAGGCAATTGTCCCACTTAAATGTTTAGATGCTTTTCTGCTCACCTCACTCAAATATAGCTGAACTATACAATTTAAAACATTCAGGATGGTTCCTTCCTACTGATGATTAGGCCCTTTCATGGTTTAAAAAGCTATAAACAAACAAAAAATACAGTGAGTTACAAGTACTTAAGAACTTGATTTCATGCACGTGCAGTAGCATTTGCTAATGCTGGCATCTATGATACTATCTATTGTCACAGCTAGTTAGTATGGTGGACATTTCCCTGCAGAAATGCATTATAGTTTGAAATCTTTGTGCTCCAGCACAGTTTAGATGCTCCACAGGAAGAGGAAGTCATCTTGCTTTTGCAGGGCTTCTAAGCTCACTGCAAAAGATTCTTTCAGCTACTCTAACTTCACCATTTCTCCTCCACCGCCCTGTTATTTTTCCCTCTTGAAAAAGTGTGGAAGAGAAATTTCTTATCTGCCCTTCTGCTCCTGTGAAGATGTATTTGCACTCAGGACAGGAAGTTTACGATGCTTTGCTCTCAGGCACTAGTACTTGAACAAAAGCTCCCGCAACACTTTGAACTCTCAAACTGCCAGGACCTCATTCCCTAGAAATGTCCAACCAGTTCAGAATTATGCGGGGAAGGCTCTTCTGTGTAGGTAAATGCCAAATTCTCAAACTGGAAACAAACCATTCCCAAGGATGAACAAATAATCTTGCCTAAGAGATAACATGCCACCCACAAAATAGAACCCTTGACCCCACAAACTGGGAGGGCAGTGGAGGTGGATGAAGACATAAAATTCTATGAAAGTTCTTCTGAAAGTCAGAATTACAGAAAAGTATTTTTCCATTCTTTAGAGATGTCGTCAGCACAGGATTCTGACTTACGGAGCTGAACAGCTCAAAGGGGTGTTTTCCAAACAAGAAAAGAAACAATAAGTGAAGCATCAGACAGCATGACTAGTAAAAAGATAGGCCCAAACTGCAATGAAAGTGGGGAGAAGATACTTGCCAAGAGCAACAGATAGGAAGCCTGAAATGGATGTGTCCTCCATAAAACAAAAGCCAACTCCTGTAAGAAACATTCCAAAAAGAAACCAAACTCAAAGGAGCCGGAGAGTCTGTGATCCCCACACATCTTGGGGACAGGATCTGCAGCACTGAATGATGACATTCCTCCTACAAGCCAATCCTGGCAATAATAACCCTTTGTAAAGTGGGGTGGACCATATGGGTGCTTTCTATGTAATCTGAATTGAAACAGGTCTGAGGCTGTCAATTGAAGTGTCCTGTCTCTGATGGTATAAGACCTTCTAGCTGTAGGCCAGCCAGGTCATAATGGAAAGACATGAGGTCAGACAGGGTCATTTTAATGACAGCAGAACCTACTGACTTGGTGTCAAAAGAAATACAAACCTTTAAAGACATTAGTCTTCTCCAGGGAAAAAAACAAAACAAAACCCTTTTAGTGAAGAAGAGAACTGGACACTTCTCCACCAAAAAGCACTAAAAAGCAATGGAAGAAAGAACCCCAAAGACGTGGTGAAGGTGCTTGGCGCAAATGAGCTGTTTGGCCTTGAAAAAGAGCTGGTGTGCTAAGGTCAGCTTGCCGAGAATGATCAAAAACTACAGAAACAGACAGGAAAAAAATGCTGTGGACTGATTGTTGGCTCAGGAAGCTCAGAGGAAGGGCACTGGACATCCAAGCAGTAGCATACAAAGTCAGAAGATCCAGGTGCTGAAAGAAGGTTCCCTTCCTGACCGCTGTGAAGAGGAAGTGACTACAAGATTCCAGGGGTGAGTTACTGGCAGATGGAGTACGCACAAAGGAGGGAGGGATAGAATTGGATGAAATTTTTCAATCAAAATTTTTTTTGTTAAAAAATGCAAGTTTGGCAACACTGAAATCTTTCACAAATTCATGCAGTTTTGACAAACTGTTTGTTTAGAAACAAACAAAAGATTCCAAGAAATTCAAAATGTCAACATTTTTAAATGAAATGTTTTGATTTTTTGCTTCGAAATGACTTTTCATTTAGAACCTTTCTGTGATTTTATTAAAAATTCAAGTGCTTAAAATGCTCAAAATCAAAATGAAATGTTTTGTCTCACTTGAAACTAAACTTTTCGACTTGTTGAAAGTTTCCAAAATTTTGATGTTCAGTTCAACCTAAAACAAATTTTTCATCACGCTTCTGATACTGCCAAAAAAGCAAAAAATCAGTTATGTGCCCAGCTCTAGTGGGAGAGTCTCAAGTACCAGTGCCTTAGAGGGTCAAACAGAGCTGGGGGAGCAGTGTCACCAGTGGCTTTGGACTTAAAATCCAATTACGTGGACATAAGATTTTGAATTTAAAAACTCAGCAGTGAGGAAATGCCAAAGTTATGGTTGCATCTACAACGTTTAATCGGCCCATGTGCTAACGACATGGTCATCTCGTACGGTTACTCATTACAATATAATAGACGCTTTTTTTCCCTACAACTTTATATACACATGTGAAGCATCTTGCAACACACTTCTTTCATTCTTGTATGGTTTCACTGATTTGATCCTCATTATTGGAATGGTCCACTATATTGTGCTTAATGGAAAACATTCTCTCTACATGGTATTATGCTATTTAATATTTTTTCACCGAACATGTACTATATACGTTCAACAGGATATTTTCCCTGTACAGGCAGATATACCTCTGAACAGTAATTTATTACTGTATCATCTCACAATCTATTTATCAATGAATGACATTTATAGAGCTCTGGTAATAGTAAATATTCATTTTTGATTTCTTATTTGATTGTGTACATGAAGAAATAGCTAATTTATATCATTAATGTGACCTATCCTCAAACGGCCTTAATAAAATTCAAGTCTTATTTTCACCAAGTACTGGGTGCATGCTCTTAAAAATGGCGTGAAAGTTAATTTAATTTCAGCTAAGAATTTGTTGCACATGAAAACTGTGCTTGTTCACCTCTGATTTGCAAATTATTAAGATATTTCTAAATTCACAAGTAGAAATAATTTGGAAACTAATTTTCTCCAAAAACAGATATAAAATTTATGTTTTCAGAAGCTAAGTATAAGATCCTGTTTCCACTAAAGGAAACATTCCTATTAACACTTGAGAAAGAAAGAGAGAGAGAGAAGATTTCACCCTAAGTATTCAATTGAATTAAAAATAATCATGACTTTACAAAATGTGACATACTATACTTAATCAGCGATGCTACAGTGATGTCTCTGGACGCCAGCTGAGATTAGGGTCCCATTGTGTTAGGTGCTGTATAGAAACACAGCAAGGAATAGTCTTTGTCCCAACTAATTTACAGTCTAATTACTGTAGTTACTGAAACAATTAACGTTACAGTTGCAAACTTTTTATATGCCAACAGATAACGCAGTTCACTATTGCTTTATGTTTTGCTTCATCTATGGTATGCTACTAATTTGTAGTATTGCTTATATAAGTGACGGTCAGGGACTTTGCTGGCATTCACAAAATATTAGAATATGCTACCAATATGTATATAAGGTCGTAGAAGAAATTGTATAATATTATACTGCATTATTTCAGAAATAGTATGTGACCATGTGATTAAAGGATGTATTATAGTATACATTCAGAAACGGGAAGAGTTAACTCACTCTTAACTCTCATATTTGCTGACTTCTGAGACTTTACATTTGTAATCTTCATCTTTAATATAGATTATAATGTTTTATGCTGGGATTTTCAAAAACAGCCATTGGGAATTGGGCACCTCACTCCCATAGGCTCCTTTGACAATTTCAGCCATAATCATTATGTAAAGAAAATATATCCAAAAACATGCAGGGGTTATCACAATGTGGGCACTTTAAAAAGATACCCCTAAAATATTCAGAGAGACACACCTCAGTGCTAGTCTCTGAAGTGAAATAAAATAAATGCACCTGTACGCTGGATGTCCCAGTTTCAAAAGTCCATAATTCTGTTATTGCACAATCGGTTATTTTGTAATCGTATTGCTTCAAGAAAGTCAAAGCAGTGTTTTGACCATGCCAAGTGTGCAGTTTTTCAATAAAGCCATTTCTGAATGACAACAGAAAAGTTTTACAACCGAGCAATGCTTTCCTCAATGCTCAGATTACTTAAAAATGGCCAGACTTCTAGAAAATTTTCACACAATATTCCCTAGACCAAGCATGAGAAATTTCATACCAGAAGTATCAGGGGGTAGCGGTGTTAGTCTGTGTCCACAAAAACAATAAGGAGTCCAGTGGCACCTTAAAGACTAACAAATTTTAGGCATAAGCTTTCGTGGGTGGGTTTTTTACTCATGAAAGCTTATGCCCAAATAAATTTGTTACTCTTTAAGGTGCCATCGGACTCCTTGTGGTTTTTATACCAGAAGTACATTTTGAAAGTTACAATCAACTGAAAAAAGGGATTTTGACTGGAAGTGCCATTTCAACCTTTAATATAAAGATGGTATGGAGACACTACAGTACACTATAGAAAAATATGATAAAGAATTTAGCAGCCAATGTTAAGAATCTCAGTAAGTATTTAAGTAATGACAAACATGATCATCATACATGTTTTACTTGCATAAAATTCCTTTCCTTGAAGACACACAAGTGCTTTGGATAATCTATTTACAACGCACCAATATCCTTAGAGATACTGAACTATTTTTTTTGGCCTGATTTCCAACAAAACAGAAATGGATTAAAATATACAGGCTTGGCAGGTATTTGGGGAGCCATGGACAGATGCCTTCCATTACTACAGGAACTGGATTGCTGATTCGTTTGGAATGCTGCATCAGAGAGGAATGCGCCCACATTCAGCAGTGCACCCCAAATCACAGCCCCTCACAGGAAGAGAGTAAGAGACCCCTGTAGAAAATTTCACTGATATCTTATTTAAATTAATCGAATGTAGTAGCTCATGGTGATGTCCAGAAAGAATACTGCTGGAGCATGGATCCCCCTTCCTTCTGACTGCAGAAGAGTTCATCCTAACAGTGGCACTTGGTAGGCTCATTATAATGACAGGCAGCAGAGGAATCTCAAAAGCATGAATGTTAACCTAGGATTCTCAAAGGTTTGAGCAGGAGAGAGATACCTCTATGCGCCCGCACATGGGTCTGGAAACAGTTGTAATACTTGTATTTCTTCCCACATATTCCACACTCATAAGACCCTGAAAAACAGGACAGAAAAGTACAGATTACCATATTAAATCAGTAACAAGCAGACAGCCCCATGATACAGAGACAACCACAAACTGATGAGAGGACAGTGCAGCTGTCAGCAAGAGAGGGTTTGGAAGGCTTGTGGAGTTAAGTGCAGGGAATTTGTACTCCACTGTCCACCTCTAGATCCTTTCTTGCTGAGTAAGAGTACTTGACATATTTTGCTGCATTTACATTTACAGTATATCTTTATAATTTTATTAATTTGGAAGAACCACTCTCAATGTAGCCAGAATTATGATTTAATAATAATAATAATAATAATTTTCTAGTAGTCAGAATAAACCTTGAACTAGTTTTTTTATCTTCAAAATTTCTCAAGCAATGTAATTACCACACAAAGAGATTTGGTACATATCCAGGAGGATACCAGATAGATTAAAATGAACTTTAGACCTTTATAGGTAAAACTCTTCTGATCGCTGTATTTCCGCCTCTCAGTTTGCTTATCTGATCTCAGAAGATATGTATCTACAAGCAGTCAGCAGTAACAGAGACACAAAAGTTGAGCTGGGAGAATAATTTGCAACGACAAAATTATTTGTCAATGAATGTAGCCTTTCCTGCTCACGGAACATTCATAAGCAGTTAGAGACTTCCTCAAATATATTTGCTATTTAAAATTCTTATACTTTTAAAAAAAACCCCTCTATGGATTGGTTGTAAATCATTCTTTGCAGTGACACACAGTTTGTTAACTGTGCTGTTAGCTACGATTAGTCATGGAGCGCTATTCCTGCTCCCTTTTAAGGGGGACCCGGGGAGGGAGGCGGGAAGAGAGAACATTACTTTGTGTGAATTTAAAATGTAATGTCCACAGCTATTTGATAATGTATCTTTTAAATTTACTTTTCCTGAACATGCAGAGCCAGTAAAACTCATGGACGTGAGTAAACACCAAAGGAGCAAGAGTGTGGCCAAAGCACACTCACATACAAATTCAAGCAAATATTCACCTGCTTCTTTTGTTTCTTGGTCATACTTGCTCGGCTGAGTGATGTCTTTCAAGGGAAAATGTCAACCAGTTATCTGTATACTGTTATTTATGTCCTTTCCTTCTCATGCAATGACCTGTCCCTTTTGGTCTGGGGGAAGCTGATTGGACTGTGTCCCTTTTGTTTCTAACAGAGCAGAAGTCTTCTTTGTCTCTGAATAAACAACATTGCTATGGGAATGCCCTTCGAGTTGCGAAGGGTATTTCTTCCTCGCCACTGGTGCTGAAACTGCAGGGGGCGCTCACAAGAACACACTACAGTACAGTGTGCTATAGCAGTGTCAGAGTAAGATGTCTTTTGAAACAATATTTAAAATGCTGTATTCGTTCTCGGAAGGGGAATCACACTCAGGGAGGGGAGCAAACCAAATCCACTTCCGTTTCTTAGCAAGAGATTTATTTTTTGGATATGAAAAGAGAGTCATAATCCCAGGGCCAGTCTGTAGCAGATTTTAAAAAATTCAAAGTAGGCCAAAGTTTGGGCCTCAACAGGTTGATATCATCCCTCTGACATCACTTTACATATTAAATGAGTCATTATACTTCTCCCCAAACCCAAATCCTCTTTTTATAGGAGTACTCAAAACCAAATATAATCAGTCAATGAAAATACTCTTCACCACTTGGGTTACAAAGGATAACAATTCCATTTGATTGTTAAGGATCTGTCACGCCAAGAGGAAAACAACATAACCAACAGCAATACCAGCCAAATACCCAGGGACAGCTTTGCATTCGTGAAGATCATGGAGAAAACAAAAAGAATGAGGGGCTCTATTCTGATCTTTTTTAGCCTGTGCGTCTTTCTTTTGTATTTCTCCCCACTTCCCTGGAAATGGTCTCTGTCGCATGTAAGTACATTTAGTTGAGCAGCATTCCACAAAGAAAAAAAAATAGCCCACATATGTGACCACGTGTTGCCTTCTAGCAAAAACCTGAAGCTGAACTTGCATTTCCAACATGAACACAGGAGATTTCTCATCTGAAAACAAGTGTCCATGAATCTGATGCCAGAAGAGGTGAGAGGCTGTTAGTGCTGGCTATGGGCCAATGGATTTGCCAAGGCTGTTGATCCTCTGCTAGTCTGCCCTTTGGCTTCTCCTGGGCAGATCCTGCTAGTGATCTAAAATATGGGAGGGTGAGATGTGGACACATAGGGCCAAGATGAAAGACCCACCAAACTCCTTGTCACCTGTGACTTAAGCCAGCATTTGAACCCCAGATCTCCAAGGCTGAAAGGCCAATGCTCTATATCCACTGTCACTGAGACCCTGCGGGTTTCCATTTTACTTTCTCCCCGTGTATACACAGGCCACGTCCCTGACCTTTCACAGTACTGAACACTAAAATCACAGCTTCCACAAAAGCCTGGTATACAGGATGGCTTGTGCCATAATATAAAAGAAGCAGGAGGGCTGACTCAACCTAGATGCTCTTTGTGCTGATGTTCTCCTGGGCTCTGGGCTAATTTCCCAGAGAGTGTTTGCTCCACATCCTCAGATGAGGGTACATCTAGCCAACTCCTCTGAGCCCTCCAGTGGTAAGGTTAGAACAGTTAAAGCTCCATGCCCTGAAGACAGGACAACTTGTGGAGGTTGTCATGGGACCTAAGCAAGTCCTGGAGTCCTCAGGTTGTAACAGAGAAACCCTAAAAATAGAGGCCTGTGTTTAGAAGATCCTGCACTGCAGTGCTTTTCGGGGAGGGGAGGGAGTAGAAACATCCACACTCACCCCCAAAATGAGAGAAGGTGGTGATGTTTTGCCACAATGTGTGTGTTATTTCAGGGGGAGGAAAGACAAGGTGAAAAAAGACACCCTGCACGCTAGCGGCTTACGAAGAACATGCTTGCGTGGCCTTGGGCACTGCTGCTATGGTCACAGAGCCACCCTGGGCTCTTGGCCATGTTGGGACCAGTCATGCAGGTTAACACTGCCCGAGGTATGGAAAGAGATGGGGGCGGGGTGTGTGCGGTTAATTGGTGTATTAGACTTTGCCAGATTTTTTCCTGAGTCTTGTGTTTGGAATTTGTGCAACATGCCAGTTGCATCTAGAGCTTCCCCTTGCTCTGTGATCCCTGGTTAAACTTTCACACCCTTCCATCACATACCGGATGTGTATCTCAATGCATGGTCAAAAATCCAGGTGCCTGAGTATCGATTTCGTGTATATCCAACAGGAGAGCTGTGTTCCACTGCTTTTCCATCTAAATTGCACAAAAAAATCAGACAAGAGCCCTTAAAGTGGATGAATTTCCAAAAGATAACGAGGGTTGAAACCTAGTAAAAATGTCAAACACTTGAGTAATGTCCTGTGCTTGTACCAAGAGGTCAAAGGCTAGGCAGAATTTTCTAAGGTTTTGCGCCTCATGGTCTAATTCAGCATAAATATTGGAAGTCCCAAAGCTGCTTAGTAGATGAGGCATCTGCACCCTGGCTTGAATCAAGTAGGTACAAATTAGCTGGCTGGCTTCAGAACAAAAGGATTCACACAGAACCACTGTCTCACTCCTCATCTCCTCTCTCTAACATTTATGTCCCCACCCCTCCACTTGGAAAGTCCTCCTCAGTAAGTTTCTGACGGTGCATCACTGCCCACATGTGAGGGTTTAAATGGAGTCTAACACAAAACTCCTCCTGATCAAATCCCAGATGATATAATCCCCCCAAATCCAAACACTGAAATGATCAAATTCGCAATGTTACAGGACAGACATTAGGCCATTCACAAAATCTCATCCAGTCTCAGCTCCTCTTTCTCTCACCTTCCCAGTAGAAAGGGCCATGTCCCACTCATTGCCTCTTGGCTCCCAGATAGATTTTTGTGGGAGCCTGTCTGTCTGTCTGTCTGCCTGCCAAGCTGTGCCTCTCCAAGAAACATCAGTGCTGGAGCTATTCAGACAGCCTGGGGCCCAAAGGCAGCAGGTGAGGTCGCCAGTAAAATTACGTTTCTGAGCTGCGCATTGTTAGAAACTACTAACAGGTGGGGCCATCCGGATATTCCTTAGGCTGGTCTGTCAAGATTTAGAGAACAGAGGGATTTGGGTTGTCAGAATTTTGTCATTCAGCCATTGATCAGGTCCCAAAGTTACTGCCAATTGTTCTGTAAACTCTACTTGCTTGTGATGCCTGAGCTGTGACACAATGCCCAAGAGAAGATGAGCAAGTGCTCTAACCCAGTGGTCACTAATCAGAGATGGACCAGCGCTCGTACATCAAGCTTGAGGGACTAATACTCTGGGCACCACCACTGCTTGAACCCTATTTAGTTGTATTCACTCTAACATGGAGTCTGGGCTGCTCCAAAGCCAGTGAGAAGAGAGTTTGGAGCAGTCCAGATTTCTGGAGACAGGTAGCTGAATAAGAGGATTGGGAATGACTGATCTGAAACAATGCAGGCCTAACCATAACAGCAAGAGTACATCCTGGCTGAGGGCAAGCAACAGGGCAAGCTGAGGGGCAACATCTATCTCAGACAAGGAGTAAAGCCGCCTGGTCCAGATTTCAAACTGACCCCTGGAGTCATAGCTCTGTCTGGTGAAGAAAGCTCCTTGTCACTGTGGAACCTTCATATGCTTTGCAACCCTCAGGGTCACTGTTGCCGAGGGACGTAGAGCAGACCTGATGTGGACAATCCAGTTCCTATTTACCTGACAACAACTCTCGCACAATATGAAAAGTGATTTCGTGTATATCCAACAGGAGAGCTGTGTTCCACTGCTTTTCCATCTAAAGCGATACTCTGTGGGGCTGGTAATGGCACATTATAGAATGTGGAGGGGATCTGTTACCTTCCCTCTCATCAATTCTTCCTTTACTATTATACCCCATATAAAATTACCACTTTAAACACCTCGTGTCTCAATTCCTCTGATGAAGAGAAGCAAAACCCCGCCCCAGTTTGCCTTCACTGCTGAAGCAATTGAAACAATGGGCAACTGGGTCAATTCACAGTAAAGTTTTCAGAAGGCAAATCTCATGGAGAACTCATGCAGCTGCAGACAACAAGCAGCCTGTCCTTACAGAGCTGTCCAAGCTTTGCTAACCCCAAACGAAGAACAGCAGCAAAATGCCGCCTGCAAGGCAACAATTGCCCAAGTTGCAGAGCTGATGTTTGCACTATGGCCGGTTTGTGTTTTTTGTAGGGCAGTGAAGGTGAGTGGGGGCACAAGCACTGAGTGGGAACCAGTTTGAAAAACCACAAGAAACGGTTATTGGGGCACGTCAGTTCAATCAGAGTGCAGTACTTGGGGGCCAAACAGAAAAGTTATTCAGCGCCAGTCCGTGTGCCACTTCCCAAACGAACAGGGGCCCGATGCATGGATACACTCGCAGGGCTCTGCACAATGGAACCAGCCTCAGGATCCAGTTGGCTTTAAAGAAAACTAGCAACTAGGGTATAAAATAAAAAAATATGATGCACAATTGATTTAAAGGGGCACTGCTGGCTAGGAGAATTTTCCCCATTCATTTTTTAGTTCATGCCTTATGGCTTCAAACCTGATATTAGCACCTCTTTCCCCTCCCACAACATAACCTCCCCCTACCGGTAACACCCATCATCCCCGAGGGTTATCCTGCCCTCGGCCGACATGGCATTCTGATGCATTTCCAAATTCAGTAGATGCCAACATGGCTGCCTTCCGTCGAGTTCTCAGTTTCGACACTAGTATTGTCAGGGTTACCTAGGAACCACAGCTCTGCAGGAACAGTATTTGTGAGCTGCCTGCGGACACGGAGCCAGTAGGGGGAGCTCATGCACAGTTCTTTGGAGGATACTCTACAGACCTCTGGCTTCTGGAGTCATAGCCCCACTGCCAAAGCACTGGTAGCTGGTGTGACAGAGGACCCTTGGGACACCTGATCACCAGCTCTCCTTCCAGGACAGGCCTGTGGAGCTCTGCACCCCACTTGGTGCTCCTCTTCGCCAGCAGGGAGCAGGGAATTGTGGGGTCTCTCTGCCCCTTACAATTCTGAATATATTTTCCACCAAATTACATCAATATTAAGGTAGATCTAATTATGGGATCAAACAGGCCTGCTGTGTCTCTCTTCACCCTTTCTTTCCCCTATTTAAACAGCAGTTTTCCCTTTTTAGGCTGTGGAGGGTCAGCAGCCAGGCGCCAGTTAGGTCCCATGGGCTGCTGGTACTTCCAACCTGAAAGGAGAGAAGAGAAGTGCCTTTTGTAATAGCTGTTCTAGCTGGGGAGTGAATGGCAAACACGGTGTAAGAGGATCAGAAAAATCCAACACCCTGGACCAGCGCCTGGCTAATGACAAGTTCTAGGGGTTCTCTCTGCAGCAGCTGGGGTTATGATCATGAGCCTAAAACCACTGGGGCAGACGAAACATTAATACTAACCACAAATAAACTATGGTAACTCCAGGCAACTCATACTAGTTTCCTTCCCAGTCCCTAAAGCTAATAAATTGCTTTCCCCATGGTCTAACTCCTTCCTCTTCCTGTCACATGAGACTTATTCTTGTTTCAGCAACTGTTCTTGGAGCTCAGCCTTGTTAAGCTGCTGGTAGAAGCCCTTCCATTTAGAGTTGGCGGAGGAGTCACTGTTGAAAGCAGCTGTCTCCTTCTTTCAGTAGCTTGCAAAAATGCCCTCTCTCTGGAATACTTATAAGGAGAAAGATGAAGGATGGTCTTGTGGTTCAAGGCACTTGCCTCAGGAGGTGGTTAAACATTTTCCAAAACTTTTCTAACTGAAAATTTGGTTTTTATCTCAATTAAACTTTTCATGGAAAGTGTCTGCTTCCCTCAAAAAATTCAATGTTTTTTTTTTGTCAGAAAACCAAAAATATTTCAGCGTTTGGCACTTTTTGGCCCATGTTGTCAGCCCACAACTGCTGAAAACAAGACATTTCAGCTGAAATCCCAAGTTTTCAGTTTCCAGCCAAAGAGTTTGGGGTTTGGGGTTTTTGATAACATTTTCTCTGGGGATCCCGCCCCCTATTTTTTGACCAGCTCCATTCCAGAGATTTGGGTTCAACTCCTGACTTTGCCACCGATGTCTTGTGTTCTGCTGCACAAGTCATTTAATCTCTCTGAACCTCAGGGCCCCATCTGTAAAGCGAGGATAATAATTCTTCCTTCCTTTCTTTTGTCTATTTAGATTGTAAATCCTTCAGGGCAGAGAGAGAGACAGAAAGAGGGAGCGTGTGGGGGTGTGTATATGGCACCTAACTCAGAGAGACCCTGATCTTGCTTGGGTCTTTAGGCATGACTGTAATACAAATAAACACTAATAATAAAGAGAGAGGGATTGAATAATCTTCTGCCTGGATGTAGATTCAGCTTTAAAAGTTCAGCTTAGTGCTACTGGGTAGAGCTGAGCATTCAGCAACTTCCTTTCCAGAGGTTCTCTGCTCTCCCCACACTTGACAAGACTCATACTGGGAAACCAGGAACCAATCACCAACAGACCAGTTAGCCAGTAGCTTACCAAGTGTCTGCTGGTTGCGGACCCCTCCAATCACCACACAGATTTCTGCTGGCACATCTCCTGGCCCATCCTTTATGTTTTTCTTGGAATCTTTGGTGTCATCCTGCCAGATCACCTCTTGAATATAGTCATCTGGTATCTCTGTTTTCACCTTCACCTCCGTCATTGTTCCGGGCTCTTCACTCGGCGAGGACTGAGATGTCACAGAATCAGAGCCCTCTGCTTTCGGGCTCTTCGGGCTCCTCTTCAAGTGCTCCCTGGGTGCGGGGAAGAGGAAAAAATAAGAATTCTTATTTTCTAGCTCAACTTTCAGTTACTGACACCAAAATAAAGATACTTCTGTTTACTATGGTTTATTTAAGATTACTGTGTAAGTTTGTATGTGTCTGTGATAAATGAGTGATAAAATTTTAAGTACTTACAAAAGTAATAAAACTATTTATTAGTAATGAAAACAACCTTAAATAGCATCAACAAACTGACTCATGAGAGAAAATGAGATTCCACTTTGGAAAAACAAAGCTAATACTATCTTGCAGGAAAACAGTCTTTTTAAAAGCACACATACTTACCAGAAGGGAGAAACCTGGAAAACAAAAATCTGACCGAGATCTACAGCTGATAATGGGCAGCAAATTCATTCTACTCTGGTAATGTGATATGGCAGCAAAAGAAAATGAGCAGTTTGGGGTTTCACAGACAGAGGAATCATCAGAATGCAGTCCCTTTATTTGACTCTCCTGAATCCACTCATATGTCCAGTCTTGGGCACCTTGTCACCAGCACTGGGTATAAACAAACTGGAGGAAATTCAAAGATGAACACATATAATGTGGAAGATTGCAGGATCAATGTACAAGGACAGACTAAGGCCTGGTCTACACTACGACTTTAATTCGGATTTAGCTGCGTTAATCCGAATTAACCCTTCACCCGTCCACACTACAGAGCCAGTTAATTCGAATTAAAGGGCACTTAAAATCGATTTCTGTACTCCACCTCGACGAACGGAGTAGCGCCTAAATCGATTTTGTTAATTCGAATTAGGGTTAGTGTGGCCGCACACCACCGAATTACTGTGGTTAAAGTAATGGGGTAGTGTGGCCGCACACCACCAAATTAATGTGGTTAAAAACCGAATTAATGTGCTTAGTGTGGCCGCGCACAATCGAATTTATACAACCTGTTTCCCAAATTCGAATTATCTAAATTCGGATTAATCCTGTAGTGTAGACATACCCTAAAAGAGCTAAATATATATACAGTAGCTTAGCTGACCAAAGGCTATGGAGTAGCAGACATGCTAAGAGTCTGTAAAGTATTTAGACAATGGAAACACCAAGGAGACAGAAAAATTGCCAAACAGTTTAACGTGCTATTATAACTAGGAGTAATGGATGAAATTAAGTAACAGAAAACTTAGGATGAATATCAGGTTAAGATATGCTACTGCAGAGATCTATTAGACCTGAAATAGTGGAAGAGGAGGAAACCTGATTGCTTTGGATATTTAAATGAAGATATCACCAAAGTACTAATAAATATACTGTAAAACTAACCATATACTATTTTATAATATCAGGTGAAAAGCTAGTATGTGGAGCAACCCAAAGGAGGCAACTGATCAGGATATCACTGCTATAATTGAAAGAAAAATTGCACAGGGGACAGTAGTGAGGGGATGAAAAGGAGAGGAGTAAATGAACAATGAGAACAATCTTCTGTAACAATTACTGAACGTCCTCCTACCCAGCTATGGAGTTGCTCTTTCAAATGGGTCAGTCACAGCGGGGCTGCCAGACATCAGACATTCTCACCCCCTCATTGTCATTAAAAAATGAAATGTATAATTAGTAGCCTCCAAACAGAAAGGAAAATTATTCCTGAGACTCCCAATAGAGGCCCCCCATCTACCCAAGTTTTCTTGAAAATCATTCAGAGCTTTTATAACTGATAAAAGATGAATTTACACAGAAAAATGTCAATGAAAATAAGGAGTTCTTTCAGAAGAATTTATTAGACGTCCCAAAAGCCCTGATTTCACACTCGGGAAAGAGGACAACTTTGGCTAAAAGCCTATCCTGGTTCAATGGCAAAGTGAAGGCAGCAATTAGAAATAAAAAAGTAACATATAACAAATGGGAAACGGGGGAAATAGGTAGCAATTAATCTAAATTAAAAGTTATAAAATATGGAAAACTGATAAGGGAAGCTAAGGACATCAGAGAAAATTCCATGGCTGGAAGGGCTAAGGACAATGTGAAGGAGTCTTTTTGATTTTTTGTTTGTCTGTTTTAACTATATTAGGAACAAAAGAAATCATAGCAATAGTATAGGTGCATTTCTAGATGGAGATGGGATAATTGTTAACAATAATACAGAAAAAGCAGAAGTACTCAATAAATATTTCTGTTGTGTATTTGGGAAGAAGCAGGATGATGTACTTATATCACATGAGGATAATGAAGTGCTTTCCAGTCCATTATTAACCACGGAGAATGTTAAACATCATTTACAAGGGATAAATGTTTTAAAATCAGCAGATCTGGATAACAGGCACTAAAAGAATTGGTAAAAAGACCTCTGGCCCACTGATGCTCATTTTTAATAATTTTTTTTACTACCAGGGAAATTCCAGAAGACTGAAGAGTGCTAATGCTGTGCCAATGTTCAAAAAAGGAAAGCTGGATGACCTGGATAACTATAGGTTGGTTACCTGACATCAATCCCAGGCAAAATAATGGCAAAGCTGATATGGGATCAATTGATAAAGAATTAACAGATAGAAATATAATTAGTACCAGTCAACATGGTTTTATGGAAAATAGATGTTGTCAAACAAAATTAATTTCATTCTTTGATGAGATTACAAGTTTGGTTGATAAAGGCAACTGTGCAGCTTGGACCTCTATAAGACATGAGCTAGTACCATACAACACCATGATTCAAAAAATTACACATTATCAATAAAGCACATGTTAGATGGATTAAGAACTTGGTTAACTCACAGATCCCAAAAAGCAGATGCCAATGGGAATTATCATCGAATGGGGATGTTTCTAGTGGGGTTCCGCAGGGAATGATTCTTGGCCTGACGCTATTCAGTTTTTCATCACTGATCTTGAAGTAAATATAAAAGCACTGCTGATAAAGTTTGTGAATGACACAAAGATTACTGGAGTGCTAAGTCATATAGATCAGTCTGGATCACTTGTTAAACTGAGCCCATTAAAAATGCATCTTAATACAGCCAAATGAAAGGTCATACCTTCTAGGAACAAGGAATATAGGCCATACCTGCTATGATGGGGTGTCCACCCCACCCAAGGGCTGAAGGGGTTAAGGTGGCTAGCTGGGCCAATTGACTGCCCAGGCCACTTGGAGGAGGAGCCAGGGAGCAGGGATTGATTAAATGAGGCTCAGCTGGATGGGAACAGGAGGGGCCCATATAAAGCCCAGGAGCTGAGAGCAGCTGGGGGCTGCAGGGAAGTAGGCTGCAGTCACTCCCTGGGAAAAGGGAGGCGTGTTGGAAGCAAGGAGCCTATAGTTACTCCCTGGGAGGAGGGAGTTGGGGGCTGGCAAACCCAGAGAGGGGGAGAGCCGGAAGTTGGAATAGAGAGCAGAACTGGGTTCCCTTACCAGCCACTGGGGAAGTGCCACAGACCACGCAGTGGAGAGTGGACTGCCTAGAACAGTAGGCCCTGAAAGAATTTGATACCTTGGAGAGGGAGGACCACAGTCACCTGGCTGGAGGGCCAAGTCACGAAGAGGAAGCTGAAGTTCCTGAAACGAGAGGGGCCACAGGGTGAGAAAGGATAACGGGTGGAGAGACTAGCTCCTTCCAGGTGCTGAGCCCTCCTCTGGTAATCCCCAGAGCTGCCAGGAGGAGGCACTAGAGCAGTGAGTGGTCCCCATGACACCTACAGAATGGGGGACTATCCTGGAGAAGAGTAACTCCCAAAAGGATTTAGGGGTCATAGTGGACAACATCTGCTCCCAGTGCGATGCTGTGGCAAAAAGGGTTAATGCGATCCTTGGATGTATGAACAGGAGAGTAGTGAGGAAAATTAGGGAGGTGATTTTACCTCTGTATATGGCATTGGTGAGACTGACACTGGAATACTCTGTCCAGTCCAGCTGTCCACATTTTAAAGAGGATGTTGAAAAACTGGAGGGTACAGAGAAGAGCCACATAAATGATTTGATGGCAGGAGAAAATGCCTTCCAGTAAGAGGCTTAAGAAGAGCTCAATCCATTTAGTTAATCAAAACGAAGACTGAGAGGTGCCTTGCTTACAAGTATGTGAGTGCCTTCATGGGGTCCAAAGGACTCTTTAAACTAGCAGAGAAAGGCAGAACAAGAATCTATGGCTGGGAGCTGAAACCAGACACATTCAAATTAGACACAAAGTTTTAACAGTGAAGGGGATTTACCATTGGAACAAACTCCCAAGGGAAGGGGCAGATTTTCCATCTCTTGCTGCCTTTCTGGAAGATGCTTTAGTCTAATACAAGTTATTGGGCTCAATACACAGATAACTGGGTGAAATGTAACGGGCTGTGATATACAGAAGGTGAGACCAAGATGATCTACTGGTCCCTTCCGGCCTTAAAGTCTCTTGATCTATGAATGCCTGAATCCGAAACACTTGTTCAGGCCCCCAGTACCTTATCTCTTCATGCTCATAGCCATTTTTTATCCACCCCTACTAAGAGGATAATTTCCAGAGAACAGGCAGACTGGCTCTTGCCTGACCTTGCTTGGGAAAGACCAACCTACAACCATCAACTAAAATCAACATTATTCCACTACCTGCCCCTAATCCCCCAAACACTAACACATACTTATTTAAAGCATCAGTTCTGTAACTACCAAGGGGCTCCAGCTTAACAGAAAGATCAGCCTCCCATAGATTTAATAAACAGCTAACCCCCTTCCTATATATCTCTTGATGCTCACACAAGAAATTATCCTGCCCTGGGCCTGCAAAACCTTATTTCAGATCCGCATCAAACTCAGAACGATAGTCTGGTGACTGGCCACATGGCCCTATTTGATATTCAAGCCACACCACTCATTCCATTTCATCTCCTAGACACTCAACAAATTCTTGTTGTGAGTGAAAGGACGACACTGCAGGTACAACACAGGTCACAGGATGTATCCCTCGGTATCTCAGATAGAAAAGAGGAGCAGGCTTTAGCATTTCTACTTTTATTGGATTTGTTCTAGTATCTCAACAACTGGGCAAAAACCATGGGATGCATTTAGATGAAAATAAAGCAATAGCAAATGAGTTCTCTTTTGGCCACAACCAATACACTGTTTTCACTGGGTTTTTTTTGTTTTTGTTTTTAAGATTAGCATGCATTACTCATTACATAAAACAACAACTACTTAATCTGTGGCAGCATCCTGGGGACTGACTAGTTAGATTTTTTTCTCCTGACCACTTCCTGCTTCTGCACTCTTGACTTTCACAGCTTTAAAAAGTTGACAAGTCTCAATTCTGTACTGCACAGGTCAGAGTTTATTTTTGCAGTAAAAAAGCCCATTCAACCAGACTACAGGACTCCTAAATGCAAGAAACAACACTCACCGATGCACAAACATTTTAAGTTGGAGAAACCGTGTGTTTTGTTTCCATTCTATTGTGAATCTACAGCAGTCACATATTATTACCACATACGATTTCATATACACAGAGAATTCAGCCAAGAAGTTTTACAGCAACTACTTTTTCATAACTGCTTTTTGAGTTCTTTTAAAAATTCACTTCCTACAATATTCCTATAATTTAATATCTCACTTAAAGTGACTTTCCAGCCATCAGTCAATTTCACATGGCAGGCCTTGTCCACACTTGCGGTGTAGTCACATTCCACAGCAAAAAGCAGGCTACGTCCACATGGCAGTGAAAGGCTCTGGCAAGGGAGAGGCAGGAGAGAAAGGCTCCAGCAGCAGGGAGCTGCCATAGCCTTTTTCCACTGCTTCCCCACTGCCAGAACCTTTCCCCACTGCCGGAGCCTTTCACAGCAGCTCTTCACAGCATTGCACTGCGAAAAACAACAGCCTAGATGTGGGAGGTTCTGGCGTGTCTTTACTTTACTCACCTAAGCAGTGCCGCACAGCCTGCACGGCTATTTATACACATGGCAGGGCAGCGTGCAGCGTTTGGACTCTACACAGGGCCCTAAATGTAGAAATAGCCTGAGGCAAGCTGTCCTTGTATGTTACTCGGGCCGAATCCACACCTCACTAATCCACAGTTACACAGATCTATTTCAATTCAATCCCCTCTCTCTCTCTCTCTCACACACACATACACACACACACACACATACACACACACACACACAGTGTCACCATCTTCATTTCCAATTAATACATGTTTAGAAAGAAAGGCTTCCATGTCTACATGACACATTTATGTTAAGAATATAATACACAGATACTGGATGATTTGGGAATTGCGAGACACGGACTTTCCTTGAAGGTCTCCGGTTCAACTCTGCCTTCTTCGTAGTGGTAAAGTAATTACCATCTGATGGTCATATGTTTGCCTCAACTATTGTCTATTATGATAGCACCTATTACATGAGTTGACAGACTCAGTCCAATTTCTAATAATATTTGGCACTCTTGATGTGAACTACATCTGAGAGACTGGTTGACCATGACAAACAAATTACCCTCACACTTTCTGGGGTGGCTCCCCGCAGGGCAGGAAACTCTAGGCCGAGGTATGGTTGGTGCTTACACTGTTAAGCATTAAAGACCAACCAAAATGTGGCCGGATTTCTATGGTGAAAGAAGTACATATTTCTCTCTCTCTCTCTCTCTCTCTCTCTCACACACACAATCAAAAATGCCTGTGTGATTTAGAAATCACTTTAGACTGGAATTTGAGGATGAATGCAAGGAACTCTGTGCATAGATTCCAAGGCCAGAAGGGATCTTGTGATCATCTAGCCTGATCTCCTGTATCACACAGGACAGAGACCTGCCCCACAATCATCCCTAGACAGAGGCGTAGCAAGCGCCCTCCGTATCCTCCGACCGGAGGGGGCCCCGCAAGGAAGGGGGCCCCTAAATGTGGCAAAATAAATACCGCATTCCAGTTTCTGCATTGTAAGGGGCCCCGCCCGGACATATGTTCGGAGGGGGCCACGTTCTTTGTTGCTACGGCCCTGTCCCTAGAGCAGATCTGTTAGGAAAACATCAAGCCTTGATTTAAAAATTGTCAGTGATGGAGAATCCACCACAATCCTTGATAAAGTGTTCCAGTGGTTAATTACTCTCACTGTTGAAAATTTACACTTTATTTCCAGTCTGAATTTGTCTAGTTTTAACTTCCAGCCACTGGCTTGTGTTAAACCTTTCTCTACTAGAAAGCTCATTATTAAAGATATGTTCCCCATGTAGGTACTTACAGACTGTAATCAAGTCACCCCTTAACCTTCATTGTTTTCAGTAATTTCTCCGGTCTGTCCTCTACTAACCCTGTAGTAGTTAACGCTGTGAAGTATCAAGGGTTACAGCTTGTGTAAAAATAAAATGTAAACTGTTACAAAAACAGAAACAATAATTCTTTAGGGACCCCTGAATACGATGAGAAACAAAACCAAAACATTTAATTGTTGCTTTGCAGGTGCTGCTACAAAATATCGCCAAGTATATAATCCACATTTTTGTTAATGTTATTTATTTACTTTTTCTGATAGTCCATTGTAAAAGCAATTAGGAAGACTGGCAAAACAGTGGGGTAAATAATGCCTCATGAAGTCAGCTAGAATTTCTGTATGACAAATGCTTGCCCATGCTAAAGCATGACAACTAACCAAGAATTGACACAAAACTGTTTAACTAAATAAAGATTTCAGTCAGTTATCAATGCTCCCCTAAAATCCAGGCCAGCTCTCTTATCCCCAGGCCCTGGTATTCATATTAAACTTTTCAAAGTTTTGGATAGTTCTTTTTTAAAACTTCATTGGATGTGATTAAAAGCAGAATGTTTAGGAGAAGAATATGGAGAAGGAGTGAGCTTTAGATTAAAAATAATGTCAGGAAAGGAAGAGGACAGTGTCTAAGCTGGGGGCTGTTTCTTCAGATAACAGTGTCAGAGGCTACCTCATTGTCTCTGACGTTCATGCCTTTTAAAATTGTATTTGTATTGTAAAAAAAACCTCAACCTGTATTGCAACCTGAAATCTAAAACTTTCTTTGCAATTTACAAGTGATAAGCCTATTAAGAGGCCTATGTCCCATCTCTAAATGCTGCCTTTAG
>NW_020664800.1:1703833-1720456 GCF_002925995.2 Terrapene triunguis | reverse complement strand
GCTGTGACAACTGAAACCAGCAATGACTTAAAGCAAATAAGATACATCAGCTGCTGCAGCCAGAAGAAACTAGGATTTTCAGTTTGCTTTTTCTGATCTGGAGCATCATGCTCATAAATAATGAAAGTAACTAAAAGCTACTTGAAAATACACACACTCCTCCCTTATGAAAGAATGAGAAAAAAACCCAATTATAAAAGGACATTTCTTCCAGCTAGGAATAATTTGTCATGTAATTCTCTGAAGACAGCAACAGCAGCATACGTGCAATACGCTCCCTTCTGAGTGATTTGTGATTGCATATGTATTCAGAGGCGTCTAATGAGGGATTTTTACAGCACACATCCTGTTGAGCATCTCAGGGGATAGAGAGAGAAAGATCAGCTGAGACCCAGCCTTCAACTGTCAGTTCCTCTCACGTTCTTCTCAAGAGGAGCTGGGAAGACAGTGGGTGTGGGTGTGGGTGCGAAGAGGGGTCATGACCCTTAACTGACTACTGATATTTCAGCTTTTCACTGACATTGGATGTGGCGCATCCTGGTTTCTTTCCCTGAAATGACTGATGGTGGTGAGGGTACCGAAGAATACATACCTAACACCCATGTGAGGCCTCTAATCTTCAGTGCAGGAACAGACATACCACCAAGTCCTCCACGGCAGGTCACGTGCTATGCCCGAACACCAAATGGCAGAAAACCGTTGCACCGCAGTCAGAAAGGCAAGCCTGACCCTGCATGGGCAGAGTGTTTCGCTGGGCTAAAGGGCTGCAAGGTCAACGCCCAGCTCAAACAAGGTCACTAATGAGGTAGAGGTTTGTAGAACGCAAAGATAGTAGCTTCTTCTATATGATAACGGAACATAAGATTCGAGGAGCAGGTGGAATGGAGGCCACAGCAGGCATACATGCCTCCCTAACACTGGCACCATCCATCAGAAATGCCAGGCCTGCCAACTTGGACAGCGACCGTATGGAAAGGAAGCAAGAGATGCTGCTGATAGCGAGAGGTTGTTACTAGGACACTGTAGATCAGTGGCTCTCAACCTTTCCAGACTACTGTCCCCCTTTCAGGAGTCTGATTTGTTGTGTACCCCCAAGGTTCACCTCACTTAAAACTACTTGCTTACAAAATCAGACCTAAAATACATATGTGTCACAGCACACTGTTACTGAAAAATTACTTACTTTCTCATTTTTACCATAATTATATTTTAATTATAAAATAAATCCATTGGAATATCAATATTGTACTTACATTTCAATGTGTAGTATATAGAACAGTATAAACAAGTCATTGTCCGTATGAAATTTTAGTTTGTACTGACTTTGCTAGTGCTGTTTATGCAGCCTGTTGTAAAACTAGGCACACATCTAGATGAGTTGATGTACCCCCTGTTAGACCTCTGCATAACCCCGGTTGAGACCCACTGCTGTAGATGGCATCGGAGGACAGGGCTATGCACTCCTTGAGATGGACGTTAGATATATTAGTCACAATTTTAAAAGGGGCAAAACAACTTCTCAAGCTCCAGCTAAGGAAACTGAATGGACAGAACAGAGGTGAGGGTATAAAAGACGCCTGGATCTAGAATTAAATGAATGAAATGAAATACTAAAATACAATTATATATAAAATCACAAAGAAGTAAACCATTAAAGAGGCTTCTTGTGTGTATGATTAGGGCTGGTCACTGCGGCCTCCACAGCCACTTTGTGTTGCCCATGGAACAACATTACTTCACACAGGCACTGCTTAATGCTGCAGAGGAGAGAGCTTGAATATGATTTGGAAGCGTGGTGCCCATCTTTCCTCATGTAGTCCCTCAGGACACGCTCTCTCTCACACCTCAAAGGGGTGAGAAATGTAGGAGTCCAGGGAAAGTTAGCACTTTATTTCTAGTTTTAGTTTATCTAGCTTCAGCTTCCAGACATTTGATCTCAAAGATGTATACATTTTAAGGCCAGAAGAGGCCATCACGATCATCTAATCTGACCTGTCTAACACAAGCCACAGAACTTCTCCAAAATAATTTCTCTTTGAACTAGAGAAGACCTTTTAGAAAAACAGTCAATCTTAACTTAAAAATTAACAGTGACAGAGAATGCACCACAGCCCTTGATAAAATGTTCAATGATTAATTACTCTCCCTGTTAAAAATTTGCACCTTATTTTCAGTCTGAATTTGTCTAATTTCAACATCCAGATAGTTCTAAGCAGTCATGGGATAAAAGGGAAGGTCTTCTCATGGATCAGTAACTCATTAAAAGCCAGGAAACAAAGGGTAGGAATAAATGGTCAGGAAACAAAGGGTAGGAATAAATGGTCAGCTTTCAGAATGGAGCAAGGTAAATAGTGGTGTCCTCCAGGGATCTTTACTGGGACCAGCGCTCTTCAACATATTCACAAATGATCTGGAAAAAGGGATAAACAGCGAGATGGCAAAATTTTCAGATGATACAAAATTATTCCAGATAGTTAAGTCCAAAGTACACTGCAGAGAGTCATAAAGGGATCTCACAAAACTGGGTGACTGGGCAGGAAAATGGCAGGTGAAATTCATTGTTGATAAATGCAAAGTAATGCACATTGGAAAACATAATCCCAACTATACACACAAAATGATGGGGTCTAAATTAGCTGTTACTACTCAAGAAAGAGATCTCAGAGTCATCATGGATAGTTCTCTCAAAACATCTGCTCGATATGCAGAGGCAGTCAACAAAGATAACAGAATGTTAGGAACTATTAGGAAAGGGATAGATAAGAAGACAGTAAATATCATAATACCACTATACAAATCCATGGTACGCCCACCTTGAATACTGCATGTAGTTCTGGTTGACTCATCTCAAAACAAACAAACAAACTAGAATTGGTACAGAGATGGACAAGAAAAATGAATAGGGGTATGGAACAGTTTCCATATGAGAAGAGCTTAAAAAGACTGTGACTTTTCAGCTTGGAAAAGACAACTAATGAGGGATAGGATAAAGGTCTATAAAATCATGAATGGTGTAGAGAAAGTGAATAAGGAAATACTTCTTCACATAACACAAGAACCAGAGGTCACCCAATGAAATTAATAGGCAGCAGGTTTAAAACTAACAAAATGAAGTACTTCTTCACACAGCATACAGTCAACCTGTGGAACTCACTGCTAAGGGATGTTGTGAAGGCCGAAACTATAACTGGTTTCAAAAAAGAATTTGATAAGTTCATGGAGGATAGGTCTATCACTGGCTATTGGTCTGGATGCAAACCCACGCTCTGGGTGTCCCTAACGTCTGACTGCAGAAGCTGGGAGTGGACAACAGGGGATGGGTTCTGTTTGCCCTGTTCTGTTCATTCCCTCTGAAGCACCGAGCATTAGCCACCGTCAGAAGATGGGTAAACGGACTATTGGTCCGACCCAGTATGGCCATTTTTATGTCCTGTACCTTTGTCTGCTAGATTGAAGAGCTCATTATCAAATATTTGTTCCCTATGTGGGTACTCTAGTCTGTAAGTCATCCCTTAACCTTCTCGTTGTTAAGCTAAAGAGACTGGGCTTCTTGAGTCATGTTTTCCATTCCTCTTATCATTCTCATGGCTCTACTCTGAACACTCTCCAATTTATCACCATCAATAAACCCTCTACTCCTACTCGAGATTCCCCTGTTTATTCATCCAGGGATCGATCGCAGTAGCTCCTTTGGCCACAGCGCTGCAATTTGAACTCATGTTCAGCTGATTATCCACCATGACGTCCAAAGTCTGATTTTTCAGTCACTGCTTCCCAGAATAGAATTCCCATCCTGTAAGTATGGCCTACATCAGGGGTCTCAAACACGCGGCCCGCGGAGCTCTTCCTTGTGGCCCGCCAAGCTCCCCGCGCCCCCGCCCCAGTTACTTCCTGTCGCCGCCAAACTCCCCTCACCCCCGCTCCCCCCCGAGTTATTTTATGTGACAGCTAAGCTCCCCGGGCGCTGCTCCCCAATGTTTGGGGCCGGGTCTCTCCGCCGGCCCTGCCTGCCGCCCCCACGCACCTCCCCCGAGTGTCCCCCAGCATCACTTGCTGCCCCCTCACCGCCCGGAGCCTGCAGCTCATGCTGACTCCGCTCGGCTCTGCCGGCTTCCAGCATCACCTGCTGCCGCAGAGTCCTAGTGCCCTGCTCCACTAGGCCAGGGCAGGCTACCCTTCCCCTGCCCTTCTGCCCTAGTCCTGAGCCTCTCCAATGCCCGGAGCCTCTCCAAGGCCCCAAACCCCTCATCCCCAGCCCCACAGCCCTCGCCCCTGCACCCCCTCCTATCCCCAAACTCCATCCCAGAGCCTGCACCCCCACCCCCTGCCCCAGCCCCCAGCACCCAAACTCCATCCCAGAGTCTGCACCTCAGACCCCCTCCCCCATCCAAACTCCCTCCCAGAGCCTTAGGCAGGTGGGGGCGGAGTTTGGGGGGGGCAGGTTCTGGACACCACCAAAATTTCTACAAACCTGCCACCCCTGGAAGAGGCAGAGCAGGGGTGGAGTAGTGGTGCAGCCCAGTGCAGTGAGGGGGCTTTACTGAGTGTATATATTTTATTAAAACCGCTTGGAGGAGTAGGTGGAGAAGAGACGGGGCAGGGGCGGGGCTCGTGGAAGGGGTGGAGTGGGGGCGGGGCCGGGGGCAGCGAGGGGGGATGTCAGTGATGCAGCCCTCGGGCCAATGCACTAGTCCTCATGTGGCCCTCGTGATCATTTGAGTTTGAGACCCCTGGCCTACATTCTTCGTTCCTAGATGTAAATGATTACATTTAGCCATACTGCTTGTGCCCAAGTTTACCTAGAAATTCAGATCACTCAGTGTCAGTGACTTGTCCTGTTCATTACTTACCACTCCCCCAATTTTTGTGTTACCTACAAACGTTATCAGTGATGATTTTATATTTTCTTCCAGGTCACTAATAAAAATTTTAAATAGTGTAGTGCCAAGAACCGATCTCTGCAGGACCCTGCTAGAACCCTAATCCTTTAGAGGTTCTCCCATTGTCAATTTTTGTGTGTTATTTGCAATGTCAGTGTTGGTTTTGTGTATGGTCTTATATACATGTTTGTTACAATGCTGGTGTGCTAGCTCTTTGTTATACAGAAATTTAATAAAGATCCTTATCATTAATATACTAATTACAATAACCTAAAATTAACCAGGACACACATGCAACTCTCCAGTGGCCGGGCCTCAGTAGCACTCATTTGGAGGACTGTGCCTTAAAAATATGCTTCAAGTGTTAAACACGGCAGCAAAATAGTTTTGACAAGCTAATGATCAATGAGGAGGAAATGCCATAACTGCAATGAGGATATGAGAAGGGAATCTTTGACAAGAGACAATGAAGAAAAAATGAAATGCACATACTCTGGAAACAGGCTTTGCTACAAACATATTCCAACACAGGCCTGAACAGTGTATGTTAAAACAAGGGACAGAAAAGTCATCATGCCATGCAGGAGAAATTCAGAAGAGACTGGTACTGCCACTGCCAGATTTCTGATCACTTTATCTGCCCCACAATTATCAATGTCCAGAAGAGCTGCACTACACTTCTCCTGGCAGGCTCTTAGATGCAAGCTAGCTTGATATGTTCCCAGAAAATAAAAGTGTATAGGATTTTGGTGCTTTGAGAAAGTGGAGACCCAGAACTCACACTAATTTGGTCTCAGTGTAAGATACATATAAATGCATCTTTACTATTTCTCAAATTCTTAGAAGTTGCACAACTCAAAGCTGGACTTCTCCATAAGTGATAAAAACCCATTACAGCTGCGGAAATAATAGTGAGTGGGTGGGTGTGGGAAATCAAGAGAGTAATGAAGATGGAATTTTATCAGGTGACCTAGCATTTTATTCTGATACAGCTGTACTGAAAAAGTCCGTTTATAAACTGCAGCTCTTCCCATGACATTTGGTGGAGGTAGATTATTGTTTAGAATTTTTTAAATGTCTGAACTTCAAAGTTGAACAGAATTTTCCAGCTGTTCTCTACACTTCTACTTGTCCAACACACGCCATTAGAGACAGCTGAGCAAAATAATTCTAACGTAGTTTAGCTCTTTCATTTCATGTCCACCTACACACGGAAGATGACCCCAGCTGACAATGTTCTCTACAGTAGGTCTTCTCTGGCCTAACCGTCAAGTCATGTTGAGAGTGACTTAGCAGCTAACGTACATCGAAAGATCCAGTCATTTTCAACATTGTTATAGAAGTGTGATGGATACCACGCTCAACCAGGTCTCTATCATGCTTTCTGTAAGAATTTTAAAACAGTTTTGTTTCATTTACACTAGCAGATAAAAGTCATATTCCAACACCAGTTATAGGGATCTGGTCAGACGAGTTAATGATTAATGGCTCAATTAGTAATGGGTCATTCGTCCAGTAGAGATGTACTCTTTTAATCTTAAAACCCAACAACTACAATTTATTTGTATTGTAGTAGCATGATCCCATTGCGTTAGGCCCTGTGAGAGCCACAGTCTGAGTTCTTGTTGGTGCTGAATTCTTGTTGGTGATGAGATATCCCAGCATGCCTGAGACGGATATGGCCAGTGCTGGAGCAAGGAGCCTGCTTATGCAGAACAAGTCACTCCCATTTTCACTCAGCATTCGCTGGCATTTGCAGTTTGCGGTATGATTATTCTTCTCACCTTTGGTTGATTATTTGGGGTGAAAGGCAATGCCTGGTCCGCATTTTGGATGGCAGAAGTGACTGCTGTGTGTTATATTTAAAGGGGGAAACAGTTTATGTCCCATGCTCTGTAGGTCAGCGTGTTCAGGGAGCTGGGGTTTCTCTGCCATTCCGTTCGTAGATCAAGTCAACGATGGATATTTACAACACCCTGTGCTTTGATTTAAATCAACCTCAGCAACTTGTAGCCAATTCAGGGTCGGTTTGATTAGCCTCAACCCCCTCCTGGCACTCTAGAAACAGGCACACGCTGGCAAGACTGCGGCTCAGTGGATGATGAAACTAAAACTCCTCCATCCCCACTGCCACAGAGGAGGCAAAGGCATCCTACCAACCAGCTGCTGGGCCACAAGCCACATGCAAGCGCATGGAATGATTCTGGCAAGTGCCTTGTGCTCTCGAGGGAAGGAGGAAGAAATGTGAAGTAAATTGGCGTACTGCCCTTCTGAAGGAAGAATGAGCCCACAGCACCCTTCCTTGCTCTTGCCTCCAAAGCAGAACACTTCCCCCAAAACATGGGCTGAAAAGTAGCTTGGCAAGACATCATTATGTAGGCACAAAGACCAAGATTTAGGGTTCCCTGGATGAAAGGTGCTAAATAAATGCAAAGTGTCATGATATAGTGCTTTAACTCAGAAGAATCTAAAAGTGCTTTAGAAATTACACAGTGTACAGAACCATTTCACCCACCACTGAGATGCTGCCAACTCTGGAGCAAAATGCAACAGCTGTTGGAGAGCCCAGAGCAAAGTTACGCAACACCACAGGGCAGGAAGTGGACACAATTATACATGGTGTAATATTCACTGGGGCTTTAGAGTCCTGAAATACACAACAGCAACATCTCAAAGAAAAGCCAAATATAGTTCACTCCACCACATTCATGACTGGCTACATATCCGGGTCACATAACGCTGCCTGTTAGAGCCTTCACATCCTAAACTTTGGTTAGTGAAAGAAATGCTATAAATTAACTAACTATGTTATATAAACCAATGGCAGTATGAGAATGGGATCATTATATGAAATTAAGAAGCAGACACTCCAGACTGGACTTCAATTGTCATACCTGCTGAAAAATCTCCTTGGCAATCTAAATATAGTATTTTAATTGTGTGCCCATCCTCCAGGGAAGCTGCATTGTTTCAGCTCTTTTTAAAACAGGTAAAGAATAGAACTTTATCAGGTTGACCGAATTCTAGCAAACAAAAGTTAAAATTCAAAACAGAACAGAAATTGAGAGCCACGGTGAATTCATACGGTATTCACAAAATTAATCCCAAGAACTATGCTGTTCTTATTAAGGACACCTTGAGACCATCCTTGAGACCACTTTCAAAGAAGAAAGTTTAACAAAGCACTTATTGCCTTATCCATCGTAAGAAATAGGAAAAGCTCAGTGTTTGCCAAATGGGAAAGAATGTAACCAGTGAGGGAAAAAATGTAATTCTTGCAAACAACTGAGGTTAAAAACTAAATTTTAGTCTATAATAAAATGGTTGCTGGCATCTTTAAATTTTTAAACACAGAAATGATTAAGGATTTACATATAAGGAAAAAATGAAAAATCCAATCTATATTGCTTGTCTAAGAGATGACTGGTGGGGACAATATGATAACTGCCCACAGATATTTGTAGGTCCTCAGACACTACAGAGACAAACATGGTATAAATGCTTAAAATGGATTAGATTAGACAGATACTGTGCTGATCCAGGAGATGAGAACTGCAGGATGAGTGGGACGAAAATAAGCAAAGGGAAATGTGGACAGAATAGTAAACAAAATTGCATGATAGCAAGAGCTGTTGGGCTGAGGACTGGTGCAAATAAAGGGTTCGCAGCCCCTTCACTGGTGACATTTACAGTTGAACTATACAAAGCAGTAGAGAATACACCAATATGGGAGCAACCCCCACAATGGCCAGACTTTAGAGTGGAATTAGATGATCCAAGGAAAAATTATTGATTTGGAATTCCTCTTTCACAATGTTATTACCATTGGGTGTGAGCTTCTTAGGGTGAGATAGGTTCAAATTCCTCTAACACATGGAATTTTTAACCCTCTGAAGCACTGACATTTGGGAAAGATGGTCTGCTGCCTAAGATCACATGCTGATCACACCACTGGAAACTGGATGTCTCCATGAGTTGTCATCATTTCTCCTGCATACACATTTCTGGCATTATTGCTTTGTTTTAGCCTTAAGGAAAGACTCACTGTTTGGCGTTCCTTTAGCTTCAGTCCCAGTATTTCACCTGGGGAGACCCAATCTTTTCCTCCCCCTCTTAAGTTGGTTGGTGTTTTGGGGCATGGCTTGTGAGACTTTTGTAAGACTGCATCAAGTTTCATTATGACAGAAGAACTTCTGTAATTTCTTGCCCAACTGGTTCTGATGTGTGATGAATCTCGAGATTTTTTACTCTCCAGGGCTGGGAATCCTTTGCATATAGCTTCTTTCCAGAGGAGAAAATTACTTACCTGCAGTTCTGTTTCTTTGAACAACTCACCACACAGAATTCCCAAACTGTGTCTCCTCCCCTCAGGCTGTGGGATCCTGTTCCAAGATGGGGGGGTTCAGGAGGTTGGCTTATACAGTTTGAGAGGCTTCTCGTAACTAAAATCGTCATTTGGGTTTTTATACACCTCTACCCCGATATAACGCTGTCCTTGGGAGCCAAAAAATCTTACCGCGTTATAGGTGAAACCGCGTTATATCGAACTTGCTTTGATCCGCCGGAGTGCGCAGCCCCGCCCCCCCCGGAGCACTGCTTTGCCGCGTCATATCCGAATTCGTGTTATATCGGGTTGCGGTATATCCGGGTAGAGGTGTACCTCTTTATGCATTTTTCCCACCAGGGGACATCACTGCTTGATGGCAGATCCCTGACAGAGAAGCCAGAACTGCATGGAGGCGAAAGAGGGAGTCAGCAGTTTAGCGCTGCCCCTCATGATGGCAGCGGAGGTGCTGTGAGATTTTCCCCCAGTGACCAGGAGGAAGTCCCTTGGCAGTGCTTGGACCCCCTTTCTATGACGTATGGACCTTAGCCGGAGGGTCCCAAATCGGAGCAGGGAATGGCTGCCAGGGGGCAAGAGAGGGAGCTGCTGCTGAGGCTGACCAGGAGAGAGCCAGAGGAGGGGCTACTGCTTCCTCATCCTCTCCACCCACAGCCATTAAAGCCACATCCTCTCTAAGCTACAGCTCAAGCTACTCAGGAACCCAGCTGCAAACTGGCCACCTGCATTCCGGCAGGGCCAGGCTGCTTTAGGGACCTTGGTTACAACATAGTTAAACATTGTAATACGGATCCAGCTGCGTCCTCACACCTAGGTTCTAACCCGGGGAGGTCCAGGGTTTAGCTCAGTTAAGGGAAAGCGATTAAGTCACGTCTGCCCAACATCTAACTGGGCTGTAGTGACAGCCGGATCATAGCTAGGTCATATCATAGCTAGGTCCAAGCTTCCGTCCAGCTCCATTCCCGCCCCCAAGCCAAGCCAGTCCCTAGGTCAGGGCTGATCTATTCACCAGGAGCCTCACATCTTTTAAAGTATAGTTAAGGATGAAAACAACTCTAACAATTCTTTAAAATAAACAGCCAACCGAGGAATTATCCTTCCTTCCTCAGCCACACACCAGGTAATAACAATAATTATACAAAACTGCATCTTGCATGAGGCTGCATGGGACCCTAGTGACACAAGAAAGTACAAGAGCTAAGTGGTTTGTCAGACATAATTGCATATTTGTTTTTGTTCTGTGTTGTAAGATCCAAAGCCCACCATTCGAATGCTGACATTTACTGTTTGGAAGTAATTAGCTTCACCACAGTATTAGTGAGGTCCCCAACACTTAACAAGTGAAAACAGTGTATTTCTGAACAATTCCCACCCCCTCCAAAGGATTTCTACCATAGGTGCATAGGGAACACACGGATTGTCACGCTGGATCAGACCAGTGGTGTATTTAGTCCAGTACCAGATATTTCAGAGGGATGTGCATGAAACGCTGCAGCAGGCAGTTGTGGGATAACTTGCCCTTGGGGATTTTCCCTCTATACCTGAATTCAGGCTGGGCTTTGCCCTGAAATGGAACGGTTCACAACCCTTCCAAAACACGTGTTTCTTCTTTTAATATTCATTCTTATAGCTGTGGATGGTCTCAATATCCATATAAATGTCTAATCTCTTTCTGAATCCTGCTAAGCTCTTGGCCTCAACAATATCTTGTGGCAATGAGTTCTAACTGCTAAGAGGGTTTTAAGTAAAAAAGTATTTCCTTTTATTGATTTTGAATTTGCTACCTTTTAATTTCATTGAATATCCGCTTTTTCTTGCATTCTAAGACAGGGAAAATAGAAGATTCTGATCTACCTTCTCCAGACCATTCATTGCATTGTCACCCCCACAGCCCCTTCTCATTTGTCTCCTCTCTAAGGTGAACAGTCCTCTTTTTTCAGTCACCCTTCATAACAAAGTTTTTTCCATGCCCTTAATCACTATTGTCAAGTTATCGAAATTTGACATTAATGAACATGCACTGATATGTGGGGATCACAGGCAAGTGAAGAGGTTAGGAAGGAGTTGGGGTTTTCCGTCTAACATCACTAATTCTCAGTTTAAAACAGCTGCAGAGTGAACTGTAGCTATTTCAAAGGCAGCAAGCGCTAGACACTTCAGATTGAAACAGCAGAAGCCAAGACTTTTAAATTGTATAAAATCAATTAAATGCAATGAATAAATGACTATAAAGGAGGACTGCTACAAGAAGGTTGTGAGATCAAGCACACCAAATTCAGAAACTCTAAAAAGATAAGGTTGCTCTGGCAACCCTAACCTGCCTGTATATTTTATGATATCCAATAATAGTGAAGAGCTTAAATTATGGCTTACAACTAACAAGGGACAGTTTCAAATGGTCATAACTTTATAAAAGCAATAACAAATATCTCCAACAAAACCAAGGCCTCGTTGAGGACTCTGTCAAAGACAAATGTCAAACTTCAGCCATTTTTGCAGCTTATCTAAAAGCATGCCTAGATTTTTTTTTTAAATTAGTAAAGGTTTTTTTCACCTTCACATAAATAAAATAAAGTGGCTAAAAAGACTTTGCTCACGTTTTCCAAAAAAATGTAAAGATTGTGAAAAAAATCACACCTGGGAACCCTCATTCTTTGTGCACACAAGTTTATGGGAATAAATTCTGGCACTTAGACAGCTAAGCGTCTATTTGTGGGCACAAACTGGGTACTCGCCTGTTTATGTGGTACGGTTTATGCCAACAAGGAATTGCAGGCACAAAACAACACAGGTGCAACTTTTGCACATTCAGAAGGGAGGTGACTACAGAAAAACCGAAGGACACAATTGTGCCACCATTAGAGGCACCCGCTACACCGCGATACACCCAGTAATTCCTATGCTAAAAAAATCGTATTGAAAACTAAGGAAACTGAACTAGATGTTGGCAGGACTAGAGACATTAGAAAAGGGAAAGAATTACCCGGTCACTGTATCCATCCACCTTCTGGTGGCCAATACAAAGCTGTTCCCTCCAGTGCTTTGTTCAGGCTAGTTTTCAAAGACTCTGCTACTTCCATTGTCTCTGGCCCATCAGGCTTTCCAAACCCTGTATTATTTTGTTTTTTCTCTGCACCATGTCAAATATCTTCTGCATGTACAGGATGTGGGCTTGGAAGGATTACATTTTTATCAGTAAATGTCAGTAAACGATTTCACTGTACACACACAAACCAATGAAAAAATATTTCCATGGATAATAATCGAAATTTACAGATAGGCAGAGAAAGAATGATGGCTGCTGGAGACCTTTTATTAGAGTTTGATTTAAGGATATTTACTTTGTCTATTTTGACAAGTGCTGTTGACAATTTGTGTTTTAATGGTTAGAAAGCTTTAACTTTTGGAATCTCAATGTCTACTGTTATTAAATAATGGTCTGACCCCTTTCCCCATACTTTCGCAGCTTGAGAAAATTTAAATCGATACAAAGTGGAAAAAAATGTTTAAAAATAAACATCGATATTATCCGTCAAAATGATAAAAAAATAAAATTGAACTCTGTTGAGCCTAACAATATGTAAGTCTCGTACTAGTGACACTTCAATTGGGACATTTTGGGGGTATAATAAAAGGCCTGCTTAACATATGGTCTACCGGCTGCCCAGGAGGCTTCCTAAGCTGTGCCGGCCACCTAGCATTCCTGAAGACCATCTGGACATGCAATGGGGCATAGTCCAGAAGTAAATATTGCCATTATTTATCATTTTTAAGCATCCAGAAGTCCTCAGCAAGTGAGAGCAACAAAGTAATAGGCAATTGGGATGTGTGGGAAGTGAATACAGGGAAAGGAAGATGGCACTCTTCCGATAACCAAACGATACTGCTTTAATAGTGGCGGCTGAAAGATACGAGAGAGCAGCTGGGAGACAAGAGCTTGGTTGTGCCATGGTAGGATGTGCCCCACCTGATAGATTAAACTTCAGCAGATCGTTTATTAGCAGACAGACAGATGGCACGTCCGAGCAAATGGGGGGAAAACAAAAGCACAATATAAAGCTTTAAAAGAGGGACTGAGCAGTGATGCTGGGGAGTGATTTTAGGTGCCCAGCGTCAAGGAGCTTCAGGTGCCAGGATAAAAGCATCTTGTCCAGAGGAGATCCATTATACTGCAGTGCTTCTGTGCACCCCCTGAAGCCAGATGAGAAAGCCACACTCACAACAGACTCAGGCCTTATCTACATGGGGGGCGGGAGAGAGGGTATTAACTAACATGATTCTAAGATTGCACTGGAATGGATTACCTAAGGAGGTGGTGGAATCTCCTTCCTTAGAGGTTTTTAAGGTCAGGCTTGGCAAAGCCCTGGCTGCGATGATTTAGTTGGGAATTGGTCCTGCTTTGAGCAGGGGGTTGGACTAGATGACCTCCTGAGGTCCCCTCCAACCCTGATATTCTATGATTCTATGAACACTGAATTTCTGTGCACTAACTGGTGCGTATTAGGCAGTCCGCAATAACTGCGTACACTCTATAAAATGGTTTCTACCCCAGTACGGATTGGTGTGTATACACCGCAGGGACTTTGGGAAGATTTCGTGCACGGCATTCTAGGTGGGTATCTCATGATGCTTTGCTTCACGGCTGGACTCTATGAATTCTGGGAGTTCTCTCATTGTGTATTGTGAGATACATAGGGGAAGTTAGCTAGAAGCGCGTGGACCTGTGGGTTTTGGGATCAAACTCAACAACTTCTGTGATTCCTCTCCTGCCTCCTATGATTCATCTCTTGTGAGTGAGCTTGCGCCATTCCCTACAACCAGCACTCTTCTGTCTGCGATCACGGATGGAGCAGTGTTCCAGGCCGAGGTGCTGACAACCGCCAATACACAGATGCTGGTGGAGAGTTCTTTGAGATCTCGCCGCCAGGTGGCAATGGCTTTGGCGGTCAGTCGCAGGCTGTGGTAGTTGAAAGACATTCCATTACATGAATCTGTATTTGCTAACAGTGGCCTACACCTCGGTAATCACTGCAGTGGAAATGGTTTCATTCCACACACAAGACGACTGCCCACCACAGAAGAAAGGAAGAAAAGATTTACGATCTTACAGCTCAGTTACAACATTACGACAAAGAGCTAATTAATTAGGTTACAGCCATGAATACAGCCCAAGACCTTCAGAAAAAGCTGCTGGGTAAAATTTTCAAAAGCGCCTAAGGGCCAGATTTTCATAGTTATTAGACACCTAACTCATGAATTGGAGTTAGCAGCCCAAATACCTTTAAAAACCAGGCCCTAAGTGACTTAGGAACCTAAATTCCATTTTCAAAAGGGACTAAGTCTCATTAGGCCCCTAAGTTAGTTGGGCATTTTTAGAAACTTTACCACTTGCTAGAAAAGCCACATTAGTTTCCTTCTTATAATACCAGTCACATACCCCTCTCTCTACTCTGATGTCCCCAGCCCACTCCTTCTCCTCATCCCCCCATCCCATTTAAATGCACCGCCCACCCACAGGTGTGCCATATCCCTCCTCTGCACGGCACTTCCCCCTCCATATGTGCCATATGGCCCCCTCTGTGCCGATGTATTCCCTGCGTGTCATGTCTCTCTTTTCCCCGCCATGGCCACCCCTGCACGAACCATGAAGCCCCCTTTTTGCTCTGCCCCATTGTCTTGCATATGACACAGAACTCCCTCTGCATTTTGATCTGTGCTCCTCCACCTCCCACTGGTACCAAGCGGCCCCCTCTCCACTCCAACATTCCTCCTCTCTCTCTCTCTCTCTCTCTCGTTTTTCCCATGGAATGTTTTCTCCTGGTAGGTGAGTTCAGCGGTTCTCAAACTGTGGGTTGGGACCCCAAAGTGGGTTACGACCCTGTTTTAATGGGGTTGCCATGGCTGGTGTTAGACTTGCTGCGGCCAGATGCAAAGCCGAAGCCCGAGCCCCACCACCCGGGGACGAAGCAGAAGCCCGAGCCCCACTGCCCGGGGCTGAAGCCAAAGTAGCAGGGCTCAGATTACAGGCTAAAGCCCTTGGGCTTTGCTTTGGCCTCCCCACCCAGAGTGGTGTGGCTCGGGCTTTGGCTTTGGATCCCTGTCCAGGGCGGCAGAGCTCAGGCGGGCTCGGGCTTTGGTCTCCATTCCTAGGGTTGTGCAATAATTTTTGTTGTCAGAAGGAGGTCACGGTGCAGTGAAGTTTGAGAACCCCTGAGTTTGTCACTTTGCTAGTAGCTGGCTTTGTCCTGATCTTGCTTGCTCCTTTACGAGCTGGCTGAATGTCAGCATTTCAATAAGGAACAGGCGGGAGGCTGCCTCTTACAGTACATTCAGGACCGGCTAAATAATTTGATTATTATTGAGCAAAGTTAATTCTATGAAAAAGCCACTTCCTGCTCCATGCTCACACCATCTCACCCAGAGCTCTTTGGCACGTGCAGCTAAACTGTGGAATGGGAGGCTGGTTATGGCACGTTTGTGTCTGATCAACAAAGACAGCAAACTTGCCATTCTTCCACACTGCCAAGGCTTTGTGGCTGACCACTCCGCCAGTGACAGCATATATTTCCAGATTGCCGTTCACCCTGCAGGTTCCCACAGCTCTTTAAGAACTACTCTCTGGGTAGATAAGTATCAGTTCACCCAACAGTGAAATGCAGTCAACTCTAGGGTAAATTGCACGCTCATGGGACTGCCTCAGGTTTTGTAAATCCGTTCTAGGTCATTTCTGCCCTGGCCTGTTTCCCAGGACTTTGGGGAAGCAAGAGGCAGCTGTAGCACTGCTCTGCACTCCTATAGCTTAAGAGCACAGATTCCAGGGCTCATCTCCCCCACTCTCACTCCCTGATGGCTGAATGTCTCAGCTGCAGCTCCTGAGAGGAGACAATTGGGAAGGAAGGAAGAATGGGTGAAGTCAGATCTGGGGCTTAAGGGCAGGGATGGGATGGACGAGGGAAAATTTCTGAAGCAAGCGTGGGGTCAAGCCCCCAGCAGGGTATGGCACATTCTGATGATGTCCCCTGCCTTTTCCTACTACTCATCATAGAAGCAGATACCTTAAAATTGACCAGAATTTACCCAACTTCTCTGGTGGCTGGAGACTGAACAGCTCCCCTTCTGCATGTTTGAAAAACTGTCCCTTGAGAAAAATGTCAAGGGCTGGCAACTGGGGGGGGAAGCAATTGCTATTGTGATGTAAGGGGCTATTAGAGCCGTAAGGAAGGCTGCATAGGAAACAGCCAATAGGAGAGAGACTGCGAGGAGCAGCCAATCGGGGCCCAGCAGGCCCATATAAGAAGAGCCGCAGGGTCAGTCGCTGCCTGGAGCTCAAGGAGGGAGAACTGGGTTCCTAGCAGATGGATGGAAGCTAGCACCCTGGACAGAGCAGTGCTGGAAGGGACC
>NW_020664800.1:1696005-1703823 GCF_002925995.2 Terrapene triunguis | reverse complement strand
CCACTGCCCCCACCCCTGGCTCTCACCACAGAGGCAGAATTTAGTCCTTGAACCATAGAGGGAAGTACTGGCTCTAGGCACAAACCCACAATGCCACAATTCCAGCTCTGCTTGGAGCAGCAGCGATCGCCAACACAAGAGCCTTGCCGTGGGGGGCCTAACACTGCTTCTGTCTGCATAGGAGAAAGTACTCAGCCCCCACCCATCTGAGCAGAGGATAGTTTGTGTGTGCCAGGAGCTGCAGAGGCTGGGCTTCCCCTTGTCCTGACCACTGAGAGGCTGCAGTGGCAGTCACCTCCTTGTCCCCTGCCACCTGGGATGCACTGGAGCCAGCAGCTGGGTTGCCTCACTTTTGGAAGGGACACCTAGCACAGGGCCCTGTGGTGGTGGCCACTCTCTTCCTGAGTAGCAGCAGGGTGGCTTGCAGCCCAGAGTCATGGCAGTGGGAGCCCTCCCCTGCCCAAAACAAGAAAGGGCCTAGTCTCCTCTCATAGCAGACATGGGGCCACCAACTTACTACCTCTGCAGGAGACTGCCTGCAGACTCAGGCAGACGCCCCTGTACTGGTCACACTCAGGGCAAGCTTTTCTTTACAGACATGAAGACTAGACACTTTGTGTGACTCTAGGAGCCAGGGCCCTAGAAACAGGCCTATGGTTCCTATGCCTTAATCAAGCTCCTGCCCCATACCTTGCTCTGTGGCTATCATCTCTGGCTCCTACTCCAGAGATTGGCACTGCGCAAAGACAGAATTGCCAAGACTATTCACATCACAGCCAGAGGTGAGAGAAATACGGCCACATACCTGCTTGAAGAGCTTCTCTTCCCAGTACTGCTGCTCTCATCAGCCTAGAGAACAAGAGACAAAGAAGAACTGGTTAGAGTCAGACTGAGCAGAGATTCACACTTTGTAACTTTTCCCAATAATAACAAGATAATATTTTGCACTGATAGTCTCTCGCTTTGTCCATCCTGCAGGCCGCACTCCCACCCCCAACTTTTCAGTCCTCTTTCTTCTGGATGAAAACGGGAGTCGAGTGAGGGGCAATGGATGATAGAAATTATTATTTGTACTTTGGAAATGCCAACGGCCACAATCAGAAAGCAGTTCCTCCTCCTGCTGGGTGCTGTGTAGACACATTAGATTGCCAGTTCACTGGGGCAGGGACCGTCTCTCTATCCGGCATTCGTACAGAACCTAGCACCCTGGGGTCCTGGCCCATGACTTGGCTCATAAGTGCTAGGATGATGATAAATAATAACCATTGTCATTAGGACACCACAGTCCTGGCCACTGAAATGTCTATAGTTTTAGGCCCCAATCCTGCAAAAACGTATGTACATGCTTAACTTTTGAATTTGGTGGGACTGCTTGTGAGCTTAAAGCTAACCGTGTGCGTAAGTCTTTGTCAGATCAAGGCCTAATTTATGGCAGAGCTCAACACGTGAGATAAGATGGTGGCGAAGCTGAGGGTTATGGCAATAAGGCCGTGCAGTAACGTGGGCGAGCTCTGCATACAACTCACTGATTCCAAACCGCTGAAAAGTGTTGGGGAGGGGGCTTTAAAAAAATGTTATCTCCAACTGCTCCCCAAGCCAGCTCTCACGAGTCGGCTGATTTCTTGCAGCCCATCACAGCAGAGGTGGCTTCCGAGAAGGGATGGGGAGGAGAGGGAAGCAGTTTTGTGGGATCAGTTCAGGGAGGCACTCCATGTGTGAGGGTCAGCATGGAGGAAGTGCAGAGGTGGTCGTTGGAGGAACGGCCAAACAGGATAACACATGAAAAGGAGGTTTGGGCCCTAAACTGCGGTAAGTCATGAGCTGAGCACCGAACCCTATGGTGATAAGCAGTGAGGAGATCAGCCCCCTCCCAGTTATCAGCACCAGAGCTTCTTTGGATCATTTTAAAGCTGTGTTCATCTCTCCTGCAAAGCCCATTTCTCAGAGTGGGGCAATTTTGGAGCATTTGGTGTGGGTCCAACAGACATAACAATGACCCAAACTCTTACGCACTTTCTGGAAAAATACAAATCTAAATAACCAGCTAAATGGCAAACTGCACTGTTTTATGTTGAGCTGGGGCCTCCAATAAAAAGCAGCAGCAGATTCATTCCCGCCAGTCTGAGACAGCGCCAGTTACAATACTGGATCCATCAAATGCGAGAGCAAAGGTAAAGGCTGCTTTCCTTTCCTGTAACTGGGACCAGCTGAAGGTTCTGCCCAAGAAAATAAAGCTTCGTTGTCGGGGCGATGAGAATGCCAGAGTTCCCAAACAGAGCGAGAGGATCACTTCAGCAGATCCTTTGGTTTGGTGACTCGTTCGGTCTTTCCTGTGCTCTCCCTGCACTGAGAACTGCAGCCGGTGGCAGGTGGGCGATTGCCCGGTGTGGGGGTGATGCAGGGTCCCAAGACCAGCACCACCATAGCCTTTGCACCGGTGGGATTTGCCTGGCAGCACATAATTCAGTGGCCTTCTGTGTGAAGGGGGACAAGAGATCCTCCAGATGGAGGGTGGGACAGCACGTTTCTACATTGCAACTGTCCAAGTAGGTGAAAATTTGGGCCTCAGCAGGACCATGTCCCTTTAACACACTATGGGAGAGACCTGAAGACGTACACATTGGTCAAAGCTCCCACGGGACGGCACAGCCATGGGCTCTGAAAACAGCACTCACTGTAGCGTTTGACTAGGGACATTTTGTGTCATTTATTTATTATATAGCATCTGAGCACTTGAAGACACTAATGAGTCTCATCCTCACCCTACCACTGCACAGGTGAGAAGTAGTAGTATCCCTCTTGTACAGATGACGAACTAACAGTCACAGAGAGATTGTGACTTGTCCAAGACACACAAGATGTCTGTGGCAGAGCCAGCTCTCCTGTCTCCCTGTCAATCAATCTGCACAACTCTCCTGTGCATCAGGCACTCCATGAGCCCCATTCACAGATGAGGACGCTGACACCACGAGTATAAGTGACCTGGCCAAAGCCACAGAGGCAGTCACAGCGCCAGAGCTGAGTTAGAACCTGGGAGACGTGAGTCTCAGTCCTGTGCTTAGACCACTCGAGCCCCCCGCCCCCGGACAAACCATCCCCTACCAGTTAGTCTGTAGAAAGTGTGACCTTTGGATCCCCGGATTCAGTTAGAAGACTGGTTTTGTTGTTTTCTAAACAAACCTGGCTCACTCGGTAATTGGAAAGGGTCAAGCTCCCTCCTCTCACTCATTTCTGAATTGTCTAATGCGTGACCTTTTCATTGCTAGAACTGTGTTCTCAGGAAGCTGCTACTCTTTTTAACTCTTAAAGCTGCCAGGCACTGTGCCTTTTCCCCCATCCGCTGATGAGAGGTTTCCTTGGAAAGACAATATTATTCCAATCTCAGAAATTTTATTTCTGAATTTGTGCAAATATAAGTTATAAGACATTAACTGCATTTCACATTTTGTGCAAATGGCAGAAACAGGCAATTCATGTGCAGCAAGATGGGGGCTAGCCAAGGATTTTGATAAAATAAACCCTTTTTTAATTTAAATGCTAATGCACTGAATTAAAATTTAATAACTGAGGAAATTGAAAAGCCGAGCAGGAATATTGGAAATAAATCCAAGCAGAAACAGCTGAAATTAAAAATTCTAGAGAGTGGGAGGATAGCAGCTAAGCTGTCTCATATGATTACATTTTTTTTTTCTTTCCAGAACGAAGGGTGGAAAAAATCCTATCCGTGGCCGGCTGTAGGGCTGTAAATCGAAGTGCTGTGATTTATTGCTCAATTTTCCTGAGGGAAAAGGGCTTTCTTTAATGCTGAAATATTTCATAAATTTCAAGCCAGCATAAATTCTTCATTTAAAAGTTGAAGAGGTCACATTTAGTGCACTGGTGCAATTCTGAAATCTTAAAGGAATAGCAAACAAAAATTGCAATTTTATTTATTTTTAAATTCTTAATGTGAAATTTTGTTAGTGGAGATTTATCTCAGTTATTAAAAGCAGAGGCATTTCTGGGGTTCTGATGGCTGGAGCAGTCTACTAGAAATGAAGTGATAAAGATTTAATTCAATTATAAACCAGCTTTTTTTTTTTTTTTTTTAAGTCACTTGAGGAATTTCTGGTAAAAAATTTCCTCCCTCCATTGCCTGGGAAAAGCCAGAAGGGAGGAGTTGACAATGTTATTGCTTCTGTTAGATCTCCAATCTTTTGTGAACACTGATATGTTCATTTGTTATACAGCTGTTCAGCTACAGAAAGGCTGTCAGAGCTCCCATAATTCAAAGCAATCAATCAAAAATTAATGATTTGTCATGCTTACACAATGGAAAAACAGGCTGCATGGGAGCCTGCAACTGGTAGATTGCTCAAAACCTTCAGGGCATTGTCTAGAAGATTACATCCAGGCCTAAAAAGGAGTCTTAATATGCAGCAGGGAACTGTGTGAGGTGCTAGGGCATTGCAGCCATCTAAAGCACCCAATAGAGAGGGGACAATACATATTTCCATTCGTCTGAAAAGCTTAATTTAAAACATGTCCTCACAAAGGACACGATACTCTCCAGTCCTGGATCAAAGAGAGGTGTCAGGCGTACCTTTAATTAAAAGTCCATATTAAAAACTGTTTACTGAAGGTAAAGTTTGCCTGGACAAGCACTCAAAAGTCAAGAAATGCAAAAGCTATAGCTGACCACACAACCTTAACTCTGCCCCCTTGGGCATATGTATTACAGTACCTTCTTGTACCAATGTAACTACTGTTAAAAAATTAAAAGGCACTGATCCTGGAAACACTTACACATAAGGGGGGACATGAGAGCAGTCTTCAAATACTTGAAAGGCTGCCATAAAAAAAGATGGAGAAAAGTTGTTCTCTCTTGCCACAAAGGGCAGAACAAGAGGCAGTGGGTTCAAACTACAGCACACCAGATGTAGATGAAATCTCAGGAAAAACTTTCTAGCTGTAAGAACAGTAGGACAATGGAACACATTGGCAAGGTTATGGAAGCTCCTTCACGGGAGGTTTTCAAAAGGAGGCTGGAGAGCCATCTGCCTTTAGTGGTTTAAACACAACAAATCCTGCCTCTTGGTAGGGGGTTAGACTAGGTGACCTTTGCGGTTCCTTCTAACCCTATGATTCTATCAGTAACTTTAAGCAAACCGAAGTCCCACTGCACTCACTGTGACTAGTCACGTGTATAAAGTGGGCATAAGCGTTTGCAGGTTTGGGGCCCAACAAAGGATTTAAAAAAAAAAATCATTATCTTAGGCCCCAAATCTGCAAAACTGTACACATATGCTTCAGTTTATGCACTGCAAGTTCTCTCACTGAAATGAAGGGATTAATGTGTAATGTCAAGTACATGCACAAATCTCTTCAGGACTGGTGCCCTATGTATATATATAGTATGTAAGAAAATAGGTATATGTATAGTAATATTTATTGTTTTTCTTAAACACTTACACTAGAGAGCTCATCATCATAATGCCATAATATAGCTTTAGTGATATACTTCTTTTATAAAAAATAGATTTTCCCGTTAAACAGTATGCATTATAATTATTTTGCCACTACACATAAGCAGGTATTTACCCCCTTTGGACACCAATACACCTTTCAAGAAGCTGTTGCTAAGGGAAATATCCTTATAGAGTTGTACTAGGAATGTGGATAATCTAATATTTCATGTTTTTTTTTGTTATGCCCATGTGTTACTTTCTCTCTCATCTTCAAACTCAATGCAGACATTACTTTGCAAAGAATCATGCATGTAATTCATTTACAATCCTTTTTATATTTGTATTTAGAACTGAGTGAATAATTCACAATAAATACATTACTTGATTACTTTAACCTTTCTGTTTCTGGTGCATTACTGCAAGAACGCAGAGGCACTTCTGGCCAGAATATGCTTGCGTGCAAATTTAAAATTCAATCTTCACAGATATTTCAGTGGAACTACTTGTATACCTAAAGTTAAACACATTCATAAGTGCGTGGGCCTATATCGCATACAGACAAGAGAGAAAAAGGAGGAAGGGCTGTTGCACAATACAATTGTATTAATTATTTATTCATTTAATTTTATTTACATTCCTTTTCTGTTTGTGTGGTTTAGACCGTGCCTACTCATGTATTTTGTACTTTAACCCTTACAGAGGTTTTTTTTAATCCTAACTGTTTTACTTTTTGTGTCCTTTTCATGACTAATATTCATGGACTCTCCTTTCTTCCCTGACCTCACTGGTGCACACTAACAAAACACAAGACAGATATCTAAGGTTATAGAAAGATCTCTGTGTAATCTGAGAAATAGTACACGACCATGCACGCAAAGTCTATCATAATCACATACGTAGAGTAGAACCTGAGAATTACGAACACCTCGGGAATGGAGGTTATTCGTAACTCTGAACAAAATAGTTCTTTCAAAAGTTTACAACTGAACATTGACTTAATGCAGCTTTGAAACTTTACTATGCAGAAGAAAATTGCTTCTTTCCCTCAATTTTTTTAGTAGTTTACGTTTAGCACAGTACTGTACTCTACTTGCTTTTTTTTTTTGGTTTCTGCTGCTGCCTGATTGTGTATTTCCAGTTCCAAATGAGGCGTGTGATTGACTGGTCAGTTCGTAACTCTGGTGTTCATAACTCTGAGGTTCTACTGTACCATGCAACCTTAACTTTAGCATTTCCTGTCTTTTGAGGGCCTCACTGCAGAGCCTTACATCCCAATCCTTCGTTGTGTAGCCTGCAAGCAGACTGTGTACCCGCACAGAGTCCCACTAACGTCAATGGGGCCCCACTATGGGCACAGTAGCCCACCCCTGCGCTAGTGGGGCTCTAATGTTCTCAAGGGTTTCTATGGAATTTTAGAATTGCTTCTCTTTTTTTAAAAAAAGAAACACAACTGATGAACTAAAATGGATTTTTCAAAAAAGCAAAACCAGAAAGCAAAGGCTTTAATCTAGAAAGTTTACTGGTTCTTCTCAAACAAAGATGCTACCTGGAGATGAGTTCCTACTTAAGACAGTGTCTCTCAGGTGATCCACTTTGTTTAATATGGAGAAAATTGCCCTAATGGCATATTACAACTCACTGACAAGCTGCTGTTGATGAAAACCCCCCAACTGGACTTCTTTACTGAGATTCCATTCTGACCTAAACACTAAGCCAAGTCTGAAGAATATTAATCTTGGAGTTTTAAATTTATGACAGTTTAAATTAGCACTTTATCATGAAAGGTATCTTGCTTTACAACAATAAATCAGAAATCTTCAACTCAGTATGCCTGGTGATACATTTTTAAATATTTGTAATTATTGGACAAAAGTTTTCCACAGCTTGGCTTTACTTAGATTGTAAATTCTTTGGGGTGGGGCAGGGCCGGTGCAACCATTAGGTGACCTAGGTGGTCGCCTAGGGCGCTAGCATTTGCGGGGCGACATTACGTGTCCTTCGGCGGCGGCCGGATCTTCGGACGCCCCGGTCGTTGTCGGCATTTAAGTGGAGGGAGCTGGGAGGGCCACCTGCAGCAAGTAAGGGGGGGGGGCGGCACGCAGGGGAACCGCTCCCCGCCCCAGCTCACCTCTGCTCCGCCTCCTCCCCTGAGCACGCTGCCCCGCTCTGCTTTTCTCCCTCCCAGGCTTGCGGTGCCGAACAGCTGATTGGCGCCACAAGCCTGGCAGGCGGGAGAAGTGGAGCAGCGACGGCGTGCTCGGCGAGGAGGTGGAGCGGAGGTGAGCTGGGGCGGGGAGCTGCCGCACGGCTCCCCAGGCCGGGGGGAGCTGTCGCAGGGGCGGGGTGCCTCAGGGCGGAGGGGGGAGCTGCC
>NW_020664800.1:1693266-1695905 GCF_002925995.2 Terrapene triunguis | reverse complement strand
GGGGGGGGGGGGGGGGAACGCAAGGTGGAAGTTTCGCCTAGGGCGCAAAACATCCTTGCACCCTCCCTGGGTAGGGGCTAGAGCCCTGAGCGGATACAAAATTTGTATCCGCATCCAATCCACTATCTGCAAACATGGTCCACGGATGCAGATATAAAGCAGATATCCTCAGATTTGCAGGGCTCTAGATATAAAATTTGGATCTGCATCCATCCATGATCCAAACGTGGTCCATGGATATCCGCAGATTTGCAGGGCTCTAGTAGGGCCATCTTTTGCTTGGGGCCTGGGTCAAGGACTATGGCTTCTAAGCACAATGGTAATACAAATAATAAACACAGGAGGAAATAGCAGGTATCTTTTGCAATCTGGGGTAAAATTTTCAGAAGTAACTAAGGGCCAGATTTTAAAGGCATTTAGGCACCTAACTCCCATTGAAATCAGTGGCAGTTAGGCACCTAAATACCTTTGAAAATCTGGCACTAAATGACATCAGAACCTAAGTTCCATTTTCAGAAGTGACTTAGGCACTAGGACTCTACGGGTATGTCCACACTGCAAAGAAAAACCCGCAGCACTGAGTTTCAGAGCCTGGGACAACTGACTCAGGCTCATGGGGCTTGGTCTGCGGGGACAAAAATAGCAGCGTAGACACTCAGGCGCAGGCTGGAGCCTGAATGACAAGGTCCCTTCCCGCCCCCTTGCTGGGTTCAGAGTGGGGGCTCCAGCCTGAGCTGGAATGTCTACACTGGCATTTTTAGCCCTGTCGCCCAAGCCAGTTGACCCAGGCTCTGAGACTCAGCACCGCGAGTTTTTCTATGCAGTGTCGACATACCCTTAGTCTCACTAAAAACCACCCGTGAAATTTGGCACTGAACATCTTATCTCATGGCTCTAGTTAGTACAAACGGGGCCTGCTACACAACACATGGGGAAAGGACTAAAGCGAGAGCCACTTGTGTTTCATTCATGCCCCATTAGACAGAAAAGAGCAATTCTGAACATCACATACGCAATATACACCCTCAATGTATCAGTGTCTCACTGCACATCAACCTGCATCTACAATCGTTGCTCTATTATTCTGAAAAATATCAGGAGAAGTTTTTAAAAAACACAATTCCCCATCAGAACCCCCAAGAAGAGACTCTGAAGTAGACGGGCCAGGTCTAACAGTTTTCAACATTATGAAGTGGGGGTGGGGGGTTGACATCATCCAGCACTCCCCAGGGCATTTTGTGCCACCTTTTCACTTTAATTTATTACTAATCTCTCTAAAGGGGCTGCCTCTGCCTCCAGCCCAATCCCCGGTTCTGCATCTTGCTGTGGGTTTTATTCCTTCATCCAGATGACCAAATCAGGGCGTCAGCAGCAGTAGAAAGGAAATAAACCTATGACTGACTGTTGTGAGGCCGAAGGTTGTTAAGAGGAGTCAGTCTACTACTGAGTGGCTCTCTGCTGCCCCACATTGGCCTAACTACTGGGGACAGGGGACTGTCCTCTCCTGTTCTCTGGAACTGCCTGTCCTTTTCCTTCAGCCTTTTCCCCCCAGTGACCTATTTATTACTGGGGGTCCTTCTTCTGTTCCTCTGAGCGTGTCTGAGGAGACTCACAGAAGATGAGGCTCACACAGAGAGGGAGCGGGCCCGGGACAGACAGCAGGTGTCAGAGTTCCATCTCTCATGCTAAGGCACCCCATGCCTCCCGCCACAGTCAGAGGATGGGCAAGGTGGAGAACCAGGGATGGAAGCTGTAACCAAAGATGAACCATTACTGGACAGAATGAAAGCTGATGGCGGAACTCCTATAGGGGTGTCAGATTCACTCCCATGCGTTCTATTACAACTCCAGCACTAGGTGTCAGGGACACTGGGCCCCACCATGAATGCCTCATTGGGGTGAAGCTATGCAGAGGCTAACAGGAGGTTGGAAACTATTTATCTATTACATCTAAAAAAAAAAAACTACATTAAAGAATGTTACGGTTGCAAAGTCAAGCACTCAAAAGTTAGAAATACTAGACTCAAGCTTGCTCAGGCAGACTTTATTTGCCCCCATCCATAGGCATTATGGTACAGTCTGTAACTACACAATCACATACAATTTTTCCACAGCAACTGAAAACAGGGTCTTAAATGGAAAATGTCAAGCAACCTGAACTATAATCATTCCTACCTGAGCCACTTGTAATTAATAACTTCAGGGCAACAAGAAATTGCAGAAAGTACTCTTGTTTAAAGACACTGACAGTTTCCCAATTCATTTTCACTAAAAAACAAAACCACATCCAAACAACCCCCAGCATTAAAAAGCATCTCCAGAACGTAAGAATTCATATCTGCACCCATGCCCCTCTTTCGGCCCTCGTTCCCCTTTTGTCAGCCATGGAGACAGAACACCTATCAAGCAGAACACTCCCAACTCTCTCAAACGCTGCATGTCACAAGCATCACCTAAATCACCTGTGCAAATGCAACTGCCGTATCGTTATCCCAGCCCACCTGAAAGCTTGTGATATCCATCACTCACTAGAGAAGGAAATTACAGGAATGTTCTGTGCGGGTCTTGAGCTGCTTTAACCCATACAGCTCCTGTCATAACTATAAAGGGAAGGGTAACAGCTCTCTGTGTACAGAGAC
>NW_020664800.1:1637120-1693256 GCF_002925995.2 Terrapene triunguis | reverse complement strand
CCCTACATTTGAACCCTAAAGTTCAAAGTGGGGATCCAGCCTTGACAGCTCCACAGGCTTCAATGGAGCTCCACTGATGTATTGGCCATCAGCGTCATTCAGTATGCCAGTGTCATCCAGCTCCGATGGGCCCAGTGCACAATGTACACAAGATACATGATCACAGCTGAGTCTCTTCATTTTCCTTCCCTTAAACCTTATACCAGAACTTCAGCTGTGAACTGCAGCCTCAACAAGCCTGTGAACACCTCACATGTATTTCCCTTGATATAAGTATAAATATCTTTCATACGAGGTCTGCAATTCTTCCCCCACCTTAGGGTCCCTGCCTCCGGTCAAAAAAATACCATAGAAAAGGGAAATCTGAAAATGTGAGACCACTGCCTTAGATATTCCCTGAGAGATTCCAGCTCCTGTGTGACCCTCAGGACAGCCAAGCAGCCTATGGAACCAGTGTCATCCCTTTTCATTTTACACTCACAAGGACTCCTTTAAAATTCCCCTCAGTATACATGCCAGTCTACTAATCACGCAGTAACTGCTCATAATGTTATTACAATTCTTGCTTGTGATCATTCTGCCATTAAGATAAGTTAGTGCTGACCTCTCCCTTATGGGGGCACATTGACAAGAGGCAGTTGGAGGATTCTAGTGGGCAGCCTTTCAAATATTAATTACAAAGTCAATGTGAATATATGGGGAATCCGTCCTCTCTACTAAACTTGTTCTCTTGCCACTGAAACAAACAGAGAATGTTTCAGGCAGTGAGATCACTGCTGCTTTCTGAGGCAATGAGAAAAACTCTACATTAAAAAATAACCCACCATGATGAAAATAAAAGGGACTGAAAAAAGAAGACCCGAATCTCATCTCTGCCAAGGAAGGGGGCAGCGCCCCATTCTAATCCAGGGACAAGCTTTCAGAACAAGGGGGGAATGAACACTTGGCAATGATGGCGAAGGTACACATCAGAAAAATATTAGGGAAAAACAGAAGCCATGAAACCCCATCCAACGGCAGAATTGGGCCATCACAATTTCAGGCGTGGAGGTAAGGAAATCTATAGCACCTCCTAATGGAAAACTACTGTGTAGAAATAAACTCACGCTGCTATCCACTCACAGTCCTCCCTCTAACCCATGGCTAACTAACAGATCATCCCTGTGATTAGCATAATAATTAGATCTATTGGAAATAAAACAGTGGCAGCTGGTTTATGATTATTTTTTAATTACCAATTCCTGTCCTGCATTGGGACAGTCTCTCCCTGCTGAGACGGACAACTCCCAACCATCTTCATTCCTGATGGCCTCTCATCATAACAAGTTGGGGACTGTCAACACCATCCATTAAATTCCTCCATAAAGCAGCATCTACTGCATCACTACAGAACGTACACATTAAACACCCTTTAGAATCGCATGGGCTGATCTTTAGTGCAAAACAGCAGGAGCAATACAGGGCTACAGTTGTTCCTGGGGATATGTGTTATTAAAACCCGGGAACAGCACGGAAAGGCTCATTGTAACATTTAGATCTCGGATGTTCATAGGGAACTGTCAAGGTGACTTTAATCCAAAGTGATACATCTGTCTCCAACCCCTACATGTGTAGTACACTGAATATTTTTACACTTAATGCCGCACTTGGCAATTCTCCAGCAGTGTGTACATTTGCATGTACAATCCGTGCTTGTTTGCACACACATATTGTCTATTACATGGCTACATCACCTATTTGAATACATAAATCCAATTTACACATGCAAATAAAGCCCTATTTGAGTAGGCATCTGTCATAAATGCAAATCAGCGGCCATAAACCAAGCTTCAGGATTGCAAAACAATATCAGCTCCGTCAGTGTGATTCTGCATCCGGCCTGGCATGCAGGCTTCACAGGGAAGGAGCGAAGGGTTTAAGATGCCCAAAGCCTGCTCTGTTATGTCGCAGTACACTAATGGGCCTGACCTGCACACCCAGCCTTCCAGGACAGATGAAAAGCCAAAGACATGGAATTCTTACTATGCTCAAACCAGAAAATCCAAACCATTCGCAGCCTCTTATCAGAAATTGTTAAGATTGTGAGGGAAGGTTAGGCCTCGTGTCACGTAGAGCTATGTCCATGCTACAAAGTTTGGTTGGCGCAAGTTATGTCGGCATACGGCTGGCAAGGTTTGTGTCGGTGCCGCGCGTACTCACCAGGGACACTTGTGTCAGTGTAGCACTGGAATAAAGCCTAGTGTGCCAGGGGTAAGTATCCCAGTGTGCCTCGCACCGCTGTCCTTCGCAATCTCTTTAGGGGCATTTTCACAGTACTTTGTGGCATAGTATCAAGTCACCTAGGGATTTCTCTCAGAGTTAGGGGGTCAAGTTCTTATCATGCCACCTTCTACATCCCACAGCACAATTTTTGCACCTGTGAGGCGCTTTTCAGAGTCTGAAGCATGGAGCCTGCAGAGCCGAGCACAGTTCTTTTGTGCTTTGCGAATACAGCATGCATGATTCTCCACTATTTGCACAATTTGAGGCAGTACTGCTATGATCGGGATTGTGATGAGGATCGTATGGAGATGTTTGAGCACAATAACTGGAGGCTTATGGACACAGTGAACAATAATGCTAGGCTGCTGCTGGCTTTCCTGGAGCAGCTCCACATGGTGGTGCACCATTTCTGGGCCCAAGAAATGAACACCAATTGGTGGGATTGCATCATAATGCAGGCTTGGGACAACGAGGAGGAGCTGCAAAACTTTCAGGTATGAAAGGCCACGTTCCTGCCCTCCAATGCAGAGACACCAGAATCAGACCGGCATCAACAGTGGAGAAGTGAGCGGCGATCACACTACCGAAATTTGCAAAACCAAATTGCTACCAACCAGTCAGTTCAAAAACATTTTGGATTTGGAAAATCCACAGCGGGAGCTGTTGTGATGGTGGAAGGCCATTAAACGTCGCCTGTACACAGGGCTGTGACTCTTGGCAACGTACAGGAAATAGTGGATGGATTTGGGGTTCCCAAATTGCAGTGGAGCAACAGATGGCGCACACATCCCTATTTTGGCACCAGCCCACCTGGCCACAGAGCACATCAACAGGAAGGGGCACTTTTCTATGCTTACTCAAGCTTTAGTGGATCACTAGAGATGCTTCACTGACATCAGAGTGGGTTCGGTAAGAGAAGCCGTAGGATGCTCGAATTTAAAAAAAAAAGCTGCAAGCAGAGACATTTTCCCCCAACCAGCAGATTATCCTTGGTGATGTTTAAAAGCCAACAATGATTCTGGGGGATGCAGCCTACCCCTTGGAGTAGCCATATGCTAGCCACCTCAGCAGTGCCAAGGAAAGAGTCAACTACCAGCCCAACAGGTGCAAAATGGCTGTTGAATATGCTTTAGGTAGTTTGACGGGATGCTGGGATTGTTTATTCACTATATTGGATCTCACTGAGAAAAACATCCCAATGGTTATAGCTGCATGTTATGTACTACATAATACCTGTGAGGGAAGGGTGGGGAAAGCATGGACAGACAAGGTAGACCATCTGTCTGCTGCATCTGAACAGCCAAACACAAGGGCTACTAGAAGAGCCAACCGTGGAGCTATGCAGTTGAGGGAGGCTTTAAAGGAGCCTGTTAACAGTGGGTAACAGTAGAGATCTCTGTTATGTACAAGAAATAGCATCTGTCTTGTGTACTGTAGAATATATATTGCTATGGACTCTGTAATACTTGGTGTAAATTTACAAATGTGGTTGGGTCTTTGCCTCCCATTATGTATTCTGCAATGCGTGGTGTGAGTTAATAAAGATACTCTGACTTTCCAAAAATAGTGCTTTATTGTGTGCAAATCAGCAGTTATTAAAATTAAAGTGTAAACATACACATAAAAGGTTACAAAATAAACTTTTACCAACACTATTAAGGGTGAACACAGCTTACAATCCCAAATGAAAGCGGAAGAAAACATTTATGTCCATGCAATACAGTCCGTTGTGGCAACATTTCCTCCCCTCCCTCCCCAATCTGTAGTTTTCACAGGTCAGTATATATGCAGCTACGGTTCCCCTTGCTGATGCCACCATGGAGTGGTAGGGGTAAGGATGTAGACCGCGGAGCCACACGGAATGTTGAGGGTGAAAGGAACAGTGACTACGGAGTTCTCCATTGGAGGCAAAGGCTTCTGAATCTGGGATCTTTGGACTTGTAGATCAACCTTGGTCTGCAACGTTTTTGTTTGTTACCTGCCCGAAACTGTCAGGTCCTGGTACATTTCCCTCCAAGCCCTTTGATCACAGTGTGAGGCAACTGTGGCACAGAGGATCTCACGGGACATATCCTCCTTAGTCGTCTTCTTTCTCATGATCAGGGTGAACCCCTCAAGGCCACCATGTCAGAAGCTGCTGATATAAACAGACAGATGCACCATTAGATTTACAGTCACAACGGAAAGGGAAAGAAAAGTCTCAAAACTCCCTTATTTCCACTAATACCCTTAATAAGAAACACTTATTGACAGTAGCTTTGGAGCATCTCTCTACAGCACTGCTCTCCAGTTCCACGCCTGGTGAGTGCGACCTGGCCGGGAGGAGGGAGGATGGCCTGTTGCAGGTAGCTATAGAGTTGGCCCCCTCTCTAGGCACAAGGCAGTGGTACTGAATATCGGTGCTATTTTCCACAGGCAGTGGGGATTTGGGCTAATATCTCAATCCTGAGAGTAACAAAGGCCTGGAGAACACAGCTACTACTGGCACCCCCAAAGCCACTTGGGCCCATATGCCGCTAGCTTGTTTGCTGCAATGGTGCCTGCCGAATTCCTCATGGAGTGGCATGGGAAAGTGTCCTACCACAGAGGAAGAATCCCTAGAAACCTTTTGGAGAGGATTGCAGAGCACCTCCATGAAAGTTTCATCGAGATCTCGCAAGAGGATAAAAGAGACATCCTTGTTCTCATAAAGGGAGTACTTTGCATGCCCCGCCCCCATCTAATCCAGAAATGAAAAATGGATGCTGATTTTACTGGCGTACTGGAACTGGTCTGATGTGCATTGTGTAACCAGACTGCCATACCACCTTTTTTAGAAAGGATTCCCTAACCTTTTATCTTCTAACATTGTACCGGTACAACAATGAAAAGCAGAGAGCTGTCTTAACTTGCGAATGAGCCTGGCACCATTTTTAAATGTGGAACAAAGGCGGGAGGAAGGGGAATGGGGAGAGAGATGAGGTTTGAGGGAAAGGAAAATTTTAAGGAATAATTCATGTACACACTTACCCGACCTCCCTTCCCCTTTGTCCGTGGGCTGCACTCCAGTCGCCTGCTGGGACTGCTTAGTCTCCTGAGGCATTTCAAACAGTTCCTGGCTTGCAGCACGCTTACAGTCCCCCACAATGTCTCCCCCTCCTCCTCCCTGCTGCTCACGGCAGGGGATCCGCTTGGGGCTTCTCCAAGGGATCCAAAGTGATCTGTGGGGTGAGGGTGGGTCTCTGCCAGGCAGTTTGTTGTAAAAGCAGCAGGTCTGTGGGGCAGCACCAGATCTATAGTTGCCCTCCCTGGTTTTGCGGTATCCTTTGTGAAGTTCCTTCACTTTCACGTCGCCTGCTTCTGACTCTGGTCATGTCCCTTTGCCTGCATCTCCCATGCACGCTGCTCGTAAATGTCAACGTTTCTATGGTGGGCTTGCCTCTTCTCCCCACAGGCCCAGGCGATCCAATACTTCCTACCTACTCCAGGCAAGAGCATGTCTAGTAGCGTTCTGAGAGTGTGGATCTGGCATGATCGGATGCACACAACAAAGGTGAATTGGTAGGTGTGCTAAGTGTGTTCACCAAGGTGGGTAATCAGGAAAAAGCATTTCAAAAGCATAAGGGGTGGGAGGGCTTAAAGAGGGGAGTGGGCTTCTGGTCTCTGTGACCCCTGGGCAGTGGAGTTCCAAACTGTGAACAGAGCACTGTTAATGGGAGATGGGAATTGTGGGACAGGTGCTGGAGGACTGTGAGGGTTGACACAAGTAATGCAATGTCTATATTCACGCTGCGTCAACCTAAGTAGGTCGACTGTGGGTCTGCACCGCTCGGGGAGGTAATGTCGCTGTAATGGGCCACCCACATCGACCAGAGACAAATCTGAGTATAGACACATGCACACAGAGGGATGCAAATAGACTTATGTTGACTTTACTTTGTATTGTAGACCAGACCTAGGTCTTGGAGCAGAAAGTCCCATGCCACCAGGCTGCAGAGACAAGTTTCTCAGTGCATGCCAGCCACTTATGCTCTCCATTGATCCCACTTGGGATGTGATTAGAAAAGTAGCCAAACTCATCTTCATTAAGTCTAGAGGCCTATGTGGAGTGGGGTATCTTAGGTGCATACAGGACTTCGTTTCCTGGGAGCCCAGCAAGCCCATTTTGATTACCATCGTTCCTTTTACAAACAAACCTTCTGCTAGATCAGATCTGCCTCACAAGTTCATGAGGACGTCTTGTGCAACTGATCTACCTGTGTGTACCCAGAGTTCAAACTGCTGGCTGCACCCCTGGGAAAGATGTACTAAAGGAAAATTTCTCTTTCTTACTATACGTTTGTGCAATATGCAACACAATGGAGCCCTGATCTCACTGAGATCTCTAGGAGCTTCTGTAATACAAATAAATAATAATAAAGAAACCGACCAGGAGATTGATGTAACTAAACAGTCTAAAGGAGAGACACACCAGAATGCACTGGAAAACCTGGGCTGGGAATATTTTTCCATAAACTCACTTCCTTTGACTAACCCAGGGAATATCTCCATGCCAAATTTCAACTTTCTTTGTATTGGCTTAAGTCTATTTTTCTTTGAACTGTTTTTTGCTATTGAAAACAGCTGAACCATTTTTGCTCACGCTTTCTCAAAAATTTTAGTCTCGAGCTGAGACCAGGCTTGACAAATTTCAGCATAAAAGGTGAAAGTTTGAGAAAATTATAAGCAGGGCTAATAAAAATCATGATTTAAAAAACCCTAAAAATCTATTTATTATTTAAATCAAATTTTTTTATTTGCTTGATGCTGATTATTTACTTTCTTCCCATTTTATAGTCTTAATTTGCTAATATGGATGTTTTCTACTTATGTTCTTTAGTTAATTTCCTAATTGTTAGTATAATTTCAGCTATCTATGTTGAAAATGACAAGTGTAAGGCCTTATTAACACCCTTAGGATGAGGCAAATACAAACATAAAATTAATAAGCAAATAATATTGGCACTTTATTTGTAACCAACATCACCTTCCAATACTTTGAACTTCCCCAAGTGAAAAAGTTGAAATGCTTCAACCACGCTACACTCCTCCACCACAATTTGCAGCTTGAAGTCAATGGGACTTGTCCTCCTAAGTCATTTAGGTGGTTCTGATACACCTACTTTTAGAAGTCTAAATATGGGTTTAGGAGCCTAACTTTAGGCTCCTATTTTTGAAGATTTTGGCTTATCCAGACACAAAAAATTCACAATAACTTTGTTAATGTATTGAATGTTTAAATGAACTTTCATTCTCAGAACTGAAGCAATTTTGTTTTGAATGTGCCAAAGATTTTATGCCACTAACAGAAAAGATCTTAATCAAAATGAAATTTTAGCCTCTGGTGCTGCAAACACTTATGCACATGCAGTTGCGTTGAAGTCAAATCTTGTGACTACTTTTATGTACTTGTTTAAATGTTGGTAGCATGAGGACTTCCAATTTTCAATGTTTTGTTTTTTTGCCTTTAGCAGTTTTGTGACATTCAAGTGAGATACCGGACCAGAAGTAGCATTTTAGAAAAAACAGGATTTAGAATATAGTTCCTAACAAATTTTAATCTAAAGTCACAGGCGCTGGTTTACAACTTTCTCTGGGGGTGCTTAACACCAGGCCCCACTTAGCCCCAGGCCCCGCCCCCACTCCACTCTTTCCCCCAAACTCCCATCCTGCCTCTACCCTTCCTGCCCCCTTCTCCACCCTATTCTGCCCCCTCCTCACTCCTCCCCCCCCAGTGCCTCCTGCACGCCGCGGAACAGTGCGGGCAGGAGGCACTGGGGGGGGGGGAAGTTTGGCTGCTGGTGAGTGCTAAGCACCTGCTAATTTTTTTCATGGGTGTTCCAGCCCTGGAGCACCCACGGTGTCAGCACCTATGTCTAAAATTAAATAGCACAAATGGTCAAATTAGTTTTAGAAAGCCTCAACCTGATTTAAATCAATGTGGTCTTTTTTAAGTCATGAGATTTAAATCATGAATTAAATCAGTGATTTAAATTGCCTTAATTTAAATTGTTCCACCTTGGTTATATAAGCAACAGAAAAAGGCAAAATTTATTCTTTTCGGTCTCATGCTGCTCTTCCTAGTTTCTGAAAGAGAAGTGCAATAAAACTTCACATGGAGAATTTTGGAAAAAAAATAAAAAGTCCATTATCAACTACTTCCTCACACATTATAAAAGCAGGCAAACCACATGACCATGCCATAGAGCAGAATTACCTGACTCAAGTAGTAACAATAGACAGTTTGAGTTTTATAGTGAAAGGAAGACCAAAGACAGGGTAGGCCCACTGCTTAGTGAAGAGGGAGAAACAGTAACAGGAAACTTGGAAATGGCAGAGATGCTTAATGACTTCTTTGTTTCGGTCTTCACCGAGAAGTCTGAAGGAATGCCTAACCTAGTGAATGCTAATGGGAAGGGGGTAGGTTTAGCAGATAAAATAAAAAAAGAACAAGTTAAAAATCACTTAGAAAAGTTAGATGCCTGCAAGTCACCAGGGCCTGATGAAATGCATCCTAGAATACTCAAGGAGCTAATAGAGGAGGTATCTGAGCCTCTAGCTATTATCTTTGGAAAATCATGGGAGACGGGAGAGATTCCAGAAGACTGGAAAAGGGCGAATATAGTGCCCATCTATAAAAAGGGAAATAAAAACAACCCAGGAAACTACAGACCAGTTAGTTTAACTTCTGTGCCAGGGAAGATAATGGAGCAAGTAATTAAGGAAATCATCTGCAAACACTTGGAAGGTGGTAAGGTGATAGGGAACAGCCAGCATGGATTTGTAAAGAACAAATCATGTCAAACCAATCTGATAGCTTTCTTCGATAGGATAACGAGTCTTGTGGATAAGGGAGAAGTTGTGGATGTGGTATACCTAGACTTTAGTAAGGCATTTGATACGGTCTCGCATGATATCCTTATCGACAAACTAGGCAAATACAATTTAGATGGGGCTATTATAAGGTGGGTGCATAACTGGCTGGATAACCGTACTCAGAGAGTTGTTATTAATGGTTCCCAATCCTGCTGGAAAGGCATAACGAGTGGGGTTCCGCAGGGGTCTGTTTTGGGACCGGCTCTGTTCAATATCTTCATTAACGACTTAGATATTGGTATAGAAAGTAAGATTATTAAATTTGCGGATGATACCAAACTGGGAGGGATTGCAACTGCTTTGGAGGACAGGGTCATAATTCAAAATGATCTGGACAAATTGGAGAAATGGTCTGAGTTAAACAGGATGAAATTTAACAAAGACAAATGCAAAGTGCTCCACTTAGGAAGAAAAAATCAGTTTCACACATACAAAATGGGAAGAGACTGTCTAGGAAGGAGTACGGCAGAAAGGGATCTAGGGGTTATAGTGGACCACAAGCTAAATATGAGTCAACAGTGTGATGCTGTTGCAAAAAAAGCAAACGTGATTCTGGGATGTATTAACAGGTGTGTTGTGAGCAAGACACGAGAAGTCATTCTTCCGCTCTACTCTGCTCTGGTTAGGCCTCAGCTGGAGTATTGTGTCCAGTTCTGGGCACCGCATTTCAAGAAAGATGTGGAGAAATTGGAAAGGGTCCAGAGAAGAGCGACAAGAATGATTAAAGGTCTTGAGAACATGACCTATGAAGGAAGGCTGAAAGAATTGGGTTTGTTTAGTTTGGAAAAGAGAAGACTGAGAGGGGACATGATAGCAGTTTTCAGGTATCTAAAAGGGTGTCATAAGGAGGAGGGAGAAAACTTGTTCACCTTAGCCTCTGAGGATAGAACAAGAAGCAATGGGCTTAAACTGCAGCAAGGGAGGTCTAGGTTGGACATTAGGAAAAAGTTCCTAACTGTCAGAGTGGTTAAACACTGGAATAAATTGCCTAGGGAGGTTGTGGAATCTCCATCTCTGGAGATATTTAAGAGTAGGTTAGATAAATGTCTATCGGGGATGGTCTAGACAGTATTTGGTCCTGCCATGCGGGCAGGGGACTGGACTCGATGACCTCTTGAGGTCCCTTCCAGTCCTAGAATCTATGAAATGGTATAAACGACTAAGATACAACAAATGGCATTTTTACAGAGGGAATGTATGTGGATGGAAACATAGTTAATTTTTTAAATTACTTTTAACTTGGGGGGGGGGGGGGGGAAGGAAAGTCACATGATTGTATTTCACAAATAATCCCATTTCTCTGGGTTTCCAGTTTCACTGGAAACTTCAGGGAAGCCTGCCTATGACAGGATTTAAAAAAAAATATTTCCCAGCTGATAAAACAAACGTATCCAACAAGCTATAAATGCATGAGAAAAATTTAAATAAGGGCTTGTCTACATGCAAATTGTACCTAAAGGTCTATTCGAATAGGAAATTACACCTCCAGCTCTAGTGTAGACATCCTCTTAGGAAGAACGCTGGATAGCTACTGAAGCACTGTACCAGTGACCTGGTGGGACATTACACATTTTGAACTCAACTACTACTATTGATGGGCTGTAAAAAAACAACCCTTCCCTCCACTGAGCCAGTCTTACCTCTTCTGGAGCTTGCTGCAAGACCCACGTTTTCATGTAGGCATTTTCCTAATGGGTGAGTGGGCCTTGCCTGGCTCCTGAATGCTGAGGACACTCAGCTCTCTATTTCTGTTTGATCAGACCCATAGAGTGCAGCTCACTAGATTTCCCAGTCTCTGGCTGAGACTGAAGATTGAATGAGAGCCACCTGGCTGAGACCCAGACTAGATAAAGTTGTTGGACTGTAGCAAGCAACTGGAGGAGATGGCAGAGGTGGTATCTATTCCCCACAATTTTTGTAACTCAAGTTTTCTAGCTGGGGTTTCTGATGGATCCTCCAAGGCTTCAGCTACTGTGGCCAGGAGTGTTAATCTCTATCTATAGAGACACCAAGGGGTGCTGAGGTAATATCTTTGTCTGGACAAGCTGCTGTCGGGGAGAGAGAGAGAGAGAGACACAAGCTTTCGAGTTTGCACAGAGCACTTCTTCAGGTCTGGACCCTGGGAAAGCTCAAAAGCTTGTTTCTTTCCCCAGCAGAAGCTGGTCCAATGAAAGATACCTCCCCCATCTCGTCTCTCTAATTTCCTGGAACCAACATGACTACAACAACACTGCATCTCTCTATGACCAGTAAGGAGGCTGCAATCTCTTCTTTTCAATCCTGACCTCACCAGTTATCCAGGCCTTGTCACCTCCAGACCAGATTACAACAGTGCTCTGTACTTGGGGATGACACTTGGAGATCAATGAGGAAATTCGACAAGTGCAGAATGTAGCTGCCTGCTTACTTCACGGTGTTATTTGCATGAAGCACAGAACACTCGTACCCTATAGAGTTCAGGCTTCCAAAAGGTTTCCAATACATTTCCAGATGCAGTTCAAGTGGCTGGATTTAACTTTTAAAGCCCTCCATACAGTGGTGAGCTGGGGCCGGTTCGTGGGAACCGGTTGGTAAATTTAGAAGCCCTTTTAGAACCAGTTGTCCCACGCGGGACAACTGGTTCTAAAAGGGCTTTTAAATTTAACAACCGGGCAGCTCTCCGCTCCGCCCCCGGCCCCAGCTCACTTCCGCCTGCTCCCCTGAACGCTCCACCCCTCTTCTCCTCTCCCTCCCCTGCTTCCCGCAAATCAGCTGTTTGCGTGGGAATCCTGGGAGGGCTGAGAAGCAAGCGGTGGCTTCGCATAGGTGAGCTGGGGAGGGGGGGGGCGGGTTTGCGAGGAGGGCTCCAGGGAGGCGCTGCGTAACAGCGCAGCCCGGTCGAGCAGCTCCGACCCCGGCCCCGGCCGACCTGCTCCGGCTCCGGCCGACCTGCTTCGGCCCGGCCCCGTGGCCCCAGCCCCATCCCCGGCCAACCGGCTCCAGCCCGGCCCAGGCCCCGGCCGAGTGGCTCCGGGCAGCACGATAAGGGAGCAGGGAGAGGGGTGTTGGATAGAGGGCAGGATGGTGGGGGGCGTGGATAGGGGTCGGGGTGGTTAGAGGGCAGGGAACAGGGGGATCGAATGGGGGCAAGGGTCCCGGGGGGCAGTCAGGAAGGAGCAGGGGTGGGATGGGGTGGTGGGAGGCTGTCAGGGGACAGAGAGAAGGGGTGGTTGGATGGGGCAGGGGTCCTGGGGGGCCATCAGGAATGAGAGGAGGGGTTGGATGGGGCGACGGGGGGCAGTCAGGGGACAGAGAAGGGGGGTGGATGGAGCAGGTGTCCCAGGTGGCGGGGGGCATCAAGGAACGTGGGGGGTTGGATGAGGCAGATGTCCCGGGGGGCGGGGGCGGACCACGACCCCCTCGTGGGGTGAGGAGGAGGGAACATGTTGTTAAGATTTTGGCAGCTCATCGCTGCCTTCATAAAGTTCACCTCTTTAACCTAGCACTTTCCTTATGTGATATCATGACAGTTGAGATGCACTGCACACTTCAAGCCGACAATCAGTAGGATGTGTGAGTTTGTGTGCTGGGAGTAGGGCCCTTTCAGGTGACAGCCCTCAACTTAGGAACGTGTTCCAACCCCTTCTATCCTGGTTATAGCTAACTGAATCCATGATATAGCACGACGCACCAGTAATTTCATCTGAGACAAAAGCAAAAAACTCCCAGTGAAAACCATCTGACTCTTGGTAAAAGCAGCCTGGGCTCAGAAAGTTGGTCACCACTGTTGTGATAATCGGGCCTACAAATTTACCCTAATTGTGAGCTCAATTGTAAGATGCGAATGAAAGTTCATAAAATGTCACAGTAACCTAGAACTGATGGCAAAAGGTGCAAACGCAAGACAGAAAGAGTGAATTAGTCCAAGAGTGAAAAAGGCCTCCTGATATAATCAAGGACTATGGTAAGATTATGTCTTGTAAACAAGAAAAGTGTGGGACTGGAAATCAATAGACCAAAATTGGTGTTTTGGAAATTATGCCTAATTGGTGAACAAAATTACGAGATGGCGGGCCATTCCGCCCATCACTCCTGTTTGGGATCTTTAAAGTAAGATTTTTTGGGGAGGAAATTAGAAGACAAAGCAGCTGTCTGCCAGCAACCACTGCAACGAGCTTCACCATCTTGGCTGTCAACCCAACCATCTCCTGAGACCCCAGGATCCACTGTTATCATTGGGCCTTTGTCATCCTGATCCGAAGAGATAACCATACCAGACCAGGCCACAGAGAGGGACCCAGATGATATCGCCACTTCCACCAGCTTTGGCTAAATCCTAACCACCACCTGGGATGTGAGATTTCATCTTCCAACACCCCCTTCCCCTTGTGTCCATTCCCTTCCCCCACCTTATTTCTTCTCTTTCCTATCCCTCTACTGTCACCTTCTGTCTAAAAAGAGTCTGGCTTAGCTGGCCAAGACTACATTTTGCAACACTGCTGGGAGCCTGTGCCCAGAAATGCAGCAAAAAAGCAATGCTCTGAACAGCCTGATGCTGGTACAAGTCACCAGGTCTCAGACTGGGTGGTACGATCATGTGCCATGCCTGTGTTTTTCCAGAAGTAGGGCTGCAAGTCAGAGTCAATCACAGAGACAGAAGCTGCATTTTCTCTCTTTTCTGTTCTTCTCCCTCCCCTTTTGTGTGTGTTTGCCTTGTTTTGTCTTCTAGGAAACGGAATCGGACTTTAACAATAACAGAAAAACAGCATCTCCAGCCCATCTCTACTAACTTCTCTCTTCTCCAAAAGGCCAGTTATTGACATCTTTGATACTATTGGAGAGATTGTCAAACAAGGGTGGTTTTCCTTCTTAAAAGCTGTCTCCAGTCAAAGGGAAAGGGAACAATGGAAAAGAAAAGCCTTATTTAACACTTCACATTTCAAATGCTTTAAGTGTGTTTCTTTCTTTTTTCTGTATCTTTAAAAGAAGTTAAAAGGATTTTTAATGGATTTTACCATGGGACTATATGGGCTATGTCTCTGTATGCCATACCCCAAACCTTGTTAACACTGTTTAATGTTGGAAAGTGATAGGGTCACGTTAATACCTTTGACTCCTTGGGCCCATATATTCCATCTAAAGTAATAAAACATCACCTGGAGCAGATCCACTGACCAGAACTTCATGGAACAGTAATAAACTACTTCCTGGAGGAAAACTTCACAGAACTAGAACTTTGATTGCTCTTTAAATCTGTGGAGAACACACCATGCAGTGCAGAGCACCTACCTCAATTCATGCCAGAGGTGACTGCATTTCAGTGGTGAGCCACACAATCCCTATGTCAATTTGTATTTCTAAAAAGTTTGGAAAGTGCTTTGGGGTCCTCCATAACTAACACCCCACTATAGAAACACACAATAGTTCTGTTGTTTAGTTTAAATCAGAAGTAGATAATGAAAAAGTAAGCATTTGACAAACATGAAAATCCAAAGCAGGAAATTTATATCTAGAGTTAAAAACCTACATGGTTTGAGAAATTACCCACTGTGTGGATGCACGTTAGACCACAATTAAATGGCGCTAAGTTAAAAGAGTACAAGAATGGCCTAGCGTGTGACCATGTGAGCAGGGTATTGGACTAGATGACCTCCTGAGGTCTCTTCCAACCCTAATATTCTATGATTCTATGTCTCCCTCTCTCGGCAGCTCTGGCATCACAGGACTAAATAAGATGTAGTCACAATGCAAAAAGGTAACTGGCAGATGGAAAAACAAAATAAGTGAGAATTCGTGTGACGGTCCCCACAGGGCTACGAAGCCTGGAGATACAAGGGTAAGCAAACGTGTGAGAATCATTAAATATTTTGTACATTGATAGCATTGCAAGGAGTGTAGAAGGGAAAAATATGTGATTTGCTTTACAGCCTCTAAGTTCAAAGGTAGGCAACACAAGGAAGCACAATACCCCTTGGCTACTGAAGCATACGAGAACACAGAACCACTTGCCAAACAAGGGAGTACAGTATGTCTGCAGAGGTTTCCACGTTAAAGGAGTCTTCTTGTCTTAAAGAGTTTAGAAACGGGCTAACAGAGAGAAACTAAACAAACCTTTAACAATGGAAGTTTAACTAGAGGATATTGCTTTCTTGCTCTCTTTTTGTTTGGCTGGTTTTATCAATAGTGTGGAATGATGGTAGTATTAATTTAGAAAGGGAAAAGACAGTCACTAAACAGCTCCACAGACGAAGATGGGGGAGGGGAGGCACATAAAGCAGGACTTCACCCCCCGCCCCTCCAACTTAAAAAGGCACAATAATTACAGAGGAAAAGAATATGGTCTAAGAAAGACTACCAGAAAGGGAAAAAAATGAAGGAAAAAGAAAAGGTTGGGGGAAAAAACAGACAGACAAAGTAGAAATCTTAGAAATTCTTATTGCAAAATAACTCCTGGCCAGCCAACCACAAACACTATAAATATCACAAGATCAACTCTCCAAGTAGATATAAATAAACAAAAAAACCTCTGAGATTTAAAAACAAAAAAACTCAGAGGCTCTCTGACAGCAAGGAAGGATGGATTTGCCTGTTTCCTTCAGAGCTGATGTCATTTGAAAAATGAAGGAACAGCAAAAAGAAAAAATGTTACTAGCTAAATTTTAAATCTGCTGTCACTCTCTTGAGAAATCTGAAACAATTCTGCTGGTATATTTTTTCCTCCTTATTTCTAAATGCATGTGCATGAACACAGATCTTTGCTGCTCGGCTCTTTCTGTTGCCGATTCTCCATATGCGGCTATAACCTGTGTCTGTGACCTCACGATCATCTCCCCTGCATCTAACCGTGATTCATCAATACAGCTGGGTGACATTTTTCGGATGAATACTTTATTCACAGAAAAATGCAGTTTTGGTCCACCACAACCCGTAATAAATTGTTCCAGTGGATAATTACCTTCACTGTTAAGAAACTGAACCTTATTCATAGTCTGAATTTGTCTAGCTTTAAGGCTGAAGGATGGGTTCCCCAGAAACTCCATATTTCTCTACTGTGGCCCAGATGGAGCGGAGTTTCCCTGGAGACCTAAATGTGGGCTCTGAGGGGAAGGGGGCTGTTATGGAAGTGGCCGCAGGGGGAGGGAGAGGGGCCCAAAGGCCCCTCACTGCACTCTCTGGCATTGGCAGAATCCACAGCATGTCTAGTGCCCTCCATCTGCGACCTGCAGGGAAGCAGAGGGGAAGGAGGCAGCCTAGCTTCACAGTCAGAGGCACGGCTGCTGGTGTGAGCAATCCCACCTCGAGCGGGTTGGGAAGGAAACTGCTCTCTGCCACAGAGCCGGGGAGCTCCTGAGTGGGAGGTGTGGGGGGGTGCAGGAGAGACAAACCCTCCCTTTGCCTCGGCAGGGGCGCCAGCTGCTGCAAGCACCGCATCAGGGGAGTGGAGCTGAGGGGACAATCTCCCCAAAAATCCAGTGCAGCCTTGGGGCACAGCTAGAAATTAGACAGACATATTGTTGAACCAAACTACTAGTCTGAAAACTTCGAATACGGTCTGGAATTTCCCTCCGCAAAGCTCTGCAACAGGGAGGACTGGCAGAGACACTGGCCACATGGGCGGCAGATAAAAATGAAGTGAACTTCAAGGGGACAAGGCATTCACCTGTTGCCAGGGACTGGCAGGTCTGGTGCTGCCCTCAAACTGCAAACAGGACGATGTACCCATTATAACAGATCTACGAACCTTAGCAGGAAGATTAAATCAGTCCATGGGCTTTTTATTCCTCTGGATCTGCTGCTGGAAGAGGTGGCCCAGCAGTGACTTAGTATCATAGAGTATCAGGGTTGGAAGGGACCTCAGGAGGTCATCTAGTCCAACTCCATGCTCAAAGCAGGACCAACTAAATCATCCCAGCCAGGGCTTTGTCTAGCCTGACCTTAAAAACCTCTAAGGAAGGAGATTCCACCACCTCCCTAGGTAACCCATTCCAGTGCTTCACCACCCTCCTAGTGAAATTTTTTTCCCTAACATCCAACCTAAACCTCCCCCACTGCAACTTGAGACCATTACTCCTTGTTCTGTCATCTGCCACCACTGAGAACAGTCTAGATCCAACCTCTTTGGAACCCCCTTTCAGGTAGTTGAAAGCAGCTATCAAATCCCCCCTCATTCTTCTCTTCTGCAGACTAAACAATCCCAATTCCCTCAGCCTCTCCTCATAAGTCATGTGCTCCAGCCCCCTAATCACTTTTGTTGACCTCCGCTGGACTCTTTCCAATTTTTCCACATCCTTCTTGTAGTGTGGGGTCCAAAACTGGACACACTACTCCAGATGAGGCCTCACCAATGCCGAATAGAGGGGAATGATCATGTCCCTCAATCTGCTGGCAATGCCCCAACTTATACAGTCCAAAATGCCGTTAGCTTCCTGGCCAGAAGGGCACACTGTTGACTCATATCCAGCTTCTCGTCCACTGTAACCCCTAGGTCCTTTTCTGCAGAACTGCTGCCTAGCCATTCGGTCCCTTGTCTGTAGCAGTGCATGGGATTCTTCCGTCCTAAGTGCAGGACTCTGCACTTGTCCTTGTTGAACCTCATCAGATTTCTTTTGGCCCAATCCTCTAATTTGTCTAGGTCCCTCTGTATCCTATCCCTACCCTCCAGCGTATCTACCACTCCTCCCAGTTTAGTGTCATCTGCAAACTTGCTGAGGGTGCAGTCCACGCCATCCTCCAGATCATTAATGAAGATATTGAACAAAACCGGCCCCAGGACCAACCCCTGGGGCACTCCGCTTGATACCGGCTGCCAACTAGACATGGAGCCATTGATCACTACCCATTGAGCCCGATGATCTAGCCAGCTTTCTATCCACCTTATAGTCCATTCATCCAGCCCATACTTCTTTAACTTGCTGGCAAGAATACTGTGGGACTTGTTGCCTCTTACTACTCATTGCTTAAGAGGAATATAGGATGCCCCCCTAAGATGCATGGGATGCAGGGTCCCAAGAGGCCACATGCTTTGCTTGATATATATATATTCAAAGAGTTTGAGGCAGCAGATTGTGATAATGAAACAATCAAACATGCATACAAATAGGCAAAATGAGCCTAAAAAGGCAGTTGCTGAGACAAGAATGGAGGCTGAAAAGGAAACAAAGAGAAAGATGGTGGAAGATGACAGTAGGAAATTGGTTTTTGGGTTGGCAAAAAACGGAGTGAAACACAAGAAGTGAAGAACTTTTTGTGTGATGGATGGGAACTGTGTGGTGACTAACCCTAAAGAGATGGTAGAAGAATGGAAAAAATATTTTCAAAACCTGTTAAAATAAGGAGAGAGAATTGTAAGTGCAAGAACCGTCAACAATTATAGGGAAGCCTCAAAAGGTATCAATCTCTGTAGAGATAGAAGAAGCATTGAATAAGATGAAGAATGGTAAAGCAGCTGGTGAAGATGAGATAACTGTTGATGTGATCAAGGTACCTGGAGATACTGGAGTAACATGGCTTCATATATTATGTGTTTGCTAAGATCACACAAGCATATCAGAAAACTGGAGAATGGGATCGATTGGGCGCCTTTGGAAGGGTAAGAGTGATGTAAACAATCCAAACTCCTATCTGGGGTCACCCTGCTAAGTCAGCCTCTCAAAGTCTTAAAGCTCTGGTGGCAAGGCTGAGGTGGGTGAAGGAAAAATACAGAAGAAGAGTAACATGGCTTTAGGAAGGAAAGAAGTACTATTCATGCAATATTTGCAATGAAACAGATGTTTGAGAGAATGATAAATGGAGGACGTAACTGCTATGTAGTATTTATTGATCTTGAGAAAGCATATGACTTGGTTCAGCGGGAGCTGGTGTTTGGATTATTGAGATGGGGTGGGAGGGGGAAGTCAAAAAGAAGAGATGATAGAGCACCTGTATCGAGGGTCAAGAGCAAAGGTGGTAACAATATATGGAATTTAGGAGAGTTTTGAGGTGATGGTGAGATCGAGATAAGGCAGTGTGCTGAGTCCACTTCTCTTCATCTTAGTTATGGAGTTAATTAGTAGGACCACCAACCCTGCAGAGACATGGCAAAAAATAATGTAGCTGACAATCTGGTCCTTGTGGCTGACATCAAAGAAGAATTGGTAAATACGGTATCAGGGTGGGCATCTGCATTTGAAGACCATGATTTGAAGGTAATTCAAAGAAAACTGAAGTTATACAAGTAAGAAAGTTGGAAGAAGAGCTATTGTCTGAAGTTTCAGAAGAGAAGCAAAATTAGAAGAAAAAAATTGTCTACTTGGGAAGAACGCTTAGTGCCATTGGAGAGACATCTGGAGAACTGAAAAGAAGAACCCAATGTGCATAGGCAACAGTGAAAAGGGTGGCAATAAATACTGTGACACTGGTAATTTTGTAACAAACAGAAAGGAAAATTGTATATCCTGCATGCATTTGTCCCTGCCAGCTCAGTGGTTTGGAAAAAGCGGGTCTTATGAAGATGGAAAAAAAAGATACATGCAACACTCTTGGATTCTCTTGTTGCTTCGACAGATGAGTGTTCCGCTGGTGTTGACTTAAGATCTGGGTTTATTAGTTTTTATGGCTTCTCACATGGCAAGCGAATCCGATCCTGGATTTGCAAATGCAGCAGAATGTTTTGCAAGTATAGTTGCTATTACGGGGAAGATTTGAGGTACTGGTCTGCCAACATGTTCTCTTCTCCTGCAGAGACCTCACACACGTGACTCCGCAATAGTGGACAGGGACTGGTGGAACACACCTCTCCATCCAGGTCAGTCCAGTGCAACAAGTTCCCAGGTTTTAGTGTCTATCTTGCATGCTTTGACGTTGGCCTTCAAGGTGTCTTTATATCTAAGCATGGGTTGAACCTTAGAGCAGGTTCTCATGTTCAGCTGGCTGTAGAGGACCCCTTTTGGTATAAAGGAAACAGCCATGTGTACGACATGTCTGACCCAGTGAAGTTGAGCCCTGATGACCATTTTTGCAATGCCAGAGATTTGGCACTTCTCAAGGACTTCAGTGCTGGGGATCCTGTCCTGCCTCTTGATGTTGAAGGTGGATCTTAGGCAGTGAACCTGGAAGTTCTCCAGGTGCTTGATGTGGAATCAGTAGAGCATCCATGTCTTGCAGCTGTAATGGAGTGAGGTGAGTACAACAGAATGATGGATTTTTATCTTGGTTCTGAGACAGACTCCACATTCCCTCCAGAGCCTATTTGGGAGCCTGCCAAATGCCAAGCTGGCCTTTGCCAGGCACTGAATGATCTCATCATCCACCATGGCATTACCGGAAAGTGTGCTACCCACGTAGCAGAATTTCCTAACCAAGTTGACAAGTGCCTTGTCGATTATGACGATGGAATCATGGTGTTCATAATGCCGGCAGTCTGGTGCTGCTTGGTGCAGGACCTCCCGTCTTTTTCAGGCTGATGGTAAAACCAAACCATTTTGAGGCATAGGTCCACAATAAGCTGAACGTCCTCGAGTGTGTGCGCAATGAGGGCACATTCGTCAGCAAACAGGAGCTCTCTTAATAGCTGTCTGATTACATTCGTGCGCACCCTCAGTCACCGTCAATTGAATAGACGCCTATGCAATCTAAACCAGATAGGTATGCCTCAGTCCAAGTCCTGGAATGCCAACAAGAGCATGGCTGAAAAGACAAGGGCAAAGAGCCATGACTCATCCTTGTTTGGAGCCATTGGTGCCAGGGAAGGCTTCTGATGAATCACCACGCTCCATCATCCTGGCCATCATGCCACCGTGAACTGAGTGGATGACAGCAATCATCTTCTCTGGGCAGCCAAATTTATGAAGGAGTTTCCACGGGCCCTTGTGATTCACCATGTCAAAGGCCTTGGTCATGTCAACAAAAAACATGTACAGAACCTTGTTCTGTTCGTGAGCCTTCTCTTGTATTTGTTGGGCTGCAAAAAAAAAATCCCGTCCATGCTGCCACAGCCAGCACAAAAGCCACACAGTGACTCTGGGTACACCAAGTCCACCAGCTGTGGGACAAGCCTGTTGAGGACTGTGCAAGGATCTTCCCTGCTATAGACAACAGTGAGATTCTGCGATGGTTGACACAGGTAGATATACTCTTCTTTTTCTATGCATGGACTATGAAAGCATCCTTATACTCCTGGGGCACAGTACACTGTTCCCACAAAGTCTTGAAAAGACTGATGAGTTTCTGACCCAGTGGGCACCTCCACATTTGTACAGTTCAGCCTGAAGACTGCTTGATGGCTTTAGTAATCTCCTCCAAAGAAGGGTCCATGGACAGCTCCTCCAGGACAGGACGTTGCGGAGCGAGTTGATAACTTCATCAGACATAGTGGATTGACAGTTCAGGAGACTATCGGTGCTCTGCCCAGTGAGAGAAAATATCGCCTTTGTCTGTGAGCAGCCAGTTACCATCTGCTGTACCACTGGATTATGGGCCATACATAGCATGGATACCTTCGCAGAAGGCCTTCATGTCATGCTAGTCAGCTGCTTCCTGCAGTTCTAACGCCTTCTGCTCCCACCAGTCATTCTCCATTAGCCTCGGGTTTGTAGTGCACATGTAATAGAAAATAATATATTGAGGAGAATGTCCGGCAAGTGGAGGGTAGACAGAGTGTGCAAGGAAGAAATTAGGAAGAAGATGAACTTGGGGCTCTCAGACTGGAGCGGGCACATTTGAGGTGAGCTAGACATGTGTTCTGCTCCCGTTCTTTTCAATCAGAAAAGAAAGCCTGAGAGGACAGGGATAGCATGAAAGGATGTGGAAGACTGAAGATATGGTGGAAAGAGTCTGTCAAGAGAAGTCTGAAGAGAAAAGGACTGGAACACCTATGGACCTAGACTATAGACTGGAAGAAGTAACAAAGAATCCTGGGCACCTCCAACCCCAGGCAAAGAAGAAAAGGAGTTGAGAAACAGATATATATTATATATATTGTACTTAATTCTGGCCCTAAGAATTCACCTTCGTGAAGCTGAGCCAGAGGAGAATAGTGTTTGTCCACTCAGTAATGTTGCAGTGCCAGCAGAAGGGAGAGATGATCATTCACCTTGCTTCGGTTATTGTACACTGCGGTCTACACAAAGAATAGTTATTTGGGTTCTTTAATTTTTTGGCTGCAGAAGTGGATTTTTTAAAGGTATTTAGTATTCAAAGAACACAGTGTACTACATCAAAATAAGTTTTCAGAAAGGACAAATTTTGGGCTACGATTGTGCAACAATGTCTAATAAATTTACTATACTGAACCTCTTGCAAACCTCCTAAGCCTAACAACTAACTTCTACACATGACTTTTAAAAGGTCCTGTGATCAAAAGTATTGGAAGCCAAATGCCTTTATGATTCTGAAGAGGATTTGGAAATGAAGTGATCAGGATTTTGCAATTATATACAGTAAAAACACTGTCCCCTCATGTACTTGCTGAGTCTACATGACAGATGTTATTTCAAAAAGTGAAATTCTGAAGGAGAAAAAAATCTTACTCCATCTACTTCCTTCACTGCCTTGCTTAGTGGTAGTTTTTGAAGCAATGTACCAACATCCTTTGATTAGTATGTACGCCTTTGCCAACCATGACCCATGAAGATTGACTCCGTTTCTGAACAGCTCATTTAGAATTTCCCAGTATGAAAATACAGACAGTGGAAGACTGGATGTCTCAAAGGATCAGGAATGAGAAAGGGAGTATTTGATTTCTAATTTACTAGTTTCAGCCTGGCCCAGTTCAGCAGAGATTAAAAATTCTTACAATCTAGTGGCTATTTGTTGGTCTTAATGAAGTTAACTTGGGAGTCCTCAGTTTTTATCCCAGTTAATGGATGTCCAGTTCACAAAGCCACTGCTACAAATAGCACTATCTGGCAGTATCCTTGGTGGTGGTTTGTGTAGAGCAGCCAATGACTGAATAACCCATGGAGAGGAACTCTTATGAACCCGAATGGTGCTCTCTATGCTGGTGGAGGAGAGCCTTGGTGATGTAGTGTGGCAAAACTTGTTTCAGATTTCAGACACAAAATAATTTTTAAGTATCTCCCTGTCTAGGGATTTACTGTCTCCCCCATAACTCTGGTATCTGGGCACTGACAATGGTCAAGACAGTGACTGGTTGTGCAAACACAGCAACCCTTGTGTGCTGTTTAACAGCTCTTGCACAGCCTGGGACATCACTGGCTTTATTGAAAGGTCAGTGGTGGCCACAACAACAAGTTATCCTTAGCTCTTTTTGAGAAGGATATGTACTAGTTACCATTTACTACTTCCACCTCGACAGTCCACAAAAGAGTGGGCAAAGGGAGTTCAAGACCGCCATCTCATTGGAAGACTGGCACCTTACCAAGTTAGAAAATCTGACTCCGTAGCTAGTAAAATCAATCTGTAACCCAAAAGGCAAAGCGAACGCAGGATCCTTCTCCAATTACTGACATCTGTAATTATTTAACTGAGGTCAAATCATTTTAATTTTCTTTCACCGATAACAAAAACAATTGGTATCTGCAACATAGGATGGCCTCTCCATCCCAATATGAATTCTGGTTACACTCCTTAAAGTGGCCATAATACATCTTTTCCAACAAGAAACGCACCTACAGAATCTAGCATTTCTTCTGTGCCCTAAAGAAAAAATAAATCAAATCCCAAAACACTTTACATTTGAGGAAATAGCCACAACAGAAAAAGGTTAGACATTTAAACAGTCACGTCAAACAAGACAGAATGAGCAAAACCAACCCCTTGGGCTGAACCCAAAGCTTCTAGGGAAGATTTTGGCACAGTTCAGCCAAGTATATTTCCATCCTATAGAATGAGGATTCATTTGTGCGGATGCACATGCACAAGCTCTGACAGAGAGAGAATGACTAAGTTGTCCCTAACTGTATTTTAGGACTTGTCCAGATGGAGAGCTGGTGTGAGGCAAGCTGGAGGGTAAATCCGGAGCCTGCCATGCACTAACTGGCCATTTGGACCCTCGCTAATGCACACTAAAAGCACTCTAGTGAGCATTGGCCTCCGTTTGGTCGATCTGCACTGGAACAGTTAGTGTATAGCACACTAATACAAACGGTAATTTACACGCTAGCTTGCTGCACGCTAACTCTTCATCATCTAGACAAGCCCTTATTTAAACCTGATCATTAGGCCCTAATCCTGCAAACTCAGGTTTGTGTGTAACTTCACATGTGAGAGTAGTACCCCTTAGTTCAATGAGACTTCGCACATCAATAAAGTTAAGCATATGTGTAAAATTTTGCAGGAATGGGGCTTTAAAATAGCTAAGCTTTTTTTTTTTTTTTTAAACTGTAGCTGTTTTAATAGTTACATTTCAGTGAAATGTTTCAGATGAGATAATTTTCCATTGTATTTTATACTTTACAAATGAAGTGAAAATTAATGAATGGCACCGATGCATGAGTAAATTAATGAGTGAACGGATGCAAAAAAGTTTACAGAAATTTTAATAAAAATCACAGCTCCAATAAAAGTGATGAGAAACTTAGGGCTAAAAATCAGCTGCCTGACATGTGGCAACTAATTCACTGCCATTAATATTATACAAGCATACATAATTTTCAATATAATTTTCCAAAGAACTCAGCAACCAGTAGCTCCCACTGAAGAACAAGTAGATGTTAGACTCTGGAAAAACTGGACCAAAATTTCTAGAGAATTAAAACCAAATTGTTCACATGTGGGGGAGGCGGATGCACAGAACATATAAGCTCCTGGGCACAAACCAGCTTTATGCAAAATTTAATGAAAAACAGATTTAACCCTCTGGATGCTGCAGACACTTAGGCACGCATTCTCCTAAGCATTTATTTGGCCGCCTCTCTGGAAAATGATGGCTATATGACTTCATCAAAAAGGATTTACAATGTTTTTTTGCAAGTTATAGCACAGTTCTAAATAGAAGAGGTTTAAAATGCAACCTTCAACAGGATTTGAATTCAACACCTTTGAAATACACAGTAAAGATGTTTTATACATTAAACCACATACACTATTTGCACCTATGGGAATTTAAAAGAACTCACAGAGCCCATATTGTTCAATGAATAATAATACATTTCACTTCTATAGTGCCTATTATGACAGAATCCCAAAGCATTCCACAAATGTTCACTACTAATGTCTCATAATAATATATTATTATAACCATTTTACACAGAGAGAAAAACAGGCAAAACGACATTACGTGATCAAATGAGTCCATGCTAGGAACAGGATTAGATTCTAAGGTCCTGATCCTACAATATGATCAATACACTTAGTAAACTCCACAAAGGTGCAAGGAGCTGCCTGCGTGGCTCAGACTTCAGGATCAGGGCTCAAATATACTTCATTTCAATCCTGTTTTATAACCTTTTCTGAATGAACAAGAAATACTGAAAATGATTATGGTTTTTTTTAAATTATTACTATAATCACTGGCATGTCAAAGTGTATTGCCTAGTTATTAGCAAGCTCTCCATGAATGCTTTGATTCAACAAAAAGTGAGAAGACGGTGAAGAATTTTCCTACCTTATAGCTATAAGCATCTCCATACATTTTTGTGCCTATCAAATTGATTTTTGTGGGTGTGATCTTAGTGTGATTAGCTCTGTACAAAACCACACATGGAATGAAAGTTACAATGCTCGTTGTCATCAGCATATTAGCTCTGATTCCCTTTTGAATCTGGCTCTGCACAGACAGTAAAGGAGCTTCGCTAACTTGGCATCAACTCAGTACCATAATTCTCCATCAACATTATTTTCCAATGCTCTACTTTTTCCCCTCATACATATGGTAAGAAGGCAGTTTGTGGACTCAGCATATTGGTCTCTTGTGAATAATTGCCTAGGTACTAAAAAAAGAAAAACCTATCATACCACAGCTAGGCAGCCACTACATTGCAATATTAAGTGGATGTATTCTAGTCTCCTGGGATTCCCCTAAGTTCGTAACCTAAAAAGGGTTTTGAAAGAGGACATTTAGAAGACAAATACCTCCAAACTTCCTGCAAGCCTATACAACGGTGACCCCAAGGCTTACTCACTGCCACTAGTGAACCAACCCCAACCTCTTTGCAAATTAACAAAGAGGTATCAAAATATCTTGAAATGATAAGAAAGGTTTTGTGTCTAGATATGTTGCTTTTTCCCTTTGTTTCTCCCCTACACCAGTTAAAATGAGCATTAAGGGATATAATTATGTTGTTAGCTTAATTGCCTATTTAAAGCAGAATCTACAGGGGTTTACTGCAAGATTTGAAAGGGGTGGGGGAAAGGAAATTGGGATAATGGAAACAATTTTAAAACAATCTCTGATGGGAGAGAGAAAGTTTGGGGCGTCAGGTGGGGCTCCTGACACAGCCCCAGAGTTGCTTTCCAGTGAAAGACTGTGAAAATGCATGATGTCAGGCCATTTCTCATCACCAGAGTCTAATTTTGGAGAATTTGACCTAATTAATAATTAAACACAGGATAGTAGCCGTTATCCCATATATGTACAGCACTCTAGAGACCAGCAGAAAGGGAAAACTCTCCACTTCCAGGCCAAACAGCAGCTTCACCTGCTCAGAGGGGCGTGGGAAAGGAAATGAGATACCCACCAGGCCCTTGTTCCCTTAGCCTGTTTGTCTTCGACAAGAAACTAGAGCCAACCTGTTAATGCTGAAGAGGATGGCCCATGTGCTTATAGACCAACCCATCTTTCCCCTCATGCCTTGAATACTGAACAGTTTACGGTAAATTCCTGTATTTAAAAAAAAAACCTCCTAAGAATAAGAAGATTTCCATGTTTGTAAAGCCTCATTAAATGAATGTTATGCCAGACTAAAAAAGCACAGAGCAGCTCTTCTCAAGCAGAGCAGAGCAGAGGGCAACACACTTTGGAGGCTACAAGAATCAGCTGTTCAGTTTCTTGGGCTCACTCCCTTTTCATTCTCTCTTTCTAACTGCTCCACATATTTCCATGCAGAGGAGCTCCCATTCAGGAGTCAATGAATAATAGGTTCCACCCTCTCCCCTAAACACCTTTAATTTCCACATCCACATTTGCTCCCCTCTTCCTGTGGAGAGGAGTAACTCCTGCTGATACTATCTTCACTCTTTAAAACACTGAGACACTTCAGAGAAAACCTTTTGGAGTCTGATTTCTAATTACTACAGATTTAACGTTCTCAGGGTCTCTCTAGCTTGTCAATCCTAGAATTAACCTCACTGCTTCACTGTGCTTCCTTCTCCTCCCCTCCCCTCCCTGCCTCATTGCTTTATTTAAACTATGGCTCTAACCGAAGCTAAATACCATACTCTAAACTCCAGTTTGACTCAAATTCAGTTCTGCAGGTTTTCTGCAATTTTCCCATTCAGCATTTACAATGGAGTTAGAGTGTGCTTGAGGCACACAATTCAGAGGAAAAAATTCCACTGCTACATTTATGAGGTTGCACTGCATGTATGACCCAGCATGGGAAAACTCTCAAAAATCTAATAAAGACATGAAGGAAACACTGCTCTGCTCCTATATAGATTGATCACATCTTCATCCACAGCATTTATTCAGAAATATATTTACCAAGCCAAAATGAGAGTCGCCATTTTGTTGTTCTTCCATCAAGAGAAACAAAATGGTGATACAGAAAAGGAATCCACATTCGCCCTCTCTCAAATTTATTCTCTTAAAAGCTATTTAAAAAATATGAAACAAAGTTTTATTTTCAAAATAGAAGAATCATACAAATAAAACAGATGTTGTTTTTCTACAACTCTTTCCATACCCTAGGATTTTACACCGAGATGGAGGTGGGGAATTCAGAAACAGTATCTTTTTGGCTTGTCCAATTCCATAAAAGGAGAACAAAACATTCCTGGGCCAACTCTCAGTGTACTTAAAACCACAGAATTAATATTTTCAGCACAATGTTATCTCCCCAGATCTGCTGGGAAACAAATACTGTATAGGCAAACATTCATATTGCAGAAGTTCCTAACATACTAAGGAGGGTATGTATAATCCAGGAAATAGAGATTGCAACCAAAGAAGAAGCCACCCTGGATCAGCTACCTAACAATAGGGAAGTAGTACAATGTGAAAGTAACAGGACTCTTGGTAACAGTCACTATGAGGCACCTAAATTCACAATAATAAGGGGATAGGTTTCAAAAACGCAGCAGTACATGGATGCTAGATTTAAGTAAAACAAATCTGCAGAAATTAAGAAATCTGGGAAGTAAAGTAGAATGAAAAAGTATGGAGATCCACCAGTATGGAAGGAAGATGGCAAATCCTAAAACAACATCATACTAGGGGCAACAGATTACAATTACCGGTACGCTAAAAAAGAAGAAAACAGAAACAAGAATGGCTTACAAGACACTGATCAAAAATCTGAAGACAATACTGTAAACATAACAGGGGAGAGGTAACCAAAAGTATTTACATTAAAAACTATATTGAAAGAACATTAAGACGGCAAAGTCAAGCGCTCAAAAGTTAGGAAATTCCAGAATTAAGGCTGCCTGTGTCATTTCATTTTAGCCCCCGTGTGCACATGCATTATGACAACACAGTCTTTAATGACACGATCACTTACTATTTTTTACACAGAACCAATGCCTCAGTCAGTGTTCAGTTTTTTAAAAAGCAAACTAAAAACAAATACCAAAAAAAAAAAAAAAAAAAAACCCTCACAGAAATTCCATCATGTGGAACAATCCCAGCCCTCACATTGGTGCACCTCAGAGTAAGAATTTCAGATCCACACAGAACAGAGCTGTAATTTGTGTTAAAGGAGTAACTGGTAGGAGTAGTATGCCATTATCCTCTACATGAAAAAGTCATGGAGGTAGATTGGACACAATGTTGCCAGTGGGTTCACAGATATTTGCTGCCAGTAGAAGAACACTGAAACTTGAAAATCCTGAGTTCTATTCCAAGTTCCTCAAGAGAATTGGCTCAAATGGCTACAGACCCTACTGTTTTCTGTCCTTCTGCTCCACTGTTCCCAGACTCTTTCTGTTACACACACCCCACCCTGCCTCTCACCCCTACGTGTTCAAGTCAGGTTTCCTTCTTCTCCACACTGCCTGGGTGCCAGCAAGGGGGGAAGTGGGATCACTAAGAACACAAAAGAGGAAGTCTCCTTGGCTGTCAGAAGAAGCAGTTGCAGGGACCAATGCTGATCAGCTCCTACAGCCCTGGCATGGAGCATGCTCAGTACAGATGGAACCTTTGGAGATTTTAAGACGCCTCTACTGAGCATGTGCAAATAGTGATTTTTCAGAGGGTTATTACTGAGCCAGATCTGGATGCATTTTCACAGGAACACAAAAGACACTTCTCTCATCTCAGGGTGTTCCTCTCCTCTCCAAAGGAATTTCAAGTCCTTGCTTCAAGATATGAGGGCTCTGTGAAACAACTATAAGCGTTTTTAACATGGCCAAAACAACAAAATTTTCTCTAACCTCATTATCAGAAAAGGCAGAAGTATTTTTGCTGAAAATCAGCCTGAGGTTGACACCTGGCTTGGAAAATTTCTGCCAAACTTGAACAGTTTGTGCTGAGTTATAAGCAGTAGAAAAACAGGGTCTTCTAATGGAACATGTGAGGCAGATACAGCATGGGGGATAACTGGCTTAGCAGCAATCTGGGAGTTTTGCTGGATCACAACCTCAACAGGAGTCAGCAATGCAACGCTGTTGCAAAAAAAGCAAATGCAATGTTAGGTTGTGTTAACTGAGGCATAGTATGGAGGTGATAATATCACTCTACTCAGTCAAAGGGGGCGCGGCATAAGGGAATTTTTGGTGGGGGATGGAGGAAGGCTGAGGCAAGAAGGATTGTTTTGTGTTTTTTTGTTTTATAAATACACCAGGGGAAAAAGAAATGTCACCCTGTGCAGTAATATGGCTCTTCGAGTAGTGGCCCGAGGGGTGCACCACTCCAGGTCCGCATGCACCTCCCGAGCCCTTGATCAAAGATTTTTAGCTAGCAGTGTCCATTTGGCCTGCACATGCGCCCTATGCCTCCTTGTGTCAGACACCAAGGCTATATAGGAGTGCGCAGGCGAATTGCCCTCAGTTCCTTCTTTACCCAGTCATTCCCTAGGGAACAACTGAAGCAAAGGGGAAGGCGGGCGGGTAGTGGAGCACCCGTAGGGATATACAGCTCAAAGAACTATAGTTATTACACAGGGTGAGTAACATTTCCTTGTTCTTCGAGTAGCATGCCTATGGGTGCTCCACTCCAGACAACTCCCAGGCAGTATCCCCTGAAGGAGGAGGGAGCTTCGGAACAGTGTCCAGAACTGAAGACAGTACTGCAGAGCCAAGTGCCCCGTCGGATCTGACGGCACGGAGCAGAGCATAATGCTTTCAAAACGTGTGGGCTGAGGTCCAAGCAGCGGCTATACATATCTCAGATACTGGAACATTCTTCAAAAATACTGTGGATATCGTCGATGAATCGGTTGAATGTGCTCCCACCCTCGGAGGGGGGCATGGGCTGAGCACCTGCAGACTCATAACAGGTATAGATACCACAACCCGATATCCATTTCAAAAATCTTTGAGTAGAGATAGGAGCCCCATTAGACCTATCTGCAAAGGGAACAGAGAGTTTAGGCAATCTCCTAAACTGCTTAGTCCTATACAAGTACAAGGCCCTTTTAATGTCCAGAGTATGGAAATAGAATCCCTGTTGAGAAAATCATAGAATCATAGAATATCAGGGTTGGAAGGGACCTCAGGAGATCATCTAGTCCAACCCCCTGCTCAAAGCAGGACCAATCCCCAGACAGATTTTTGCCCCAGATCCCTAAATGGCCCCCTCAAGGATTGAACTCACAACCCTAAAAATATGAGGTTTCAGAAAAAATACTGGTAGGTGAGTAGATTGATTAAGATGAAGATCCGATGAAACCTTTGGGAGAAACCTAGAATGTGTACGTAAAGTGACCTTGTCATTAAAGAACATAGTAAAGGGGGGATCTGTCATAAAGGTGCCAATCTCCTCGACCATGTGGGCCGACGTGATGGCATCTAAGAAGGCTGTTTTCATAAAATGAAGTAGGGAGCAGGTTGCCATTGGTTCAAATGGCGATCTCGTGAGTTGGTTGAGAACCAGATTGATGTACCAAGATGGGGTGGGGTGTCTAACATGGCAGAAGATTACCCAGACTCTTAATAAATCTGGAGGATACTGGGTGAGCAAAAAATGGAAGATGAAAGGTTGAAATGGTGGCTATTGACCGAACCGATGAATAAACTGGATGTCTTCAGATTCAGCAGGTAATAGAGGATGAGGGAAAGGGGAACCAATTCAACCCTGAGCTAGTGACGACCGCACCAATGAACAAATCTCCTCCATTTCTGCAAGCAGTGCAGGCTGATATTTTTCTGTTTAATATCACCTGCTGCACATTCGTAGAGTAGGAAGTCTCTACTCCTGAGAATCACCCAGGAACCATACCCTGAGGCGTAGAACTGCTCGGGTTGGGTGAAGTGTGTGACCCACATATTGAGATAGGAGATGAGGAATGGTCATGATCTTGATCAATGGTTGGACACAGAGTTGAAGCAGGTATGGGTACCACACTTGCCTCGGCCAAGTAGGTACTCTGAGGATAACTCTGGCCTTGTCCCACCTGATCTTGTTCAGCACCCTTATAATTAAGGATCCTGGGGGAAAGACATAGAACGGACACTTCTTCCATGGTAAAGGAAGGCATCCCCCAGAAAGCAGTGACTGAACTCTCCTTGTGCCCCTCCCCGCCCTTGAACAGAAGACCGAACCCTTCCTGTTCTCAGAGGTGGCAAAAAGATCACTCTGTGGCAGTCCCCATCTCTGGAATATGATGAGTGTCCAACTCCCATTTGTAGTCATGAGAGAAGGGTCTGCTGAGGGCATCTGAAGTAGTGTTCTGGAAGCCAGGGAGGTAGACTGCTGAAACCTGGATATGATGGGCTATATACCAGTTCCAAAGCTTTATGGCTTCGGTGCACAATGAGGGGGATCTTGCTCCTCCCTGCTTGTTGATGTAGGACAGGCAGGACATATTGTCTGTCATGACCATGTCTGCTTTGCCATAGATAACCCTAACCCATTCACTGCATCCACCGACAGGGAGTTAGGTGGGGGATGGGAAAACAAAAAGTTGGAATCCTTAGGAGGCCCATAGTACTTCTCATCACCCCCTTTGCACGTTGGTGGAATAGTGGCAGGTGTTTGCCACACCACGTTAGCCAGGTCCAGGAGTACCTCATTAATAGGTAATGCCACTCTAGAGGGTGTTGACAGCACAAAATATTTAGCAGCTTGTGCTGAGGATCCTTGACCTCCTCCAGAGGGATCTGCAGGGTGTCTGCTACCTTTCTAATGAGTTGCTGAAACTGCTTGAAGTCATCGACCATGGAAGGGCTAACCACCTCCTGCTCTTCAAATGTCTCCTCCTGTCATAGATGGCAGGAACTGTGGTTCATCTGACACCAAGAGGGCCCTGAGTATCAGAATTCCTGCAGGACCAAAAAGGACCCCAGTACTGATGCCACAGCCAATGTTACCAAAGCTGAAGCCAAGAGTACTGACAATGATGGATATACTGCATGCTTTGTAGATGTCAGGCGCTGATGCTTGCTTGGTATCAAGAGTACCACTTGTATAGGAACCCCTGGCTAAGGAGCTTGCATCAGTACCAACGGCTTAAGGCACGTGATGGCATAAAGGGCTGAATGCGATGCTTTGGTGCCAATGGCAGGGTCAAATTCGATGGTACCCTATGCTTACCCTCCTTACAGGTGTAGGGTACAGGTGCCACATAGGAGCCGTGCTTCCTGTCCTTGGAGCTCTAGGGCTTCACAGGCCCGCCCGTACCAAAGGAAGCATCCTTGGCCTGAATAGTACTTTCAGAGATTGGGGACCTGGATTATTTTGGAGCTGGCTCCTCAGGGTGAGAATCCATGCTCCTCTTTCTGGGAGTCTTCCCCATGGGCTCCAAAGACTTGCCTTTCTCAGGGGAAGCGTGCCCTGCGGTTGACGGGGCACTGGATCTGTCTGGATACAGATGTACTGGAGGGGATCTCCTGACCTGGCTCAGAGGATGGTGGCCGTGGAACATTCCCTCCAAACTGTCTGAGGGATAGCTCAGTGGTTTGAGCATTGGCCTGCTAAACCCAGGGTTGTGAGTTCAATCCTTGAGGGGGTCATTTAGGGATCTGGGGCAAAAATCTGTCTGGGGATTGGTCCTACTTTGAGCAGGGGTTGGACTAGATGACCTCCTGAGGTCCCTTCCAATCCTGATATTCTATGATTCCTATTCTTCCTTACCCTGGACTCAAGTGCCAAACAGAAGGAACACTTCTGGGAGATGTGGAATTCCCTCAGGTAACCAACACACTTGGATCCCCATCACTCACTGGTATAATCTCCCAGCATGAGAGGCAGCACTTGAAGACTGGCGAACAAGGCATGCCCCACCAGGAGAAGACAAGTCTCCCAGAGCGAAGAGAGAGGGAAAAACACAATGCACTCACCTAAAATGAACTATACTAAACACTAACTCCAACTTTACAAGTATAAATTATCTAACTGCGCAGAAGAAAGAGAGAGCCAAGAATGCTGTAGATAGACAAGCTGGGGTTCAGCCTCAGGCCGAGGCGGTAGAGAAAGAACTGAGGGCAATTCACCCACACACCCTTATAAAGCCTCAGAATCAGCCACAGGAGGCAAAGGGCGCATGCGGGGGACAAACAGACCCTGCTAGCTAGAAATCTCTGATCAGGGGCTCGGGAGACGCATGCACATCTGACGTGAAGCACCCCTAGGGACACCACTCAAAAAAGAAGTATTGTTTAGAGATTGAGTAGGCTCATTAATTAGGAAAATGGTTTCATAAATGGTGGTTCAAAAATGGCTTTCATGAACTCAGTGCCTACCTACCACCGTGATGAACACAGTACAGATGCTCCCTGGGTTATGCAAGACCCGACTTACGCAAATTCACACTTAAGGAGAAAGTTCCATAAGCCAGAAATAGAATTTTCGAATTGCGGAAATTTTTGCGTAACGTACGGGTATACGTTTCCGACTTACGCAAAATTCGAGTTACGCAAAGCTTTCCAGAACGGAATGATTGCGTAAGTCGGGGGACATCTGTATTGTTTATTATTTGTACAAACAATCCCTGCTACAAAGAGTTTATAATCTAAGGCCTGGTCTACACTAGGCTTTTATGTCGAATTTAGTGCCGTTACATCGAATTAACCCTGCACCCGTCCACACCACGAAGCTATTTAGTTCGACATAGAGCTCTCTTAAATTCGACTTCTGTACTCCTCCCCAACGAGAGGAGTAGCGCTAAATTCGAAATGGCCATATCGAATTAGGCTAGGTGTGCATGGAAATCGACGCTAATAGCTCCGGGAGCTATCCCACAGTGCACCACTCTGTTGACGCTCTGGACAGCAGTCCGAGCTCGGATGCTCTGACCAGCCACACAGGAAAAGCCCCGGGAAAATTTGAATTCCCTTTCCTGTCTGGGCAGTTTGAATCTCATTTCCTGTTTGGACATCGTGGCGAGCTCAGCAGCACTGGCAACGATGCAGAGCTCTCCAGCAGAGATGGCCGTGCAATCTAATAGAAAGAGGGCCCCAGCATGGACTGATCGGGAAGTCTTGGATCTCATCGCTGTGTGGGGCGATGAGTCCGTGCTTTCAGAGCTGCGCTCCAAAAGACGGAATGCTAAGATCTACGAGAAGATCTCAAAAGCCATGGCAGAGAGAGGCTACAGCCGGGATGCAACGCAGTGCCGCGTGAAAATCAAGGAGCTGAGACACGGCTACCAAAAAACCAAAGAGGCAAACGGACGCTCCGGATCCCAGCCCCACACATCCCGTTTCTACCAGGCACTGCATTCCATCCTAGGTGCGGCCGCCATCACTACCCCACCACTGACCATGGACTCTAAGGATGGAGCTTCAGGGCAGGGGACAGCAACTCACAAAGTTCCAGGAAAGTGCCCTTCCGCATGCGAAAGTTTCGCAGCCACTGGGATTCATCCCAGACCTGCAGCACTATGCGGTCCCACCAGTCCGTGCTTGTTTCCCGGGCCCAGAATCGCCGTTCCACAATATCCACATGACCCATTGCCACTGTGATGTACTGGGCGCTGGGGGTCGTGGTTTCTGACAGTTCTGTGCTACTCTCCGACTTCAGGCCCTCACGGCGGCGCCGTAGCCTCCTCACCTGATTTCTCTGCATCTGCCTCAGGGAAAGGTGTATGATAAGCTGCGAGGCGTTGAGAACGGCCACAACTGCAGCGATGGTCGCAGCGGGATCCATGCTCGCAGTGCTGTGGCGTCCGCGCTGTCACTGATCAGAAAAGTGCGCGAACTGATTTCCCGCCGGCGCTTTCAGGGAGGGAGGGAGGTCGGTAGTGACGGATGGATGACGACAGTTACCCAAAAGCACCCTCTACACATTTTTTTTACCCAGAAGGCATTGGCGGCTCGACTCAGAATTCCAATGGGCAGCGGGGACTGCGGGAACTGTGGGATAGCTGCCCACAGTGCACCGCTTCCAATGTCGACGCTTGCCCCGTTAGTGTGGACTCACAAAGTCGAATTACTGTCCTTAGTGTGGACACACACGTTCGACTTTGTAATATCGATTCCACATATTCGATTTAAGTGAAATCGAACTACCCTCGTAGTGTAGACATACCCTAAGTCTCCTATTTAGAAAGCACTTAGGCATGTGCTTAAACCCATTTATTTCAGTGGTGTGGTTAGATGTTCGGCTGCGTGTGTGTGTTCTCCCTGTGTCCTGCCCCAGCTCTGCACAGACAGTCGGCACAACAGACCTCGAGCGAACAAGACATATTAAGGCCTCTAGTACAAGGGCTTATGTCTCAGGCTCTCTTCCAACTACAAGTGGGATTTAAGCACAGGTTTAAGTGCTGTCCTGAATAAGGGTCTGAGGCCCCCAAATCATGCAAACTCTTATGCATGTGCTTAACTTCACATAGGTGAGTAAATCAGAAATCAATCGGACTATTCATGTGAGTAAAGTCAACTACTTGCATGGGTGATTGCAGGACTGGAGCCTAAATAGGGACAGGATGTCATTAGTGAGTGTAGAACACAATGCAAAGGACAGAGGGTGTCAGGGAGGCAAGGTTGCATGAATCAGCTGCGTGGAGGCTTTGTCTTTTTTTTTTTTTTTTTTTTTTTTTTTTTAAAGAAGTGAAGAAGAAACGCTGAGGAATCATGAACCGACCACCCACCTGGTGACCTGTTAAGAGTCATTATTAAACTGTTGTTCACTTATTTTATTTTTAAAACAAAACTATGTAATGTGTATGAAGGCTTAGCTAGACTGACTCCTTCCTAAAATCTCTCTTTAACCAGGAAAAAAAGGTTTGGAAAATAAGGAACCTTAAAAACAAAAACTAAAAAAGCTACTGACAGAGGTCCCACTTCAGCAAAGCATCTGCAGAAAAGGACCTAGGGGCTACAGTGGACGAGAAGCTGGATATGAGTCGACAGTGTGCCCTTGTTGCCAAGAACGCTAACAGCATTTTGGGCTGTATAAGTAGGGGCACTGCCAGCAGATCGAGGGACGTGATTGTTCCCCTCTATTCGGCATTGGTGAGGCCTCATCTGGAGTACTGTGTCCAGTTTTGGGCCCCACTCTACAAGAAGGATGTGGAAAAATTGGAAAGAGTCCTGCAGAGGGCAACAAAAATGATTAGGGGGCTGGAGCACATGACTTATGAGGAGAGGCTGTGGGAACTGGGCTTGTTTAGTCTGCAGAAGAGAAGAATGAGGGGGGGATTTGATAGCTGCTTTCAACCACCTGAAAGGGGGTTCCAAAGAGGATGGATCTAGACTGTTCTCAGTGGTAGCAGATGACAGAACAGGAGTAATGGTCTCAAGTTGCAGTGGGGGAGATATAGGTTGGATATTAGGAAAAACTTTTTCACGGGGAGGGTGGTGAAGCACTGGAATGGGTTACCTAGGGAAGTGGTGGAATCTCCTTCCTTTAAGGTTTTTAAGCCCTGGCTGGGATGATTTAGTTGGGGATTGGTCCTCCTTTGAGCAGGGGGTTGGACTAGATGTCCTCCTGGGGTCCCTTCCAACCCTGATATTCTACGATTCTATGAACATACCTAATAAGCATAGGATCGGTTTCATTGACTTGCAGAGACCTTGTACAGGCCTTCTGCACAAAGGTGAATTTCACCTTTGATGATTGATTAAATTTTTCTTTCATCACTGTTTGTTCCATTTGCTATATACATAATAAATAAGAATAATTTTTTATATGGTGTAGAAGTCAGACATATAGAAAGGTAACTGCCAGGAGATCTCTTCTTTCCTTTGAGGATTTCCTTTGCTACAATTTTCCCATACTTCCTTGTTTTCTATTACTTGAAGGGGACTATTAAGCCATTTAAAGTTAGGAATGCATGTAAGTGCTTTGCTGAATCAGGACCAAAGAGCAGGGAAGGGAAGGGTTGGAAAACGTCACACATTCAAATCTGTTGGTCTGGAGAATACACATGCTAGGGGAATTAACTAACAAATGTAAGGACAACTTGCCTTACTCACCTAACTACTTCCACTGAAGTCAATGGCACTACTGACTTGGAAAAGACAAGCAGGATTTCACTCCCAGTACACTTGACAACTCTTTTTGAACAATCATGGAGTCCACTAGTGGTGGTAAGTGATGCTTATGCCTTGTGTAGAAGCTCTGCACATCACCCCTAGCGAACAGCAATAAGGCTTTGTAAGGGCTCGGATACATTGGGGAAAGGGGTTGTGTGTGCAGACAGACAGAACCATGAACAAACAATAAGTGCCATGAAATCAGAACTCAATAAGGGTTTGTAAAGTTGCTGAGGATTTGGATCCATGTTTTATTCAGGATTAGGATCCATTATTTATTCATTAAGTTCTTGTGAAGTGAATACAATTGTATATCTTGGAAACAATCCAATAATTAGTTGTTGAAAAAAACACACTGGGGTAGGATTTTCAGAAGCACTGGACTCAGGAACATGAAACCACTGCAAGTTAGAGGTCACTTAGGTGCTTTTGGAAATACCAGCCTCGATCTAGACATATCTCAATCCTAATCATGTTTGATATTGCAACTCACACAGCCTTATCCTCAAAATTATTTCAAATTACGTTTGGGGGCCTGCTTAGAGGCACTTTCTTTAGTGATCCTCTAAATTAGTACAGGTTCAACAAGCTTTCAACTCATACTGTTCTCTTTATTTCCACTAAGATACCAATCTACTATTATGTAAGATACCTCGATTCTGATACAGAAACTGATCGTGGGAGAAATCAGTTGGGATGCTTTGCTCTAAGGAGAGGCCGAGTGAAGAGAACCAAAAGCACTGGACTGAAGGAGAGAGGTTTCCACCACTGTCTATAAATATTATCAAAAGGTGCCAGCACAGGCCAACTTGGACATGGGGAGAGCCAAAGAAGCTGTTCCGCAGCATGCAGGAGGTGCTTGGGGGGAGGGGGAGGAGCAGGGATAGGGTGCGCTCGGGGGGGAGGGGTGGAACTGGGCGGGAAGAGGCAGGGCAGGAGTGGGAAGTGGTGGGGTCTTGGAGGAAGGGGTGGAGTGGAGGCGGAGCTTGGGGCTGAGTAGGGGTTGAAAAAGTTGGAAAGCCAGCACCTGTGCACCTAACTGAGGTGTGATTTCTCATTCAAGCACACTGTGTCGCACATTAATTGGTCTGTGTATTTCCTGCTAGTGCACACTAAAGATTCCATAGTGCGCTTTAACTCAGGCTATGTCAACACTTCCGCGGGATCAACGCTCCAGCAATCGATGCACCGGGGCTGTCAATTTAGCAGGTCTAGTGAAGACCCACTAAATCAACAGCAGAGCGCTCTCCGGTCAACCCCGAACTCCACTGGGAACAAGAGGAGTAAGGTAAATTGATGGGAGAGTTGTCTCTCGTCGAACCAATGCAGTGTAGACACCACAGTAAGTGACCTAAGCTCTAACTTAGATCAACTTACCAAAGTACTGTAGACATAGTCATAGTGCTGTTTCAAACAAACAAAGGAGTTTTCTTTTAAAGGGGAAATAATTTAACAACAAGTAGTCTTCTTGGGAAGCGGGGAAAAAATACTATTTCCAAGCAAATTCATGTCGGTGCACATGAAGACAGGGCCAACAAAAGTGATCAGTTTCCAGATGGATAGGATGTGCCTGCAATCGAATATTCCATCTGGTGTAAAAATAGGTGGAACAATCAGTCCAATGTTACGATGCCAAAGTGCAGCGACAAGCCTGCAAAGTGGGCTCAGTTACCAGCAGTCACTGCCACGGGGACATGTTTATAAACTTTGCCTTTCTTGGATTATCCCAATGTGGTTTTCTCTTGTTTCCTTCCAGAGGGCTGTTTAACTGGCATCAAACAAGCTACCATTAGACTATGTAACACAAGGACACCCGGTCATCCTGAAATGACCAAAAACAGTCATTTCTTAAATAACTGGTTTGTTGGTAGATCGATAAAAATAAAATTGTCTTTGGTTAATTTACTTTGAAGCTAGTAATAGATCTGTTTGTAGGTTTGGTTTCAATCTTTGAAACTGCTGGACTGCTGTGTAGTGTTCAATTCTGGAAGAGGACAGAAAATACCTAAGGAGACTAACTCCCATTCACTCCTCTGCTGTATTCACTATGAGCCTCTCATTACAGCGGGCAATGGATAGATGGGAAAAACAGACTTACAAAAGGCTCTATAGCTAAAACATCCAAAGAAGAGTCATCTGGAAGCTCAGACCAGCAAAGCCAGAGAGCTTCTCTCTTGTGGGGAGGAAGGACACAAATGTTGACATATAGCTTGTTTAAAATGTGAAATTGCTAAACAGAATATGTCTGTTTCCTAGGCCCACCTGCTTGTGTGGCAGGGGCATTTTAGGGATCCCAGGCCCAGTCTCTGGCACTTAGTCCAGCTGGTACCCTAGGCGCAACTCGATGACTGGGAGCAATCACATCATGTTGCTTTCTTCTAGTGAGCTTTCTGGATGATTCAACAGCCACCACCAGGAAGCACGGACACCCCCATTCCTCTCCTGGGGGAATAATCACCATTGGCCAGGGTTTTCAAGAGGCGGAAAGGGGAAAAGTCAGTATTGGGTAGGGGGCAGAGATCACATTTCCTGTATTTGTCATGCAGAAAGCCTCCTGAAAACGCAGAATGAGTCCGTTTGAGAGACAGTAAGCTGACACTTTCAGGGCTTCTATCCTCAGACTTAAGAACTGAAAATGCCTTTTGTGACCATTACTTTTGATGTTCCACACAATTAAAAGGAAGGAACTATCTGCAGGCTGCACTGGACAGCCAAGTTGTCCCCCACAGAGGAGGCCTAGAAGTCCCTGTCCATACACTCCACTAAGGGAGCAGAGCACTGCAGGCAGGACCTACCCTTCTGCTTGGGCTTTGCTTTCTCCACTTTTACAGCTGCCATGGAGAGGCCACAGCTGGGACCCTCGTGCCAGAAAAAGGAGCGATGCACTTGCCTAACCCTCCTGGCTACTACTCAGCCATAAAGGCCAGGTCAAATCAACCAAACGATTTAAAGATTGCTTTCTCCAGTTCGGTGTTGTTCTGGGTAGGTCCGTGCCTGCCACTGCTGGAGGCAGAATGAACAGCAGCATCTTCGGCAAAGTGGCCACACCCAGCCTGCCTTGATTGACAGGTCTGGTTCTGCCTTCAGTGAGCTGTAAGCAGAAAGACGACCCTCGGTAATGGCTCTGTGGACTTTCCCAGTGAAGCAGAACCAACTGATGAATTAAATGAATATGGGTTGCAGTTGGAAACAGCTGTGTGCTTTGAAAAAGGAAACAGAGAAGGATACTTTATAAACATCCAATTAATTTTCTTCTAGATTTTTTAAATCCATGCTATATAAATTAAAAATATACAATTAGCCCTTTTTAAAAAAAAAATGGAAATCAACAAAAAAATGAACACCTCTGCATGATTAAAGTAAATACTAAAGAATGTATTCTCTATGGCATACAGTCGATCTCACCTGTATTCCTTCTTTTGGGCCTCTCGCTACTCAGTTAGCTACCCACTTAAACACTTCAGAAGCCCAGTCTCTGGCAACCTACAGGTTGAAATATGCATGGATTTGTGAAAATATTCTCTCCGCCTCTCACTGTCAGCTAAAATTTGAAGACAGAGCTATAGAGCTTTATGGTAGGTAACACTTGTTTCCATTAATGTGCACAGAGGAGGCCCAGTTTTCGGACGCAGCCACTCTATGCTGTTAAAATCGCACTTGCTTTAGACATTTACAAACACCAAGTTATGTCCTGATCCAAAACTTGTTGAAGTCAATGGGCAATTATTAAGTGGTGGTGGTGGAAGGGCATTTGAGTTTTTAAGTTGCCTGTCTTACTCGTGATGGGTTATATTAAATTGAACAGGTGCAGTTAGGTATTATTGTGATGTATTTTAAGTTCTGTCAAAAGCATCTAGAGCATATGGTAAGGTGCCCTTTTCCAGCATTTGTACACATCTAAATTAATGTGTAAAACAGAAAACCTGTGAAAATAAGCTACTTTTACACAAAAATCCACATGTTGGTATATTCCTCTAAGACAAACCTTAAAAAATGAATACTGCAAAGCAACCAAGCACAAATCCTAAACTGTACAACCTATGTGCCACTATCACTGTTTCTCTCTCCTGCTCTGAGGACAGGGTCTTCCACAGAACACTTCTTTTCTCAACTCAAATGAGAAGTAACAACTTCCTTCTGTCATTCCAAGGTCCTTCCTGTGCCTGCTGCACTCAAGTCCAAAAAGATGCAATGCATCTCCCCTTCCATCCAAGATTGATTTAATCAAGTAGTGCTTGCCTGTGCTAATAGCTACGCCCTGAGACTGTCTCAGTCAATACATTTCCTCTCAGACCGTGGGCAATTTATTTTAAATAGAAATTCCAGCTGTATTTAAGACCAGGTTAGGACTAGGTTCTAGCTGCAGAACCAGGTAGTCGTTCTTGATCAACACTTACCCATATTGCTTAGTTGTGTAAATGTTGCCAATTCTATTCTGAGAGCCCTGAAATGCACAGCGTACATTTGTGCCCTCCTGGATAGTTCTTACAGATGCTCAAACAAGAAGTTCATGAAGATCACTCACTCTGGTAAGTTTCCAGAGGTGCAAGTATCATTTGTTCTGCTAATGTGAAGTTTCATGACTGCCCCAAACCAGTTCTTCCTGTTTCCCTTAGCACTAATGGTCACGGTAGAGCACAGAAATAACACAGAGTGCTTTCGAGGTGGCTGTGTGGCAGAGAAACCTCCTTTATGACTCCCGAGAAAGACCTGCTCCAGCACAAGCAGCTACTTCAGGATCTATGCAATTGACATCTCATGGGCCAGTATCTTATCCACCTTTCAGCAGAGGGAAAAAACTCAAACTGATCATCACTCTGAAAGCTTAAGGCCCCACTCCTAATTGGGGCTCCTCAAGTCCTAAGGCAACCACTGTGCTGATGAGTATCACACACTCACAATGAGAAAGAAAACAATCCGGAGCCTACAAAATAACCACTCTCATTTCCTCCCCCCCCCCCCCCCCCATGTACTGACAGCTCCCCAGAGAAGTACACTGAGGCCCTGTGAGGGATGAGTAGCAGTGCTCATTTTCTTCCTGCAGCATTTCATTAACCACAAAGATCTATACACCAAAGAGCAACACCCTCTCCGCTGGGCAAGGCCTGAGGAAACGAGCTTTGCATAAGAGCCCTAAGTGGCAGAGAAGTGGGACCCGGGCTGGCGGGGAGGTATAATCCTTATGTTCCCCTGGTTGTGGAGGGCGATACTCAGTGCTGTAGTAACCTCGGTACCTGCAGTACCCTCCATCTCCAGCACACGCACAGAGGGGATGTGCAGGGGTTTTGACTGGTGGAGCTGCAGCCACAGATGTCCTGGCCATGCCCTACAGATACCCTGGCCCACTCTTAAAGTCCCTCACAATAAGGACATATGCAGCCTTCACAGAACATAACTCCACGGCATACAGGGACCTTCTGCACAAGTTTTCTGCATCTTCCCCTTTCCCCAAGCAGCGAATCTGCCCCAGTTCTACTGCATTCAAGACCTCCCAGAGCCCTTCCTTGGAGAGAGGATTTGGCTTAAAATTGATGTGACGGAGCAGATAGATACAGGGAATGGTGTGGATCTTTCCACTCGCACCGTTACCGATGGGTTTCATCTGTAGCAGCTGAAGATGTTAAAAGGTAGTGGGGAGAAAATGGCAAACAGCGGCAAGGTTTGTTCCACCCCAATGAGCGCTGTTTAGACAAGCTGGGTTATAGTTTGCACAACCCTCCCGAGATTTGAACTGTATCGTGTAAAGACAAGAATTAAAGAGACACAGCCATAATTTGACCTGTCCAAAAATTGTTACAAACTGGTGGGGAACGTCCTAGATTCTAAAGGTTTCTATTAACAGTAACATTTTATACGGGTACAGCCTTGTAAATCCAAACCAACGCTTTACAAAAATGTTGTTTAACAGATGAGGAAACTGTGGCACAAACAGAGCAAGTGACTTACCCAAAGTCACACAAGAACTCTGAGGCAGAGCAAGGAACAGAACAAAGTCTCCCGACTTCCAATCATGTGCTGTAGCCACAAAATTAACCTTCCCTTACATCCACTCTGCCGAAGAGAATTATTTAAACTCTCGAACAAGGCAAGACTCGGGATTTACAATCAGGCATGAAAAGCATCAGCTCTAGTTTATAAGTTCAAATTCAATCACTACCAAGCTAGGCTGGAAGTCAGCCCCAATGGCTGGTTCCCTGGTACATAAAATAAATAGAGGATTTGAGTTCAGTTCAAGTGGACAGATATTCACACCACAAAAATCATGACCCAGACCAATGACTGAATGTGGCAGGGAGACTGGTCTCCTCTCACAGCCCAAGTGGTCTCCCCTGAACTCGGAGGCACCCAGATGGGGTGGGGTCAATGTGGGGGAAGCTTGCATGCTGCTCCCCTTGCATACATCTGCAAACCCTGGTGGTCCACTCTGATCCCCAGTGGGTCGTGGGATATTAGTTGGTGGCTCTTCCATGGAGCCATGAGCATGGTCATGAACCTGGTGCAGTCCACAAACTCCCCCGACACCAGTCCTTTCTGTGGCGAGAGGGAGACCCTGGGGCACATCTACAAAGTGTACGTCAGGTTGCAGCCCCTCTTCCGGCTTTCAAGTAGGAGGTTCTGGTGCACTTCTCCCTGTACCTCCTGATTCATGCACACCCTGTCTGTGGCCCCACAGTCACAAGACCTCCTCGTCAACCTCCTCCTGGCGCTGGCCAAGATGGCCATCCATTATACCAGGAGGAGGAAGCTGGACAGGAGGTGGGGGTGTGCTCTGTGACTGTAGGGCCTATTACCATTCCCTCATTTGATCACCTCTCCAAGCAGAGTTCCTCTGGACAGTGTCTGCTGACTCCTTAGATACCTTTGAGGAGCAGTGGGTGCTGTTCAGGGTTCTCTGGTCAGCGTCCCCTTCTGGATTCCTGATTCTTTAAATCTGACCTCACCTCCGCTCCTGTTTTCTCACTGTAGTCCCAAGATGTCAGTTGAAGCCTGGTCACAGTGGCTCCTCCCCCTTAGCTGAGGGGGTGGGCCTTTAGTTTTGGGATGGCCCACACCTGCCCAACCCCAGTGCTTTCAAATAGCATACATCTGTGTAAACAGAGGACTCAGGTCTTCAAAACTATGAACTGGCACATCCCCACCTGCCACGAATTTCTCTTTAAAAACAATTAAACACAGACCATAATTGTCATCATCACCACAGAAAGCATTTCTATGGAATTGACAAAGTCTGGGGCTATGTTTCTTCAGAGCCCTAAAGAGAGAGAACAAGTTCCATTAGAACCGACTAATCCTAGAGTTCTGCAGACAACACTGATAATGGCCGTGGAGACCAGTGCACAGAGCAAAGCCCCAATCCTACAGTCGACTCCGTGCATAGGGATCCTTATGCCCATGTGGAGTGATGGCTGTGCAAGCTGGATTCAGGTCTAAAGGTTATTCCCAAATTTCTTAGAAGGACGATACAAACAAAGGAGTTAGATTTGAGAGAGCTTTTCCAAGGGGAGATAAAAAGGGGGTTGCAAGCTTAGCATTACAATGACTTCAATTCTCTTCCAAACTCTACATAACCTTTCTTTAACCAAAACTCTGTGAACAATAATCATCTTAAATAAATAAACCACATTGCCATGATTGCATTTGTACTGTGGCAACAAGAAGACACTAACCATCATTTAATAACCAGCTTGAAATTTAGTCCTGCTGCAGGGGGGTCATTAGCCACTTATTTACATTTTATATAACATATATGTATGTATGCTCTCAAGGAGAGAAGCTTTGAAATGCATTAGAATATTAAACTATTGTAAACCCATCAAATTTGTCACCTTAATTCCAAAAACATGAGCTTAAAATTGAGGTTTTGCAATTTTTCAAATAAAGAATTTTAAAGTCTCAAGACATTATTCATTTTGTGTTTAAAAATACAGCAATGAATCTGTTATTTGGTAACAAAGAATATTAAATTTATTTCAACTAAGTGACATTTAAATATGCCTCTGACAATATCAGCAAGGTCTGTTCGGTCGGTATATTAAGAAAAGAGATCACCATAACAAAAAACCCGAAACAACATAATTCATCACATCTCCCTTATAACCAGCATCCAACCACAATAATCCTTTGACTTTATGTATGGATTTCTTTTCAGCTAAAATTCTAATTATATCATCCCCCTTCAGCAAAAACAAAAACAAAAAAAAACCCAAAACCCAATCAGAATCTGTAGTGCTTAATCATCTTAGTGACTGACTTCACCCAAACACAATTAAAAAATATTCTCATATACCCAAATTATTTCTTGTAAAGGCAACTAATCTCTCTTTAGTATTACCCTAAAGAACTGAGGATTTTTTGTGCCCTTTTAATGTCCACTCTAGTGAAAGAGTGCCATCCTTCTAGTGGCTCAATGAGAGATGGAGAACTGAATAAACGTTTTAGCCAGCCAGGTTTGTCTCCATTTGCAAACGTATTTATTAGCCAGCGACAGTTTAAACACAGGAGGGGATGAGGTAGGACACCAAATTATTTATCAATGCTCCAAAGCCAGTGAGGATTCCAAAGGAAAGATGTTTGCTTTTAATCAAGTGCCAAAAGAAACAACTGTTTCAATTTAGCACAGCAATCCCTCCAATCCAGAATTAAGAGGGTTAATGTCGGCTAAATTAACACTTTCAATGTATTTATTATATAATCTCATTATCTAGAGATCCCAATATACAAAAGGTTGGAGGCAAACTCCTCCTTGATTATTAGGAGATTAAGGCCATTTCTGGAGTTCCTTCTTACAATTTTCTTGGCTGTTTAATTTTCTGCTATTGTGCCAAAAAACACATAAACTGGTGTCTGACAGAGAATAGCATAAATTAGAGCATTCCCACCGCTCCCTCCCCCCCCCCAATTAGCCTCCCCTTTTCACTGGTTTGGTTTTCTATGGTATCCCCAAAATATAACCTCTGACAGCCCAACACTTTCTAATGTCCACCATGCTAGAGCATCGGTTCAGTAAATAAAGGAAAAGTACTACACTCTGAGTCAAAAACATCACTTCCTGAAGCATCTCCCATCCCTGGAAGTCTCTCAAACATTGTCCCTACTTATTTTGCCATCACATAGCCCCAGGGAATGTCGCCTATTGTGCCTCCCCCCCAGGGCCGGCTTTAGGAAGTGCGGGGCCCAATTCGAACATTTCGGCGGGGCCCCGGCAGGGATGACTAACAAAACAAAACAAAAAAACATGTAAAGAAAAGCCTTTCATTTCTTACATGTATTATTTACTTTCCATAACTATATAAATAATAAAATTATATATTATGTACATTGCGTCATATATGCTGTTGATCGGTTATTGATGAGCTCCGTTTCACATGTGTGGGTCCCCGCCACGCCCTGGGGGTATGCTAGGGTGACCAGATGTCCCGATTTTATAGGGACAGTCCCAATTTTGGGGTCTTTTTCTTATATAGGATCCTATTACCCCCCACCCCCTGTCCCGATTTTTCACACTTGCTGTCTAGTCACCCTAGTGGTGTGCACGTGTGTGGGTCCCAGCTGCTCCCTGCCCCCCTCATTGAAGCAGGTGTGCAGGGTTACTGCCCTGGGAACTGCAGGGCACCAGTGGACATGGGGCTGGCTGGAGGCAGGGCAGGGGCTGACTGGAAGTAGGGGCTGGCTGCAGGCAGGGCAAGGGGTGTGGGGCTGGCTGGAGACAGCGGGGTGTGGGGCTGGCTGGCTTCAGGCAGGGCCGCAGCGGGGTGCGGCGGGGGTTGGCAGGGCTGGAGACAGAGGAGTGCGGGACTGGCTGGCTTCAGGCAGGGGGGTGCGGCAGGGGTTGGCTGGAGACAGGGCAGGAGGTGCGGGGCTGGTGTGGACAGAGGATGCAGCAGAGGCAGCTGGATCCCCAGCCCTTTAAATAGCCCCCGGAGCCCCCCGCTACCCCAGGGCTCTGGGGGCTATTTAAAGGGCCCGGGGCTCCCCTGCTTCTACCGCCCCGGCCCTTTAAATAGCCAAGGGAGCCCTGGGGAAGCGGCGGGGCTCCAGCGGCTATTTAAAGGGCCGGGGTGGTAGAGGCAGCGGGAGCCCCGGACTTTTTAAATAGCCCCCAGAGCCCCGCAGCCCTACCCCAGGGCTCCAGAAGTGGGGCTCTGGTGGCAATTTAAAGGGCCTGGGGCTCCAGCCCCTGCTGGGAGCCCCAGGCCCTTTAAATTGCCCCCTGGGGAAGCTGGGCCACGCCGGTACGCCGTACCGGGGCGTGGGCGCGGGGCCCTCTTAGGCGCGGGGCCCGATTCAGAGGAATTGGTTGAATAGGCCTAAAGCCGGGCCTGCCCCCCCCCCCGCCTCCCAAGAAATCAAATCTGTTAAAAATCTTCAGGAAGATTAATCCTACCTGGTTTGTTGAAGGTAATAAAGTTAAAGCTACAGTAATGAATAGAAGTGCACACCACGAAAAAATGCAGGCCCTTTGGTGAGGGCTTATCACAGTATTAAAGATCCAGAATGAAACAAAATATTCCAGTACTTTAATGCAGCAGCCACAGATAGTGTAATAGCCTTGCAATAGTGCCCACGTGCTCAGATTTCTATGTTCCCCCCAAGATTCATCAATTTAAACAGATCTACAAGTTTAATTTTTCCCTTTGTCAATAGGTACCTACTGCACATGACCTTTTGTCACGAGTTAAATATCTCAAACTCATTGTACTGTAGTGAATAATAGTTTTCCCGTAACACTACAGTAGTGAGGCCCAATTCAACATCTATTCAAGTTTAAAAGTATGATGTGTTATGATACATTGAGCTCTTTTATATACTTGTCCCTATCGAAGAGATTCTGACATTTATTTTTTTAAAAAGTAAAACAAAAATGTATCTGACAAAGTATACTGTGTAACTAGAAGAACAGCAATGTTACGGGGATTCAGACAGATATGCATTATAAATTTGTAATTAAGGCCCTCGTCTTCACAATTTCCTCTGTCTTCTCATCATCTTAGTTTCAAAACTCACAGTTGAGATCAGTCGAGCATTGTGTTCTTCTTCCAGAGCATCTCAAGCAAGAAGCCAGTTTCTCCAGCTCTCTACTCTCCCAGTTCGAATCTTGCAGTACCTCTGTAACTGCTCCTTTTCTCTTTCCTTTAGCTTTCCCTCTGCATTACAATGGATTCCTTAAGCCCTCCTAACTAGAGTTGATCTCGGTCATTCAATGCGAGCTTTCAGGCGGGCATTACTATATCACTTCTATGCAGATGGCACCCAATTTCAAATCAACTTACATTCAGGTATCTGTCTAGCTTTTGACTGCCATATTCATTTTATTTATTTAAAGCAACCTTGTGCCATATTCCTGACAATTATTGCTCTTCATAAAACAGGCAGTAACCTTTGCTTCCAAGAACCAAAACTTATTCTATTCCCTTGCACCTCCCCAACCTGGGAGTCACTTGGCTCCCCTTTCAGAACACTGTCAGAATTCACCACTGTTGAGACCTTGCCACTGTGGGAACAAAAGAATTGCCATGATGTATCAAACCTGGTTCAGTACCTTGATTTTGGCAGCAGCCAGAACCAGCTGCTTCAGACAGAGAGAGAAGAATCCCGAAGAGAACTATTATGGAATAAATTGTTCAGAAGAAAGTTTCTTCCTAACCTTGGTCAGTGAGTGGTTGGCCTCTGCTTTAGATAAACATGAGGGTTTATATCCCCAGTAAAATCTTTTGTATCCCATCTAAATTAACTGCCTGTTTTTATCATCTATATATGTTTCATTTTTTAATCCCACTAAGCTCTTAACTTCAATATATTATGGCAGTGTGTTCCACATGATAATTGTCTGTCATATTAACAAGTATTTCCCCTCTTATGCATGTTAAATTTGTTGACTTCCCATTTCATTGATTGTCTCCTTGTTCTTACTTTAAGGGTAAACAGGAACTTCCAATTCATTCTCTTTGTAGCATTCATTATTTTGTTTCCTATGATGTACTCTCTCACTTATCTTTTCTCTTACCTCAGCAGCCCCAAGCATTTCAATCTCTAACCTTTCCAGGCTCCATTTCTGCGATATCCTGCTTGAACAGTGTGACTAGAACTGAATGCTGTATTTCGGCTGAGGATTTACCATTGGTTTACATAATGACATAACATCAGTATTATCTTCAATCCCATTCTTCATAGATTCTAACATTGTTTGATATTTGACCACCAAGTTTTAATCACTTTCAGTCTTGACTATTGGAATTTTTTGTCCTTTATGATCTTCCTAGTAGCAAAATGACGTGCCCACGCCACTTTATGGTTCCAGAAACTGGAGTCATATCTCCATCATCTTCCATCACCTTCACTGGCTCTTTATCCTTCTCCAAAACCAATTCAATATTGCTCTCCTGATTTCCAAACACATTGCTCCAATCCATTTGGCTCGTATAAATTTTGGCTCACTCTCCATTCTCTGCTTACAATGCCCCACAGTCTGGGGCAGGGGGGAAAATAAATGATCCTTCACTCTCTAGAGCTCTTTTCCTCCCCACTCAGATCCACAGAATCACATTCTCCTAAATCTCACCATAAAGCTTTCCCTTTGGCTTACAATAACTACGCCCCTCCAGTGACTTCAGCTGGCTTTGGAAGAAGCTCTCTGAGACTCTGGATTAATGATGCTATGTAGCAAATGTACATCTCATCTAAGTGACACCATTGCAGAGAACACATTGCCCCAACCAAAGGCTTTATTTTATCCAAAAGATTGCTTAGCTAGAGACTAGTACCGAGCATGCACCTCCCGCAGGTAAGGGTTATTATGCAATACATGGCTGAAGTTGACCGTGTTCTTCTCTTAGGAAAGGTAGTGCTATCAGCACAAATATTCCTTTGACTTGTAAAATCAAGAACGAATTCCTGAATCCCAGTTTTGTAGTCGTGCTCATTAAGAATGCACATTTAACTACTTCCACTGCCAGACACCCAATGGGCAGTGCCAGCATCGCTTCAAGTAGATAATACAGGTTTCAGACATAGTCACATACTCACACATGCGCCATGTACAGGAGTATGATGGCAGGACACAAAGAGATTTGAAAACAGTCTTCGCACAATGTGGTTCCTTCCATGACATTAGCAAACCAACACATTTAAATTTTCTACCTGGTTTATTTCTACAACTCACAGCCAAGTAAACCTCAGCTCTGCAAGCCAAGAATGGGCTTATTAGGGCAATCAGTCTTTTAATCATTAATTATATAGAGAGAGAATTTGCTGCTAATTAGAAATTATGAACATTCAAAAATTATTTCTCTGTCACTTTCAGCCCCAAATTGAGTCATCTTGTCCCTTTAACAAAATGATAAGTAGCCAGTTACACAGCCACAAATACAATATCACAAATGGTGATGCCACATCTTGGGAAAAGGGGATATTTTCTTTATTTCAGAAATCTAAAAAACTTGGTGATGCAGCTACAAAAGAGATCAGCATTTGAATACACATCCTAGTGGTTACAAACAATGACAGACAGACATCTTTCTCTACAACTCCCTTTGAATGTTCCTGTGCCACCAATTTAACTTTATGATCCATTAAAATTCCTGAACCAGGATGGGCTTGCTGGCTGGGAATCACTGGCACGTATTGTAAAGTGGCATAAAAAGCTTACTACATAAAAAGGCCACAGAGTATTCAATCTCTGGCCACTGGAAGACAATGATATGGGTAGGCTTGGAAGGATAACATTTTTATCAGTAAATGTCAATTTTACCGTACGCAAACAAATGGACAAAATATTTCCATCGATGATAATTGAAATGTACAGATAGGCAAAATACGAAACATTTTGCTTGAGAACTTTCTACATTTTGACGTGGTGTTAATTTATGTTTTAATGGTTATAAAGCTTTAACTCTTTGAATCTCAATGTCTACAGTCAATAAATAACTGCCTGATCCCCCATAATTTCCTACAACTGTGAAAATTTAGATAGATAAAAATAAAAACAAATGCTTAAAAACCTATAATTTTGTGCAACTGTGAAAACGTAAATTGTTCAAAAATGAAAAAAAATGCCTAAAACTAACCATGGATATCATCCGTCAAAATTACAAAAAAAATAAAAATCAAATTCTGACAAACCTAAATATGGGTGTTCCACATGCTAGAAGACATTTACTAAAGCCACTTAGCTTCAAAACTTCTCAAGATCCAATCTATTTCTGACCCTCCTATCTAACCTGAGCATAATGACATTCTGACTTTTCAAAAAAACTGTAGGAAATGGAAATCACTAGTTAGCTTCATGGTTTTGGGCTGAGTAGAGGTCTAAAGAATTGCCATGAACTTTGCTCCTTAGCGGTCCTACCAGTAGCAGTTAAAATTAATATATATTCCACAAACAGCAGGATAGAAAAATAATTCCGAAGAATTTTTATTTTACAGATAAGAATGTCCTGTGCCAACCCATCAGTCTGAAAGTGTCTTAAGAGCACTTCGTATAGGAAAGAAGGTTAACACCAATCAACATACCAGTTAATACCAGTTCTGGTGTCCTCACTTTAGAAAGGAGGTTGACAAATTGAAAAGGGTTCAGAAAAAAGGTCTAGAAACCTGCCTAACAGCAAGAGGCTAAAGAAGCTTGATCTATTTATCTTATCCAAGAGAAGGTTTAGAGGTGACTTGATCACTGTCTACAACTACCTACACAGGGAAAAGTTTTCTGATAGCAGGGGTCTCGTTAATCTAGTCCAGCATGGTCCAAAGACTGAGGTGTAGCTAGACAAACTCAGACTAGGTGCACATTTTTAATAGTGAGGGTAACCAGCCATGGGAACGTCTTGCCTAGAGAAGTAGTGGATTCTCTATCACTTTGGATCCTGTACTTCAAGACTGAATGTCTCTTTCCAAGAGATACACTCCATCCGAGCCAAGAGTTATGGGCTTGGTGCAGGAATCACTGAGTGAAATTCTCTGGCCTGTGAGATGCAGGAGGTCAGACGGGATGATCATTATGGTCATTTCTGATCTTCAAAATCTATAAATCTGTGAAAAATGAGCCCAGAATCCCCAGGATCTGCATTAATGTCACTCAAGCAGAGACACCTACCCCACTTAGCTCTCCTTGCCCCTTCCCTGACTGATGAGAGAGGTCAAGAAGCATGTTTCCCTTTTTGTGAATCAGTGGGCTGAGGTCTGGAAGGAAAAGGCTAATTCTCCAAACAAGCTTGACTTCATCTAAAGAAGATCTTCACAGCTGAGAATCTGGGATCTTAACTCTGGGTTTGCAGAGAGCCCAGAAGAAGAGAAGGAATTGGTTAGAACTTATCTACCTCCCACCCACAACCTCACAAAGCCCCTTCCCCCTTTGCTGCCCAGCTTCCTTGTTTTATATCCCTGGCAGCTCCCGTTGAAGCTCACTGCAATGAAACACTTAACCTTTGCAAGTTGCTTTCTCTTAACGAATACGCAGCTGTTTGCTATTCATTACATCCAAAAGGAAAAGCCAAATCTGTTTCTGCTGCATTAGCCAGAGAGGCTGTTAAACACTGCGCAGAGAGTAGTCATGGCGACCTTCTCTGGAAAGGAAAACTGGACATTTTCAAAGGTTATCATCAGCCCTTACAAAAAACAAAACAGCAGCAACTTTTTAAAAATTGCTATTTTGAAGTGAGCTTAGTGCTGGTGAAAGGTGCCAGACTGACAGCAATGAACACTGAATTCCTCTTTGTCCACGGGCTTGGCAAAGCAGGGACAGGCGCAGTGCGAGCTTCCCACACAGCCCTCTGTCCGAGTGCCTCAGCCCTGACTGGAGCCACCATCTCTCCTGTGATGAAAAGGCAATGGTGCTCCATGCCTATTAAATCCTTGGCCTCTCTGCTGAGACTGCCAATTAGCGCTCAGCGCAAGGGAGGTTGTGATGTAGACACTAGGAGATTGATCAAGACGACTAAGGCAGGACCCATCTGAAAGCCGTCAGATGGTATCTCTTCTGGTACACACTGAAAATGACCCCTCAGGAACAAAGAGGATGGACGGTCTTAATTACAAGAATAAAGGAAGGTTGCTGGCAGCAAGGGGAGACAGGGAGTTGGAGAAAACACACTTCCACCAGGAATTTTTTTGGTGGCCTTCAGTTACTTACTTTATGTTAGGAATTTCAGTGGTGCTCTGCACCATAACAACCAACCAGCTTAGAAACATTATTTTAGCCTCAAAAGTCCCCTGCGAGGTAGAGAAGATTTTATCCAGATTTTACAACTGGGGAACCTCAGGCAAAGAGACGTTAAGTGACGTGTCCCGAGTCATATAGGAAGCCTGTAGATAACCCTAGGTAGATAACCCAAATCTCTCCTGACCCTCATTACTGCACCTTAATCAAAGAAGAATCACAAAGTCATCCTTCCTCCCATTCTGAGAGGGTTAACAAACCCTCCAAAGAGCTAACAGGCCTTTATCAGCCTCTGCCCCCACTCCTCCCCCGCAGCAGATAAAACATAAACATGGCAAAACAACCTGGCTAAAAAACATCAACAACCTAGGTGACTTACGGCTGCAGGTGGCGCATGCAAACATGAGAAGACGTTTTACTAAATGAAAACAGGGTCATTTGGTTCCACTCCAAAGCTAATAAGGATATTCCAGGGCAGGAGGCAGCCAGGTTAGAAACTCTATAATGGAGACTGCTGTCCAATCAGTGTTTATGTAGATTCATAGACAAGCATCTGTGATGTGTCTGGAGTGGGGGGAAAAATAGCCAGCAAACTGCTTTATGGCATGTATTGATCTGCTAGGTAAGAAAGTATAGCTACTCTGCAGTGTCCCAGCAGGGCAAACGGGGGAGCCTGCTCATCCTGACAGGGCAGCTAACACAGTCAAATCATATCCAAGAAATGCAGCACAGGAACAATCGAGCAGGCAAAAGTAACCCAGGACGGTGGAAGGGTAGCTGAAAAAGTTAGGGCCAGCTGCTTTGTACCAGGTTTGTTAATTGAGCTAAGTATTTTCTTGACAAAAAATAAAAAGAACCCACCACAAGTAGGACCACAAGCATGTCCAAGCTTTTTGTGCGAGCACCAACAACTGAACTTTTATCCTAACCGGCAAACCAGATTCCAGATCTGGTTTCTCTACTGCCCCATTTATTGTCACTTGTCTGTCTCTCTCTTCCCCATGTGCCAGTGTCACCTGCAGAAATGGTTTGGCAGGGATGCTAAGTCTTCCTGCCAGCATATGCCCTTAGGTGTGCAAAGGGCCCAAACGTCGACTGCCACTCCCATGGCATCAAGTTCTCGAGGAGGGTAGCCCAGTTGCTGTTTCTGGAACACAAAACCTCAAATTCCCCAACTAATAATCCCAAGGTATCTGTAAAATGAAATTCTCTCTGAACTCTCTCTCTAGATGTATAGTGAGAGGCCAGTACTGATGAAAATAAAACGTATTACCCCTGCCCCGATTGCAGAGATGGATCCAGGGTCATGAAGTGGGAGTTGTTTGACTGGTAGTACTTGTTATCCTGCCAATTAAGCCTGAAAAAGTTATATAATCTACTGATTAACTCTCATAGGGCACAGAAACTGGCCAGAGTGTCAACAGAAAAGATTCTTACCTCGATGGTTGGGAGAAAGCTTTTCTCACTTACTATAGTTTGATGAATGGGAAGCAGGCAAGAGGCCTGAGACCCTAGATGGACCCTGTCTTTTGTGTTCTGTTAAAGGCCTAATAAACACAGCACAACAGAAAGTGAACATCCTTTTTGCCTCTGCTTGTACAGCAAGCAAAACCCAGGGCTGATACTGTGCAAAACATTACAATAATGATTGATCAAGAACCAACCAGCCCATACACAGGCTGTGTATTGTGCATGGTCACACTCAGATCAGAGGTTTTCTCAGATTTCTGCAAGATTTTTTGAATTAGCCTAAGGGTTATTTTTTCCAGTAAACAAAGACGCATGTGGGAAAGTGTTGAGAAATGTCCTCCCTTGTCCCCTCCTTCACTACGATAACCAGTTCTGTAGTGGTCGTTTGCCCCTTATACCTCTAAGGGCACATCTACATTTGAGGTAGGAGGTGCAATTCCCAGTTCACGTAGGTGAACCCGCGTTAGCTGTGCTCAAGCTCACGCCTAAAATTAGCAGTGTGACAGCAGCAGCATGGGGTGGCGTCTCGGACTCGCCAGCCGAGTACATATCTGGGAGTCAGGCAGGACTGTCCTGGGGGCAGCTAGCCCAAGCATCTGCCTATGCCACTAAGGACACATTGCTATTTTTAGGCACTAGATCAAGCACAGCGAGTGTGGGTATGTCCACGTAAACTGGGAATTGTGCCTCAAATGTAGACCTACCCTAAGTGT
>NW_020664800.1:1562949-1627120 GCF_002925995.2 Terrapene triunguis | reverse complement strand
AGGAGAGATGGGGAAGAAGTGGATTTCTGATTCAATGTACAGATTCAGAACAGATTAACAAGAGGCTAGTTGAGGTTCTCTGGAGGTCCCAAGAGAATCAACCAACCTCAGTCCCAATCCTGCACAAAAATCCCTCAGATTAAGTTGAGGTTGCTCCTTTGGCTGGGGTCGTAAATAAAAGTATACAAGATTAAAGAGGATTGCACTGACAGATGGATGGGTTTCAAAAATTGTCAAATACTTGGGCACTTTAAAGAAATACTACCAAAGAGTCCCACACACAGCAGCTATTATTTGTGAAGTTGTTCAGGGGTGCAGTTTACAAAGAGTATTAGTAGAAATGTTTCCTAAATTTAAATATTATAAACTATTTTTATTTTTTAAAATATTCCTTTGAAATATTTGCAATCCAAACTGTGAAGCATTGTGCCAGCTCATGAGAACCAAATTATGGAACTTAGAAAACAAAAAGTAAAAGTGATTTCAGCCAGCTCTCACATCCAAATTGAGAGATGCAAATAACAGCATAGACAGCAAAAAATAAAATCCCACGTAACTGTTTTGTATTCAATTTTAATAATCTGTTGTGGTATTAGTAACATAAGCAAGGAATTTTTAAGAAAGTTTTAGGTTGACTTTTTTCCTTTTTCTAATAAATCGGGATACCTTAGAGAGAATCAAGAGCCTATCATTAAGAATACTTTAAAATGGTGCATAACACCACCATCACCATGTGTTTAGCCCTGCAAATCTTGCCTTTTATTGGCCTCTGGAGGAAGAGCTGTGAGTGGGATTTCAGAAGTGGTCTAGCTGCTCCCACTGAAGTCACTGGTAGAATTTAGGCCAACTTTGTGCTTCTGAAAATCCCACCCTAGAGTTGCAGGTGTATTTGGGCTTATTCCTCTTGACTCTTCAAGCCTTTTTGTGGCATGAAGCATAATTCTCCTGACATAGCATGGGTAACATGATATCGGGTAACGGCCGCTTGACCTTGTAATGCAGAGAATCATGAATGACATTCACAAACTTAGTGGTTCGAGGTTCAGTGAGTTTCATTGTTTTGGGTTTCACAAAATGACTGAGTTTTGTGAAACATTTTCACCCCATAAATTAAACCCAGTTATTGTCGTAGAGCATCTATTATAAAACATGCTTTGTACCTAAAGGGAAGTCTGTGCTATACAAAGAGTGAAGAAAGCCAGGAAACAGAACTTTATGTGCTTCTTGTTCTATCCAGCAAAATAAATAAAACCTGAACAACCTCCAGGTGCCTTCGAGATGGGGCACCTACTAAAATGCAGAGCACATTTGTATGCCACACATGGAATATACAGAAGAAAAATATACAAAATTAATTATTCACCACCATGGAAGCCTCCCACCCATCATTTAAAACAAACAAAGATCCCTCTGGCAACAGGCATTTAATGCACTGCTGCCAGACATGGGCCTGCTGGTACATGATGTTACCTTTTGTTAAATGTATTTTTCAGATCCCGAGTTCTCCCAGGTTGTATTTAGGTAGAAAAGGTCAATAGTATTTTTTAGCAGATTTTTGTGAGCATAAGATTACTACTTGTGACCTACACCTTCTGAACATATTAACAACTCAAAAGCGGGAGAACCCGGACATATTCCAAACGATCCCTCGTAGATGAATTCAGCATAGTGGAAGCACGCTGTGGAGAGGTGGGGCTGAGGATAAACCCACTTTATGTATCAGGAGCACTGAACGGCAAGAACAAGTCTTTGAGAAAAAACTCTTTAGGGGGGAAGGAGTAGATTCTCTCCTCCCCCCCCCCCCCCCCCCCCCCCCCCCGCCATTTGGATTTGTACTAAATGGAAGTCATGAAACAGAACCTCCTATGCTTTTTTAATACTTCATATAAAGGCGGCGTTGTGAGTTTATAAACTTTAGTCTTACATAGACACATGTAATGGGGAGACTGACAATTTCTAAGTTCCCATTAAGCACCTGTAAAATCTTGCTCACTTGATTATAGGCTGCTAAGTAGAGGGGAAATCTCAAATTTTCATCAGAGACAATCTAAAGGTCACCAGTCTTTTTATGGGATTTCAACTATTTGAGTACCCTTTTGAGCTACAATCTTGAAATTAGGTATAATTCATTCATTACAAACTGCTGATTACAGGGGGGAAAACAGAAATTTGACATTTCTTTCAAAGTTCACCAAAAGGTCCGTCTAGTGATTTACAAAATTTATATTAATTTCATCTCTGCGGCTATCACATTGAACATGAGGCTTCCAGTCAGAGAAATTAAGGTAATTTAAGATCCCAGTTCCACGTATCATACTTTAATAAAGACAACTGTTAAAGGCAAGTAAATATGCAGAAGGCAGCAAGCTGATAGCTAAATCCATACAAATTGTGCATTGACGACAGTTTAAAAAAAATATTTACATGTTTTTTAAAAATCCATGACCACATGCATATTCCTATCCCTCACTGATGTATTAGCAGGAGTGTAGTAAGCAAGACATGACAAGTAGTTCTTCCACTCCACGCTGATTAGGCCACAACTGAAGTATTGTGTCCAGTTCTGGGAGCCACATTTCAGGAAAGATGTGCACAAAGTCCAGAGAAGAGCAACAAGAATGAATAAAGGTCTAGAAAACATGACCTATGAGGGAAAACTGGGTGTGCTTAGTCTGGAGAAGAGAAGAGTGAGATGGGACATGATAACAGTTTCCAAGTACATAAAAGGTTGTTACCAGGAGAAGGGAGAAAAAATATTCTCCTTAACTAGACTGTAAGGTGGATAGAAAGCTGGCTAGATCGTTGGGCTCAACGGGTAGTGATCAATGGCTCCATGTCTAGTTGGCAGCCGGTATCAAGTGGAGTGCCCCAAGGGTCGGTCCTGGGGCCAGTTTTGTTCAATATCTTCATTAATGATCTGGAGGATGGCGTTGACTGCACCCTCAGCAAGTTTGCAGATGACACTAAACTGAGAGGAGTGGCAGATATGCTGGAGGGTAGGGATAGAATACAGAGGGGCCAGACAAATTAGAGGATTGGGCCAAAAGAAATCTGATGAGGTTCAACAAGGACAAGTGCTACTAGGGACCGAATGGCTAAGCAGCAGTTCTACAGAAAAGGACCTAGGGGTTACAGTGGATGAGAAGCTGGATATGAGTCAACAGTGTGCCCTTGTTGCCAAGAATGCTAACAGCATTTTGGGCTGTATAAGTAGGGGCATTGCCAGCAGATCGAGGGACGTGATCATTCCCCTCTATTCGACATTGGTGAGGCCTCACCTGGAGTACTGTGTCCAGTTTTAGGCCCCACACTACAAGAAGGATGTGGAAAAATTGGAAAGAGTCCAGTGGACAGCAACAAAAATGATTAGGGGGCAGGAGCACATGACTTATGAGGAGAGGCTGAGGGAACTGGGATTGTTTAGTCTGCAGAAGAGAAGAGTGAGGGGGGGATTTGATAGCTGCTTTCAACTACCTGAAAGGGGGTTCCCAAGAGGATGGATCTAGACTGTTCTCAGTGGTACCAGATGACAGAAGAAGGAGTAATGGTCTCAAGTTGCAGTGGGGGAGGTTTAGGTTGGATATTAGGAAAAACTTTTTTTCACTAGGAGGGTAGGGAAGCATTGGAATGGGTTACTTAGGGCAGTGGTGGAATCTCCTTCCTTGGAGGCTTTTAAGGTCAGGCTTGACAAAGCCCTGGCTGAGATGATTTAGTTGGTGCTCGGTCCTGCTTTGAGCAGGGGGTTGGACTAGATGACCTCCTGAGGTCCCTTCCAACCCTGATATTCTATGAGTCTAACCTCTAAGGATAGGTTAAGAAGCAAGGGAGGTTTAAGTTGGACATTATGAAAAACTTCCTAACTGTCAGGGTGGTTAAGCACTGGAATAAATTGCCTAGGGAGGTTGTAGAATCTCCATCATTGGAGATTTTTAAGAGCAGGTTGGACAAACACCTGTCAGGGATGGTCTAGATAATACTTAGTCCTGCCATGAGTGCAGGGGACTGGACTAGATGACCTCTCAAGGTCCCTTCCAGTCTCACCATTATGTGATTCTGCAGACATGGAAAACCAGAAGTTGCTGATAAGAACAGACAGATGTGCTGCTGGATTTACACTCTCAACTGAAAGGAGAAGTTGTTTCGAATTTTCCTTCCTTTATTCCCAGAAACACTTTTAATAAGAAATGTTTATTGAAACTTCAGCTTTGGAGTGTCTCAGCACAGCTTCACTCTCCAGACCAGGCATGGTGATATGGCCCATCAGGGAGAGAGGGAGAAGGATTTTCTATCGCATGAAGCTATGACATTTCAGCCTGTATTCCATGGGTCTGAATGTAGAGCAATGAGACTGAATATTGGCCCTATGTTCCACAGACCGGGGTGGTTTTAGCTGATATCTCACTGCTGAGGGTAACAAAGGTACAGATAGCACAGCTGCAACTGGTGTCCTGAAGTCTTGTGGTCCTGTATGCCGCTAGCCTGTTTACTGCAATGGTGCCAGCTGAACTCATCGCAGAGTGGCGTGGGAAAGTGTCCGACCCTAGAACTCTTTGGGAGAGGATTGCAGAGTATCCCCATGAACATTTCATTGAGATCTCTCAGGAAGATAAAAGGGACATCCCTATATACCTTAACAGACGTCCACATGGCCCACCACCACCTAATCTTACAAGAAATTAAAAACCAGATAACAATTCTACCTCTGTTTGTTGTACTGCTACCTCCTCCTGTACGAATAAAACAATGAAACATTGATATCTTTTGTCTTGTTAACGTGGCTGGGCACCATCTTGAAATGTAACAGTGTAAGGGGAAAAAAAACATGCCCATACTTACCTGGGCCCATCAGCCTCATCTCCGCTCACCTGGCAGGACTGGCTAGACTGTGGGTGAGTCTCAAACAGGTGCTGGCTCGTGGCATGGCTGGGTCCCTTGCCACATTCCCCCACCCCCTTGCTGTTCACAGCAGGGTTCTCTGTCTCAGGCTCCTTGGAGGTCTGCAGGGAGCTGGGGTCTCTGCCACGCAGGGCATGCAGTTCATTGTAGAAGCAGCAGTCTGTGGCACAGTACCAGATCTATTGTTGTGCTTCCCGGCCTTGTGGTATCCGGTGAAGTTCTCTCACTTCCATGCGGCACTGCTGCCAATCCCAGTCATATCCCTTTGCCTGCACCCCCCATGCAAGCTGCTTGTAGATGTCCACGTTTCTACGGGCTGGGCTGTAGCTGTGCTTGCACAGCCTCTTCTTCCCAGCGGCCCAGGAGAGCCAATACTTCCTGTATAGCGTGTGGAGCCAGCACAGTCGGTGGGGCAATTGCACCCAACAGGGGTGAGCTGGCAGGCGTTTGCACTAAGGTGGGCAATCAGGAAAATGCATTTCAAATTCATGCCGGGAGGACTAAAGGGTGGGGATGGTGTCCAGCCTCTGGGATTCCTGGGCAGTGGAGTTTACAATTGTGACCAGATTGGTCACTGTTGCAGGGAATGGAGTTTGTGGGAACCAGGTGCTGGGGGACACAGGTAAAGCAGCATCTACACTCTCACTGCGTCAACCTGGATCGGTCAACCATGACTCAACCCCATTCAGGGATGTGGGTTTACTGCATTGCTGTTTCAGGGGTGCTTACGTCAGCCAGAGACGAATGTGAGTGTAGGCACATGCCCAAACCGGTTGGCGCAAGGTGACTTATATCAGCCTAACTCTGTAGCATTGACCAGGCCTGAGTGAGCGGCAGGGTGGTGGCTGACAGCACTGTTGAGACTTAAATAGCAATAAATATGGCCCCAAGTACTAAGCAAATAGCTGAGCCATTCATGTTGTGACCTATCACAATGAGAAAGTAACCCAAGAATGCATACCAACACCTTTAGAGGGATCTCTTCCCTATCAAAATTCCACTATAGTTTGGTCCAAGTTAAGGATTTGTGATTGGTAAAAATTTGGGGATTTAATTATTTTTAAACAAGTCAATTGTAAAGAATGTAGGACAGTCACAAGTCCATTTTATTCAACTCGAAAACCTCTGACCAAGTTTCAAGCTCCCTGTGTCTTTAGAACTCGGAACAATTAGAGGAAAACTTTGCACTTCTATAGCACCTTTCATCTGAAGGTCTTTAAAAGCTTCACAGACATTAAATTAGCTTCACAGCTCATCCTCTCCCCAGCTAGGCAGGTCAGCCACATTTCACACACAGGGATATCAGCACACAGACATTAAGAGACATGCCCAAAATTACAGGAAGCATCAGCAGCAGAGACAGGAACAGAACCCAGAAATCCTGACACCCTTTTTCCTTCTGTAGCCATCTAGACCAGGCTTCTTCATTAATTACATCCTCATAAGTGTCTTTGGTTAGGGCTGGAATTAAGAATAAAAATACAATCAGGGACAGATTCTCAGATGGTAAAAATTGGCTGATTTACACCGGCTGGGATTCTGTCCCTCAATTCTTTTTCTGCTGGAAAAACTGCTGTGCTTTTTAAAAAAAAATGTATAAAGACAACCTCACAGAAAATGTAATGGAAGTCTGTTCATCCTTACAAGCTGAAGGCAGTTTCTGGTTCATGCAGTCTTTCCTTGAAAAGAGGTTTTGTATGGTGTGTCTACACTGGCAGAGTTACAGCGCCGCTCAGAGAGCGCTGAAGGGAAACCGCTGTTGTGTGTTCACACTATCAGCTGCCTGCACAATAGCGTGTTAACACTTGTGGCACTTGCAGCGGTATTCGGACTGTGCACTCTGGGCAGCTATCCCACAGAGCATCTCTTCCTCTTCTGCCACTAAGAGTTGTGGGAAGGCGGAGGGAGTCACGGGGCATCCTTGGTCCTGTCCCAATGCCCTGTGATGCATTGCACTGTTGACCAATATGCTGCTTGCTCTCACTAACACGTCACGGGTGGCAGTGGAGTTATATCTTAAACTACAAAGGCAAGAGGAGTGTGACATTGATCTCGCCATGCGTAGTAGCTACGACACAAGATTGCTTGTTGCATTCATGGAGGTGCTGACCACAGTGGAACGCTGCTTCTGGGCTCAGGAAACAAGCACTGATTGGTGGGATCACATTGTCATGCATGTCTGGGATGACGAGCCGTGGCTGCAGAACTTTCGGATAAGGAAAGCCACATTCATGGGACTGTGTGATGAGCTCGCCCCAGCCCTGCGGCCCAAGGACACGAGAATGAGAGCTGCCCTGGCGATTGCACTGTGGAAGCTGGCTACTCCAGATGTGTGTTGACAGAAGTGTGCAGAGCCATTAGTCACATCCTGCTTCGAAAGACCATGACTTTGGTGCATGACACTGTGGATAGCTTTGCACAAATGGGCTTCCCTAACTGCGGAGGGGCGATAGATGGTATGCATATTCCAATTCTGGCACCAGACCACCTAGCCACCGAGTACATTAATTGGAAGGGGTATTTCTCTATGGTTCTCCAGGCACTTGTGAATCACCGTGGGCGTTTCACAGACATTAACACAGGCTGGTCCCGAAAGGTGCATGACGCACGCATCTTTCGGAACACTGGCCTGTTCAGGAAGCTGCAAGAAGGGACTTTCTTCCTGGACCAGAAGATCACCGTAGGGGAAGTCGAAATGCCCATTGTGATTCTGGGAGACCCCGCCTATCCCTTAATGCCGTGGCTTATGAAGCAATACATGGGGAACCTTGACAGCAGCAAGGAGCAGTTCAACAACAGGCTGAGCAAGTGCAGAATGACTGTTGAGTGTGCTTTTTGCCGGTTAAAGGCCCGCTGACGCTGCCTATATGGGAGGCTGGATCTGGCTGATGACAATATTCCTATGCTTATAGCTGCGTGCTGTACGCTCCACAATATTTGTGAAGGGAAGGGTGAAAGCTTCACTAAGGGCTGGACCGCTGAGGCTCAGCATCAGTGCCTGGAGGCTGAATTTGAACAGCCAGAGACCAGGGCTATTAGAGGCATGCAGCACGGGGCCACAAGGATCAAAGATGCCTTGAGGCAGCAACTTGAAGCTGAAAGCCACTAATATTTGTTGCAATGCTCGGGAGTGCAGTGCTTGAAATGGTAGGAGGCGATTGTGATAGGTGCAGATGATGCACTATGAAGGTTTAAGAAAATTGCTGTTACTTTGCATGGCTCTGTTTGCTTTCAATTAATAGAATAAAGATTGCTTTCAAACCAAAACAATTCTTTTATTAAAAAACAACCACCGGAGGAAAGAGAGAGACAAACAAAAAAAACATCAGCACTGTGGGGGATGGGAGGGTCCCAGGAGGAGGTGGGGTCCCAGGATGGTTAAAGATTTGTGTATATCGAGGTATCATATGCAACCTTATCCTTTGGAGTACAGTGCAGCGGGTACTGTTCTTCAGCAGGACTAAACTGCAACAGAACCCAGAAATCCTTTCTGTCATGCATCGTGAAATCTGTCCATAGGTATCATAATTCCAACAGCTGGAGCACAGCTGGAACTGGACAGTTTTCTCTCCCCAAATGCCGAGGAGGTCCAGCAGCTCAGCATTGCTCCAAGCGGGGGATCGCCTGGTGCATGGAACAGGCATGGTCACCTGGAAAGATGCGCTGAGACCACTGCACACATCACCGAGCAAACAGAAAGGGAACTTTCAAAATTCCAAAGGAATTTAAGGGGTGGGGCTCACAGTTGGTCACCTGAGGGCAGGGCAGTCGAGTTCAAACTGATGATCAGAGAGGTGAGAACAGGCATTGTGGGACACCTCCCGAAGGCCAATTGCAGCGCTGTAATCGACCAGGTGTTTAAACTGGCACCTCAGCGCTGTAGCCCCGGCAGAGAAAGCTCTATGCCTCTCGTCAGGGTGGTTTTTTTAGAGCGCTGCATCTCCACAGTTTCTGCGCACTAAGTGGCTTGGCAGTGTGTACACCTCAGGAGTTATACCGCAAAGAGCTGCTTTACTGCACAGAAACTTCCCCCTGTAGATAAGGCCTACGAATTAGATGCCATATTACTTTATAAGTCCTAAAACACTGTAAACTTGAGGGGTTTTGGTTTTTTTGAAAAACAGAAAGCATTGAGAAAACCATCTTTCTGCTGTGATCGATTCAAGCTCCACTTACATCTACCCAGCAAACGCAACTGCTTTCCATCTTACTTCCCAGTGGCTATTGTGTACGGAATTTTCATTTTTTTTCCCTAACTGACGTATTGGAAAGTAATATTTTTGACTTTAGTACAAGTAGTAAAATGTTTAGCTCAGCACCGTGCAATAACAGAAATTTTAAAAATAAATGACTATAAATATTAGCACCACTTTTGTATTTCAAAGAAAACAAATAAAACCTACAACAGGGAATGTGCATGCATTCTTCTTCATAGTTTCATAAACTTGTACATTCATGCACGGACCTCGCTGAGCACCAGGCAAAGCATTTTAAGTTCCACAGCCTGTTAGATACTTGTTCACAATCATTCAAGGTTTTTCTTTCCAATGAGTAGAAAAAGAAGGATTTAGTGAACAGAAGCACATTTTTTAATTGATACTTTTAAATTATTAAATGAACTGGGCAAGAGAGCATGCTGATCTGCTGCTCACTGTGCTGTTCCAACATGGTGAGAGTGTGGGCTGGAACTCATTAGTCCAATTACATAACAGATTACTATGCCCAAGTGCAAAACCAATAAAACAGGTGAGAGAAATTAACTGCTAGATAATGGAGAAGGGGGAGAAAAACCTTTTTCTGAATTTCTTATGCCATCTCCAGTTTATGAAGATTCTTTAAAATTTATTTTTTCTTGGCTAGAAAGGCTTAATGCAGTCTTATAAAATTCTACTCAACCCCTCACTTGGGGCAAGTATTTGTTGTTGTTTTGTTTTTTACAAACAAGTAAAATATGGATAGTTTTTTTCATAATCCTCAGGCATCCTAGGGTAAAGAGAGGGTGGGTCAGGGAGGCTAAATTTTCATAGCAATTTTTCTGTAGTGCTGTGTTAATGGCTGGAAGTTACAACGGCATCTGATGAAGTGGGTTCTAGCCCATGAAAGCTTATGCCCAAATAAATGTGTTAGTCTCTAAGGTGCCACAAGGACTCCTCGTTGTTTTTGCTGAATTCAAGAAGATGCAGCAATATCAGTAAAAAATAAATAAATAAAATAAAAAAAGGGAATTTCACTGCCTTCCCTTCTTCTGTAAACTCATATTTAATTGATTTTTAATACTGGTTTAGGCAAGATTGAACAGGTAGTTAATTGAATTAATTATAGAATCCTCATTGACACTGAAGTTTCTCTGTTCCTTGCTCTGAGGAGGGCAACTGGATTCAAAATGATCTCTTAAATCTTTTCAACTTAAGTAAAATGATTTAAAAGCACTTAAACACAGTAGAAAAAAATCCAAAGTTTTTTTAACTGTCTTTTCTTTGTAAGGTATGTGCTATACTGTCATATACAGTAATGTACATCTGATGCATACCATCAATCCAGGCCCTCTCCAACTTGTCTTCCCTTCCTACATAAATGGTAACTCCACCTAAACAATTAAAACCTTTTTAATGATCTTAAGCAATCAGTCTGTTCTATCTATTGTGGACATTTGTTTTCAATGCACCTTTTCTGCAACCTGATATGAAGTAATCAAAAGATTCACACACACCTATGTTGTGTGATAACGTAATGAAAGACCCAATGAACAGAAGCATTTGCTTCCTATTGACTGATGATTCTGAAATTAAGATCTTAACATTGGACTGATGTATTGTTTTACTTTACTTGCTATATATTTATTTAGGGGGAAGAAAGAATGTTTAATCAAAAGGGTATTACATTTATCTGAATGATAAATCCTCAAATATGGCTGACTAGAGGCTCGTCAAATTCTCAAAGATAATCGCTTCTGTATGAAGACATCATGAAAATTCAGCCTAAAGAATAACTTTCAGAAAAGTATGTAAACCTCTGAAAATGGGCTGGAAACAGAAGCATCACGTCACCAATAAATATAATTCCACACGTAAAAAGTTCAAAGAACATTACGATTGCAAAGTCATGCCCTGAAAAGTTAGGAAATGACAGAATCAAATGCCTGTAAACTTCAATTGGCCCTGTTGGGAGCATCCATTATGAGACCATCTTTAACCACATGCTGTTTTTTCCACAGGACCCGTCTCTTTCAGTGGACAGACTGGATGGTGTTCACTGCATGAGCAGCTATTCCGTATTTCGTTTTCTCTCAGTGTTCAATGGGTGGCCCCACATCTTATTTACTACGTTCTTCAAATTCTGCTTAAAAACATAATAATTCATTTCCTCCTGGGCTTTTCTATGGCACTCATCACAATACCGAGTACTTCACAAACATTAGTTAATTTTCACGACACTCCTGGGAGATTTTACATTTTTCAGCTGGGTAAATGAAGCACAGAGATAGATTAAGATCAAAAGTTTCCACCAATTTGGGGTACCCAAATTCAGACACCTAGGATGTGATTTTTCAGTCTTTATATGTTCAAAGCACAATTCATGGTGACTTTAGCTGCAGCTCTGAGTCCTCAGCACCTCTGCATATCAGATCCCAGGGTCTTGAGCTGGGTACCCAGAAAATGAGGAACACACTATTAGAGACCACCTGTGAAAAGTCTGGCTTAAGTGACTTGCCCAGCATCACAAAGGAATTCTGCGGCAGAGGTAGAGATAGAATCCAGTTCCCTACAGCACTAATCATGGGACCATCCTTTCTCTTTCTGCAATCCCTGGCCTCATTGACTATATACCTTCCAACTTCTACAACATATGAGGCAGGGGTCCTACAGATAAGTCTCCTTCCCCATACAACCCTGTCTCATCCCTAAAGCAGGTCCATCCTCTGCACTGAAGGACACCAGAGTCCTGTGGAAAAAATAGCATGTGATCATGTAATTAAACACTATTATAATGCATACACATAGGGGGACTGAATTAAGGTTTCATGGGCAACCCTAATTTTGGCATGTCGTAACTTTTGAGCGTTTGCCTTTGTAACCTTAATGTTCTTTTAACAAATTTTTGTGTGTGTGATTTCCTAGATTTTTTTTTTAAAGCAACCTGAAAAAACCCATATACCAACATGTGGCATCATAGTGACACACATCAGCAGGGTTGGAATCTTTAAATCCAGGGCACAGCACTCTGTCACTTGAACGAAGAGAAAAACTGATAGATGCAGTAGATTGTCATCCTTTGTGTGGACCAGCACTGGAGGGGGCTCACTCTGCCAGAGGGTTTCACAGATATTTGCTGACAGCAGAGGAATGGGGAGAATCAGGACTCTTGGGTTCCAGTCCAGGCTCTGGAGAGGAATTTGCTCTAGTGGGCACAGACACTTCTTCCTGTTCTTCCCACAAACCTGACCCCTTTTAACCTGTCCCCTCCAACCTGTTCCTGTCAGTCCTATCTCTTCCCTATCCCTGGATCATTCTCCTTCCTTGGCCCATTCTCCATCCCAGCCCCAGTCTCCCTCCTCCAAGCTCCTTGTCCACTTTGTCTCCATCCCTCTGCCTCCAGTTGCACAGCCCCCACCTACATTCCCCAGTCCCAGTCTCTCTCATCCAGCTCCTAGTCTAATCTCAGTCCCCTCCCCCCGCAGCAGCTTCTTGTCTCAATCGACTCCCCCTGGCCCTGCAGTTCCATCTTGTCCCCTCTGCATTCGATTCAGCCAGCTTCCTCTCCCACACGACGCAGGGGCAATCGGAGCACAGGAGAGATTGCTCCCTGCTCTCCATTCCAGGGCCCGGACCCAGAGCCGGCACAGCCAGAGCAGCAACTGGAGGAAGAGTCTGGCTCAGCCTAGGGCTGGAGCAAGCTCGGTGGGTGAAAGTGAGTCTGCGACTCCTCTCCCAGCCCCTCTCTCAGCCCAGGAATGAGGCTGCCAAAAGGGCTCTTCTCTCTTGCAAGGAAGGAGCCCCAAGCCCCAGTCCTGCTCCTCTCCTCCAGCCTTCACTGGCCCTGCTGGTCACAGGGTCGCTTTTCATTTCTAACCCAACCACAAGTGTGAGTGCTACCTCTCTTCCCCTCCTGTCTCCACCTTCTCCCCAAAGCAGGGAAGAGCACCCGGGGCACCATGGCAATTCAGGCAGCTTATTTCAAGGAAATGGATGCATGATGCCACAGACACTTCCTCTTGCCGAGCTCAGTCCTACCTATTATTATTACCATCTCCATTGCTGCTTTGCCACCCTGCTCCCAGCACACCCACCACTGCTCCAGGGAACCCTCCACTCCAGCACTCAGCCAGCTTTCAGCCCCAACTGATCTGCCTTTCCCATGGCACCTGGGGAAACAGAAACCCATTCCTCCCATGGCACCATCTACATCACCAACTATCCGTCCAAATTAGGAGGAACAGAAACGCAGACATAAAGAAACCAGATTCCAGACATGTAGCAGCTATACACTGCACAGAAGCACTATCCAGGCAGGGCCCGGAAGCAGACAGCACAAAGCATCATAAAACGAAGTTTATGCTGATCAATGCATGTTCTGTCACTAACAAACACCACACGACCTCATCAGTGATGAAGCATTCAATACAGCCTGCCTTGCTGAGCCCTGGCTGGATGACACCGTAAATTCTGTGCTCACACACCTTGTCCCCCCAGGATACTTGGTACATCGCAGACCTAAACAGGACAAGTTCTCTTCAAACATCAAACTGAAGAGAGGTGCCTCAGGTAAAACAATTTCATCTGAATGTAAAAGCCAGGGCCAAAAGCTAACAGATTTTATGCTGATTTAGAGAGTATCAAAGACAAAAGGATTCACATAGGAGCTGTGACAAAGTAGAAATATTTTGCAATATTTTTGTGCCTCAGTTTCCCCTATGTGTTGCATTGTTACCCAGTTTGTAGAAGGGGACTGTTTGCTCTCCAGGCAGGCTGAGACACACAGGTGTGGGTGTTGCCTAGCTGTCTGGGCCTTAGTATCCATAACAGTGGAGAAGACAATGGCGAATCCAATCACCAGGACATTGGCACCTAGCAACCAACAACCCAGAGGGATATGGATTTCCCAGTTTCTCCTTAGGGAAATTGAACAACAATCCCCCAGCTCAAGATCAAAGGACTGAGTAAGTGTGAGCTGGGGGATAAGAGTCGGGGGCTGGCAGGAGTCGGGGCTTTCACCTGGGAACCAACCCAGGAGGTCGGATGGAGACAGACAGAGCTTGACCAATAGGGTTCACTACAGCTTGGCTGGGCTCTGGGTTAACCAGAATGGAATAATGCTTTAACCTCCAGTTCTCTAGAGTACCCTAAGGGCTCCTACTATTTTGACAACGCTGAGTATCGCTGCAAATGCTGGGCAAGGTGCATTAATCCCGGAGGAGTGTAGAAGTCTCCATCAGGGTCTGTCTCCATTGGACTCGCTGAACGGAGCTCACGGTGTGAAGCAGGGGTGCTGCAGGCCCAGAGGTCCGGTCTAAGGAGGTGTTGAAGCAGCAGATGTATCCTTACCCTGGAGGAGGAGTGAGACCCTTAGGGGTCTGGCACACTGAAGGGGTTCCTCCTCGAGACCCTTCCAAAGCCAGAGCCATAGCACCGATCCCAGATCCATGACAGGAGCTGACACCTTGTCAACAATGATGGTGAAATATCCCAGACTTCTTGTCCTAGGAGATTTCAACACACACATCAACAAGGGTGACGATGCACAAGCTCAAAAATTCATCTCAGGACTTGCCTCCCTAAGATTTTCGCAGGCCATCTCTGGTCCAAACCACACAGCCCGTCAAACCCTGGACATGATTTTCGGCCTAAATGTCAAGATAAAGGACATCACAACGAGAGCCCTGCAAATCCGCGGATATCGGCTGTATAGCCGCAGATGCGGATATCCACGGATCATTTTTGTGGATCGCGGCTCAGATGTATCCGCGCAGGACTCTAATCACAACCAGACACTGTCCTGGACACACCATCACCTCGTTAAAAGGCAGCGGTCAGAGCCCTTCCAGTCCCTAGGCAACAAGACCAATAAACCTGCTTCGACCACGAAGACTCATGGACTCCAACAAATTTCAAATCCTGCTAAAGTACAACACCACCCTTCCCATCATCCTACACTGGCCTTGGCCACTGACATGCTGGCCCCCAGACAGCCTGTTCCTCCCCATTACCCACCCAGATCTCCTTGGTTTTCTGACACCTTGCAACAGATGAAGAAAGAAAGACAGAAATTCAAGCATCGATGGTGGAAAACAAAGTCTGATTTAGAGAGAATCAAACAAATTCCCCAAAGCCTATGCTGAGGCTGTATTACAGGCCAAGAGAACCTTCCTCTCACCTCCACTGAGGCTGCCAAATCCCGCCTCAAGGAGTTATCCAGGGTAGCAAGTCATTTCATGAACCCTGAATGCCTACAACCTGCATCAGAGTGCAGCACCAAGATCAGCCTACGTCCCTGAAAAGATCATGCAGAATTGGAAAAACGTCTCAAACAGCACGGATTTGCTCTGCCTATACCCACCAACCAACAGCTCACCTGCAGTCCCAGAATTCAAGTACAATCACATATCAAGAAGTTCTAGCAACAAGAATATTTCTATTAGAAAAAGACACACAGTACCAAAACAAGACACTTCACTGTACACACTTCTTCATCTGGGAAGAGAATGAGAGAACAAACATGTGACAGATGTATAGTCACATTGCTTAATGAGCTGCTGGAAGGCACTCAGATACTATGATGATGAACACACTATAAAAACCTACATAGACTAGGACAGAACAGTAAGGACAGACTCTTCAGGAAATTACCTGTTAAACTAAATCTATACTGAACATGTGGGGCTGTGATTTTTTTTTCAAAGGCTTATATATAGCTTGGCCAAATTGAGCAGATTTTCAAGGGGATGGCAAAAGGCACATCCCTGACAAAATGTCAAGTCCCTACTCCAAAGCATGGTAGGCTAAGCAGTTCTCAACCGGGGTACACCTATCTGGGGGTACGCAGAGGTCTTTCAGGGGGTACATCAACTCATCTAGATGTTTGCCTATTTTACAGCAGGCTACACAAAAAGCACTAGCGAAGTCAGTGCAAACTAACATTTCATACAGACAATGACTTGTTTAGACTGCTCTATATACACTGAAATGTAAGTACAAGATTTATATTTCAGTTGATTTATTTTATAATTATATAGTAAAAGTGAGAAAGCCAGCAATTTTTCAACAGCGTGCAGTGACACTTTTGTATGTTTATGTCTGATTGTAGTTTTGAAGTGAGGTGTAACTTGGGGGGACGCGAGACAAACCAGACTCCTGAAAGGGGGACAGTCGTCTGGAAAGGCTGAGCGCCACTGGGCTAGAGCTTCTCAGAGAAAAGGTCGCCAGGACACAGGCAAAACAAGGTAGATTTCCCTAACTGCATTGTCTGTAAGAGCTGAACCATTTTGGCTGCAATTTTCCCATCCATTAAATAAATAACTAAACGGTCTCAGGGAGACGCCCAGCACAGAAAATTTCAGCCCATATGGGTTAAAGTTTGGCAAAGTTATAAGCAACTGAAACAGAGACTTATAAGGTATATGGCAACCTTAGTAATAAACTGGGCTGGCAGCACCACCTATAACAACAAAGCCAAGAAATACAATCATTCATTCTGGAAAAAATCAAAAGTGCAAAGCCTGATGTGGACCGTCTGGAATATCCATCTGGTCTAGTTACCCTTGATGTAGCTTTAAAATAGATCTCAAATAATGTCCCTAACAGTGCCATAGAGGAGGCAAGTGACACTTCATCTTTAAAACAAGGCACAGTAAGGCCTTTGCTCCAGAAGTCATTACTGGACAATAATGGCCTTGCCAATTACTGCCTGGCTCAACCCTTTGCTTTTGAGCATAGGACATTGTAAAGGTCATGACAGAACAACTAAAATTTAATCTATATGCTGCCGATTTCCTACCAATCTGGTTTTAGGCTTTAGGTTTTAGGCATGGAGACTGTACTAGCTTCCCTGTCTAATGAGTTCATGCTGAATTCACTACGTTTATCACCTGCCTTTGAGGCTCTTTAGCATGAGCTGTTGCTAACGCAGCCGGAAAATCTACTAATGGACGACAGAAAATGTTTTGGTGGCACCTTAAAGACTAACAGATTTATTTGAGCATAAGCTTTCGTGGGTAAAAAACCCACTTCTTCAGAAGTTGTTTTGGTGACTCTGCTTCTTCCTTTCTGAGTGGTTTCAGAAGATAGTCTTCTGGGCAGATGAATATCATGTGACATCTCACAGAGTTCTGTTCAACATGTATTTGGAGACACTAGAAGAAACTATGACTTATCTGGGGCTTAACTTAGACAAGACAATGGTGTCACTAGCTTGTTAGGGGAAGTAATTTGAATAATTGGTGGGTGTACTTCCTGCTTCCCTACACTACGGACTTACACACATTTCTTGCAACAGAGGTTTGCATGTATAGGGTAAATCTGATTCCCTCAAGGGTACTTGAATTCCATGTAGTGGAAGAGGTTCTTACCACCTTTATTTCATCTGCTGAGTACTTTCCATGATAATGCAAACTTCACCACCTCAGCCCTATGCTTCCAAAATGGAGTACAGCAATGCACTCCACTGGACAGGGCCCGTCACGACCACGCAGATGCAATGTACTGGCTTCCCAGTTGCTCAAGACCCCCAATGAAAGGTGCCAGAGAAGAGCAAAGTTAAAAACCATCAAGAGGGTTATTCTAATTACCCTGACTGACTGACTGGATACTGATGCAGAACGCTGTGATATTATTCCTACTGCCAGTCAATCAGAAACCATTTTCAGTCATTTTTAATGAATTAGTAGCTGAGTAGCTCATGTATTCAGATGCAGTAGGGATGGCAGAGTTTAATTTATTTTTATAATTTGTATGGCTAATATAGGTATTTTAAAGCATTTTTGGATTTTATCAATTTTAAATTTTCACAGTTGTGGGAAATTATGGGGATCAAACAATGGGAGGGGGTCAGACAATTAGTTACTGACAGTCAACACTGAGATTCAAAAAGTTGAAGTGTTATAAGCATTAAAACATGAATTGTTAGCATCATATGTCAAAATGTCAGCCTTAAATCAAACCCTAATAAGTTCTCAAGCAGCATTTTTCTTACTTTGCCTATCTGTAAATTTCAATCCTCATTGATGGAAATATTTTCTAATGGTTTATGTGTGTGTAATGAAATCAATGTTTATCAACATTTTCTGATAAAACTCTAATTCTTCCACGCCAATTTATCTGTAAATAATTATTAGTTATCAAGCAATCTGATTAACAGGCAGGGATTCCATTTGACAGAATTACCAGCAATCCTCCTCTTCTAACATCCCTTGGAAAGCTGGATGCAAGCAAACAACATGCATTTTAATACGGCTAAATGTAAATGTATGCACCTAGGAACAGAGAATGTAAGCGACACGGACAGGAAAGGGGACTCTATCCTAGAAAGCAGTGATTCTGAAAAAGATTTTGGGATCATGGTGAATAATCAGCTTGGGCCGAAAGGGCTAATGTGATCCCTAGATGTATAAACAGGCGAATCTCAAGGAGCAGAAAGGTTATTTTACCTCTGTATTTGGCACTGGTGTGACCACTGCTAGAATCCTGTGTCTAGTTCTGGTGTTCATAATTCAAGAAGGACGTTGATAAATTGGAGAAGGTTCAGAGAAGAGCCATGAGACTCATTAATGGATTAGACACCAAGCCTTATTGTGATAGACTCCAGGAGCTCAATCTATTTAGCTTCAAGGTGACTTGATTGCACTCTGCAAGTACTTATATGGGAAACACCTATTTAATAATGGGCTCTGCAATCCAGCAGAGAAAGATGTAACAGAGGCTGGAAGCTGAAACTAGACAAATTCAGACTGGAAATAAGGCGTACACTCTTAACAGTGAGGGTAATTATTCACTGCAACAATTTAGCGAGGGTTGTAGAGGATTCTAAACTCAAGATTAGATGTTTTTCTAATAGATATGCTCTGGGAATCATTTCAGGGGAGTTCTATGGCCTTGGTTACACAGGAGGTCTGCTTTAAGGATCGCAGTAGTCCCTTCTGGCCTTGGAATCTATGTACTGTATCAGTGACACACAAGGCACAGAACCTGCAGAATTTAAAGCGTAAGTGGTTTCTAATAGAGCACTAATAGAGTTTTAAAGTCCAAATGAATTGGACTCAGAATTGCTGGCAGGAAAAAGTGAGAGTGGAGACAAAGGAGAGATTTCTAAAGGATCCCCTACCAAGTTAACAGAACAAGACAAGAATGAGGGCCTGGCCAGCTTTCTGATGAACCAGTTGGCTGGATACACAGCCATGTGTGCCGCTTGTCACACATGAGAAAGGCCTGGTCACATTTTTGCCAAACACAGCACCAGGAAGAGGGCTGACATATGACTATAGACAAAAGAAATCAACAGAACTAGCAGAGATCATGGAAATAAGGCAATGTTGGGGCTCTACTGACTCTCGATTGGTCTTTAACCCAGTTACCAGTTCAGTGACCCATGGTTCTTCTCCCAGCACCCATCAGATACGATGGATCTTTGCGGTAGCAACACTAGGCTGGGATAAACGTTTTGGCCAGAATTTCCAGAAGTGCTCAGCACTCACAATCAGGGCCAGATTTCCATAACATCTCAGCTCCTCGTTAGGCACCTAAATGAAGTGGCCAAATTTTCAAGAAGGCTTAGCATCCAGCAGCTCCCATATCTGGCTTTCAGCTTCACTCTAGCATTGACATAACAGTAAGAGACCATTACCACTATACAGTCTTTTAAACCACTGACATCACCCTCTGATTAATGGAACAAAAGGTAGGAAACGTTTTCTTACCAACCAAAAACTTTACCTTCACTATCTCTCAACCTCCATGTACACCCTGCTGGTGCACTTAAATATAGTGTTTGAAACAGCATTATACGAAAGCTCACAAGGAAACCTGTAGTGCACACTAGCAGGATCTACACGGACCAATTAATGAGCAACACATTAGTGCGCTTTAGAATGCATTACCCCAGCATGTAGAACTCACCGGAGTTAGCACCCACTGAAATGAACATGGCAATTCACACCTCAGAGATGTGGTTTCAGGCTCCTCTCCCTGTCTTTTCAGAATCACTGCACTGAGTAAACTCACTTCACAAGCAAATCAGCTCCAGAATGACTTTTCCTTTTCTTTTTAAATTAAAGCTCAGACTCTGGAGACAACTGAGAGATATATCAATGTCTCCTATTAGGGCTTGTCTACACTGCAAAGTTGTCGACAAAACTTTTGTCTTTCACGGGTACTTTAAAAAGCCTCCCCCTCCCCCCCGCGAAAGACAAAAGTTTTGCCAACGCAAGTGGCAGTGTGAACGCGGCTTAGTCGGCAGAAGCGTTCTCCTACCCACAAAGCTAACGCCGCTCGCGGGGCTGGAAGTATTTTGTTGGCAAAAATGCGGACAAAGTACCGAAAAAGAGCATTTACACACGTTGACTTTTAGTGACGAGGCTGTGTCGACACAGTCTTGTTGCTAAAAGCTGCGTGGTGTAGACAAGCCCTCAGTCTTTCATGCCTTGAGGAGCAAGTCCACACACTTCATACTCTGAACAACACTGACCAGCATTGTTAAGGTCAGTAACTTTTTATTAATGTAAATTAAACCCACCCACCAGCAAGTCTATAATCTATTATAGTCTATATCAGCCTATACATTTTACTTTCAAATAAAAAGACTTACATATAGGGCCCAAATGGAGGCAACATATAAGCACTGCTACTGCAGTCAATGAAGAGGGACGTCTAAACCTTGAAGTGTAGACATTTCTCTCTCAGCCAAGAGGAGGAGATATTTCACTAGACCGAGGTGTGATATTTTGTACGATGGGGAGGTTGTCCTTGAAACATGCAGGGAAAGGATGCTGAGAATGAATTGTGTGTTGTTTGACCTCACAAATGGAAATCCATTCAACCTCGCCACTCCACTGTTACGAACCCTGCAGTCTCTAGTTCCCAGGTCTTTGTGTGGGCTGCGGTAAAAGCAGAATAGTGAGAATACAAGGTGGTGATCACATCTCGGACAGAAGATTAAAAAGTCTGTCAGTTGGCGGTAGAGACATAAAAATAATGCGTCTCACTTCTAATATTCTACTTAAATGGGTTATTTATTTTTCAAGCGGCCAGATTGCTGGGATAAAGTGCTAACATGCCACAATTTCCTTTTTACAGTTTTCACTTTAGCCAAAAAAGATTTCACCAAGAGGATAAAAGCTTCTTCCTGTTTTGTAATTTCTGTAATACTGAAAATTGAATGTGGCAGTCTGGCAAAATCAATAGGGAAAGATGCTGTAAATTCTGGCTTTATCCCGCCAAAATAAATGTATATAAAAAATAAATAAAATAAATGTATATAAATCAATCTCAAGATAACTGTAAACCATAACAGAAGACATGATAACCAATTAGACGTGAGAGTTACACCAGGAAGTAGTACCAATCACTAGCTTCAACCCACAGAAGGCAGGAGGCCCATGATTAAAGATGCTCCTGCATCCCAACCTCTGGTGCTTACTTATTCTAGCACTCCTCGTCCTGTCAACCAATCCAACACTGATTATGTAGCAAAATTGGTAAAGGAGATATTTAGACCATAAAAGCAGACTAAGTAAGTGGAGAGCTACAATACGGTATTGTTATATCAGAGAATGTAGCCCAGAAGATCTTTCTTTAATCATTCCAATTACAGAGGGTCAATTCCGTGAGGTTAGCTGCTACCCTGCATTGAAACAGTCAAGGTAAAGAGACCTAGGATAAGGAAACATGGCAGCTTAAGAGTCCCTTGTATGTGTAAAATTAAAAGATTTCACTGACTTTTGGAGGTTTAACTTTCCAGTGTATGATACTAAATGAAAGTGATCAACTGCCTCAGACCTGCCCACTATTCAGGAACTGAGAAGTTGGAGGGTGACAGAGCCAGCTGGTTGCAACTGGTTTGGGAAGAGAAAGAGACACACTCTGATCCAACTCTAGGGTGCGAGCTGCCCAAAGGGTATCTCATCTCCCTATTCCCCTTGAGCCTAGACTAAATGAAGGACGGCTGTACTGCTGACAAAGAGCTCTGCACGTCCTCCACATCTATGTCCAGTGTTTGCAACCAGGAGTGATCACTCCTCCATCCCCATCTGAGACAGGCAAACATAGGGATCACTTCACCGCGTGAAGAAGGCGCGACGGGGACCCTTGGGGTGAGTTTGTTCTCGGTTTGTTAGTTTGCTGTTGAGTGCTTGCTTGCCATGTGGCTGCTTGATTGACATTTATAGCGTGATTTGTTTGCGGGGCTGTGTGCTGAGCTTAGAGGCCTGCTAGACAAGTCTGAGAGCTTCCTTAGGAGGCTCTACTCTGCCACCCTTTGATCCCTAATCCCCTTAGGATCCCTTGACAATGGGGCAGGGCTAACTCAGGGAGAACAGGGGGTTAAAAAGCAACCTCCAGGGACCAGAGGAGCTAGCAAACAGGAGGAGCAAACAGAGGAGCAAGGAACTCCTTGCCAGGGGATGTTGTGAAGGCCAAAAGTATAACTGGGTTCAAAAACAATTGGGTAAGTTCACAGAGGATAGGCCCATCAGTGGCTATTAGCCAAGATGGTCAGAGAGACACCTCATGCTCTGGGTGTCCCTAAACCCCTGACTGGTAGAAGCTGGGGCTGGACGACAGGGGACGGATCACTCGATAAAGTGCCCTGTTCTGTTTGCTCCCTCTGAAGCATCTGGCAACGGCCACTGTCAGAAGTCACAACACTGAGCTAGAAGGACCATTGGTCTGAACCACAATGGCTGTTCTTATGGGATTTGATTATTATAAATAAATAGAGATAATAGGGATTGAAATGACCAGAAGAACCGCAGGGTGAATTGCCTGCTGGGTACAAGAGTTGCGAACCTCTTGAGACATCTGGACAAGCTTATGTGTAGTACTGGGGAGGAGCCGGTGGTCGTGGTACATGTAGGTACCAATGACATACGGAAGGATAGGAGAGAGGTCCTGGAGACCAAATGTAGGCTGCTAGGTAAGAGATTAAAGTCCAGAACTTCCATAGCAACATTCTCTAAATACTTCCAGTTCCATGCACGGGGCAAGTTATGACAGGCAGAAATGCAGGGTCTCAATGCACTGATGAGACAATGGTGTAGGGAGGAGGGATTTACGTTTCTTAGGAATAGTGGAACCTTTTGGGAAAAGGGGGACTCTATACAGGAAGGATGGCCTCCACCTAAACCAAAATAGAACCAGACTGCTGGCATGTAAAATTAAAAAGGTCGTAAAGGAGTTTTTAAACTAAGGGCTGAGAGAAAGCAGACAGCTCCGGAGAAGCACAGTCCGGACAGACACATCCCTTATGAGAGAATTTATGAAAGGGGATATTCTATATCCTAGTAAATAGGAGAGGACAGAAATTGATAAATTACAGGTAGGAACTGAAGAGAAACAGTCAAACAAAAAAGATCCCCATTCTGTTACATCACATGAAGGCAGACAACTAAAACTGACAAATTCTGTAAGTGCCTGTATGCAAATACAAGAAGTTTAAATACTAAGATGGGTGATGTCACGCTGACTACAGTGGTTCACAACCATGAGTGACGACAACTAGGTGCAAAAAGCAGGGCAGACGTTCCAAACTGGCTGTGAGTTCTATCATTGGATTTCACCAACCCAGTAACAAGTGTGCAGTCCTGAGGCACTATAACCGTCTTAGCATGGAGTCACACACACACAGTCTCCTTGGACATTCTCTATCTTGCCACCCAGGCAAGCTGGACTAAGTGACAAATGCTCACTTACACCAAAGGTTACAAAAGATGCAGGTTCCTTTCAGTCCCAAAAAACCAGTTACTTACCCCAGGTCAATTTGTACCCCAGATCTCATACCAAAGACAAAGTTTATAGCCAATCCCATAGTAAACTAACTAAAGATTTATTAACTAGGGGAAATAAATGAAACTGTTATTTACAGGTTAAAGCAGGCAACAAATATACACAAATGAGTTATAGTCTATGGTTCCAAAAGAGATGAGTAATCTGTCAGCACTGAATGTCTTTTAGGGATAACCCAGGTTGATCATGGGGATCTCCGCTTTCACGTCCTAGCTCCAGTCCTGTGAGAATCCAAACAGCACAGAGATGAAGAATGTTCATGTCACCTATCTTTATTTCCTTCTTCCAGAATTCAAACTGGAATTCAAACGAGCGTCCTTGCATGTAGCACTTTCACGGTGTGACAGGGCCTTAAGCCAGTCTTGGTATTGTGAGGTTTCACAATGGCCCACTTAATTCTGATAGTCCTTGATGGGCAGCGGAACCACTCTTCCTGCCTTAGTTCACAAGTTCAGAGCAGGCTTTTTTACAGTCATAAAGCAAACCTGACATATTACCTCATAGCATGGGATACAGACATTACAAGTAAGATTAATGAATGCAGCAACTTATAAGCATTTTATAGAATCTAAACTTTAAACACACCTTTACAAGTCTAACACCCATCTTGAACAATACTAACATACAGGTGAGCTGGTCTGGTTTCCAGCTATGAATTTGTCAGAGCTCAGCTGATGCCTACAGCCTTGGGAAGAGCTGGCATCTGGTCTACCAGCGTCACATGTGAACTCAAGTGCCTGGTATTAAATGAGGACATTGATATAATTAGAATCACAGAAACTTGGAGGAACGATGATAATCAATGGGACATGATAATACAGGGTACAAAATATATGGGTAGGTCATGCTAGTGAGGGAGTGGCACTATATGTGAAAGAAAGCATAGAGTCAAATATAATAAAAATCTTAAATGAATCAAACTGTACCACAGAATCGCTATAGATAAAAATTCCATGCTTGGGAGAGGGATAGCTCAGTGGTTTGAGCATTGGCCTGCTAAACCTAGGGTTGCGAGTTTAATCTTTGAGGGGGCCACTTAGGGATCTGGAGCAAAATCAGTACTTGGTCCTGCTAGTGAAGGCAGGGGACTGGACTCGATGACTTTTCAAGGTCCCTTCCAGTTCTAGGAGATAGGATATCTCCATTAATTTATAAATTTATATTTTATGCTTGAATAATAAGAGTGTAGCAGTAGCGATATGTTACCCACCACCCAACCAGCACGGTGATGGTGTTTGTGAAATGCGCAGGGAGATTAGAGAGGTGACAAAAACAGAAAAGTCAATAATAATGGTGGATTTAAACTATCCCCATATTTATTGGGAACATTTCACGTGACGATGGGATACAGAGATACAATTTCTAGACACCATCAATGACGGCTTCTTGGAGCAGCTAGTCCTGGAACCCACAAGGGGAAGAGGCAATTCTTGATTTAGTCCTAAGTGGAGCACAGGATCTGGTCCAAGAGGCGATCACTCAGTAACAGTGACCATAATGTAATTAAATTTAACCCACTACAGTGCATTTAACTTCAAAAAGCAGCATTATACAAAAAGGAGGAGGCTAGTTAAATGGAAATGAGAAGGAACAGTCATAAGAGTGAAATGCCTGCAAGCTGCATGGAAACTTTTTAAAAATACCATAATAGAGGCTCAAACTGTATGTATACCCCAAATTTAAAAAAAGAAAACAGTAAGAGGACCAAAAACTGCCACCATCGCTAAGCAACAGAATAAAGGAGGCAGTTAGAGGTAAAAAGAGATCTTTTAAAAACTGGAATAGAGGATGTTTTGGAATAAATTAATATATTAAACAGTAGTAAATCACCAGGACCAAATGGTATTCACTCAATAGTTCTGAAGAAACTTAAATATGAACTTGCAGAACTTCTAACTGTGGTAGGTAACCTAACGCTTAAATCAACCTCTGTACCAGATGACGGGAGGACAGCTAATGTAGCTAATGTAACACCTATTTTAATAAAGGTTCCAGAGGCAATCCTGGCAATTACAGGCCAGCAAGCCTAACTTCAGTGCCAGGCAAATTAGCTGAAACTATAATAACGAACAGAATTATCAGACACGTAGATGAATAGCATATGTTGTGGAAAAGTCAACACGGCTGTGTAACGGGAAATCATGCCTCACCAATCTATTAGAATTCTTTGAGGGGATAAACAAACATAAGGACAAGGGGGATCCAGTGGATATAGTGTACTTTCAGAAAGCCTTTGATGAGGTCCCTCACCAAAGACTCTTAAGCAAAGTAGGCAGTCATGGGATGAGAGAGAAGGTCCTCTCCTGAATCAGTAACTGATTAAAAGACAGGAAACAAGAGGAAGGAATAGCTAGTCGGTTTTCACAGTGGAGAGAGGTAAATAGTCAGGTTCCCCAACAATCTGTACGGGGACCGGCGCTGTTCAACATATTCATCAATGATCTGGAAAAAGGGTAAACAGTGAGGTGGCAAAGTTTGCAGTCAATACACAGTTACTCGAGTTCATTAAATCCAAAGCGGAGTGTGAAGAGTTATAGTGGGAACTCACTAAACTGGGTGACTGGGCAACAAAATGGCAGATGAAATTCAATGGAGATAAATGCAACGCCATGAACTTGAATAACCAATTCACAACTGTACATACCGAATGATGGGGTCTAAATTAGCTGTTACTACTCAGGAAAAGTAGTTGCATCTTAAGAAGTGAGGTTTTTTACCCACAAAAGCTTATGCCCAAATAAATCTGTTAGTCTTTAAGGTGCCACCAGACTCCTTGTTGTTTTTACTCAGGAAAAAGATCTTGGAGTCGTGCTTAGTTCTCTGAAAACATCTGCTCAATGTGCAGTGGCAGTCAAAAAAGTTAACAGAATGTTAGGAACCATTAGGAAAGGGACAAATAATAAGACAGTAAATATCATAATGCCATAATATATATCTGTGGTACACCTACACCCGGAATACTGTGTGCAGTTTTGGTTGCCCCATCTCAAAAAAGATCTCATAGAATTGGAAAAAGTACAGCGAAGGGCTACAAAAGTTATTAGGGTATGGAACAGCTTCCATAGGGAGAGAGATTATAAAGACTCAAACTGTTCAGCTTAGACAAGAAATGCCTTAAGAGAGGTATGATAGAGGTCTATAAAATCATGAACTGTGTGGAGAAAGTGAATAGAGAAGTGTTATTTACCCCTTCACATAACACAAAAACCATGGGTCACAGAATGAAATTAATAGGCAACAGGTTTAAAACACAAGGAACTACTTCTTCACACAACGCACAGTTACCTTGTAGAACCGTTGCCTGGGGATGTTGCAAAGGACAAAAGTATAACTAGGTTTAAAAACAAACACCCATATAAATTCATGGAGATTAGGTCTATCAGTGGCTATTAGCCAAGATGGTCAAGGATGCAACTCCATGCTCCGGGAGTCCGTAAGCCTCTGAGTGCCGGAAGCTGGGAGTGGACCACAGGGATGGATCACGCGATAAATTGCTGTGTTCTGTTCATTCCCTCTGAAGCACCTGGCACCGGCCACTGTCAGACTACTAGGCACGATGGACCACTGGTCTGACTTTGTATGGCCGTTCTTATGACGAAGGTACTCATACCTAAGCCACCGCATGCAGGAAGTGCTTGTACACAGGATCCCAGACGTGTTACTTTTATGTCTAGGTCTCATTCTTTCAGAATTATTTCCCAGTTTTTGATGTCCATGCAACCTGATTGAGAGTAAAAGAATAATAATAATAAAAATAATACTCAGCTGAAGCAAACCAGATGAGTCAACTTTAGGCAGGTCACTAGGAAAACATTCTCAAGAGGGAGATTAATTGGACAAAGGAATAGACTGGCAGGGAAGGTGCTTGGTACATCATCACTGCAAATTTTAGAAGAGGTTAGACAGACTGTTTGCGGTGATAATGGAGATCAGCCTGGACAACTCAAGTAGTCTTTTCTGGATCTGCTTTCCAGGACTGTTACTGTCTCTCCACAGAAAGTGTGCATGACGTACAGTGGGAGTAAAGAGCTGCAGAAGAGGGATTATAGGGGATTTAATGAAGTTAAGATCCAAGTATTTTTGTGTATTCAGATACACACTGGTATGTAGCACATTCTAAAATAAAATATTTCATCTGAATTTTGCTCTTATTAATGGTACTACTGAAATACTCCAGCCTCTTGGGATACATATTATACCATTCTGCTCTGTGTAATACTCCTTACGCTACAGGGATACACACATACTGTATTTCTCTCCATATTTAGAGCTGGATGTGAGCCAATAGCTATATAAACTCAGAAGCAAAGTCTGGAGGTGTGGAGTACACTCGATTGTCTACACACAGTCAATATGCAGTGACTGAAAGACAGAACATGTAGTTAAGAAACCTTCATACCAAGGGAGTCAAGTCATCCTGCAGAGAGAGCTGAATTACATTTTGAATTATTGTCTGTGAGTTGGGTTAAACCTATGGTTACATACGTCAAGCAATTAGCAGCAGAACTCCCACTGATGTCAATGGGAAGTTTGCATACTGATCAAATATAAAATATGAGATTTAGAGACAGTGTAAGCCAGTGGATAAGGCACCAGACTAGGAATCAGAAGACCTGGGTTCTATTCACAGCTCTGTCTCTGACCTATTGTGTGACCTTGGACCTTCATCTGTTTGTGACTTTCCTTCCCCTCTCATCCTTTGTCATTGGATGTTAAGCTCTTTGGGTCAGGGACGGTCACTTGCTGTTTGTACACCGACTAACACTACAGGAGCCTGAGCTCAGTTGGAACTTCTAAGTGCTAATTTAATATAAATAACCTCACCACCATCTCCAGGGCATATGGGAATAAAAGCGGCTCAGGAAGTATCTTCTTTGTGCCAGTTCTATCGAGGGAACCACTCTGTACTTTGTCCTGAGGCACAAAGATCCTTGTACCATAGCAATACCTTGGAACTGAGTTACTGTTTGTTCATCACCTGTCAAGAACCTGGGTGAAGGGAGGCAGGACCAGTGGCAGGAGCTTGGAATCCAGGAACTGAAGCCAGGGGTCGGAGCCACTATCAGGGTCAAGAGTCAAGCTGAGAGTCAAGCCGGAGTCAGAGTCAGGGGTTAAGCCAAGGGTCAAAGCTAGAGACAAAGTCAGGAATCAGGCCAAAGGTCAATACCAGGTATCGGGGGGCGTGTGGAGTTCTAGGGGTTGATTGGGAGTCAGAACCCAAGTCAGAGCCGAGGTCAGTATCAGGAGTTCAGAAATAAAGTAGTAAGGTGGTCATGGCATTTTACTAGAGATCCGCATTATTCTCTGTACACTTCCGGGGACACCCCATGGGCTTACTAGGGTCAAGGAGTCCATAAGGGACTACTAAAACCAATGTCAGTCAGCTCACTCGATGGGGAACTTCCTGTGGTAATCAACTTCTGTGGACTGTGAGTTGTAGGGAGTGGCCAGATTACAGCTGACACCAGGTGGCGATGTGGGCATGTTGATTGCCTGGTAACCTGCAGGCCCGGATTCAAGTCCCACCAATCTGTACAAGCATCTTGTTGTCATCTCCAACAACAGTAGGAGAACACGTTTCCCTTCAGGACCTCAACTATTTCTGCCCTTTGTTTCTCTCTTTTTACCAACCTTGTTTCTCCCTCTGCTTTTCATTTCTTGCAGCAATCTTCAATTGCCCCTTCCACGTCCCAATCCCACTCAAATCATCAGCATTTTCAACTTCCAACATTTAAAGAGCCATCATTAGGCTGCAGAGTTAACACCCCAATGAGACTGAGAGTTCAGGGAGCTCACATCTCTTAGAGTCATTCATTCAGGCTGCCTGCAGACTCAGGGAGACAACACTGCATCAGTTTAAACTCAAGTCAGATTTGGAACGCATTCGTTGCAAACAAGAGAGCTAAAAATGTGGTTTTTATTTTTAAATCAATCTCTTTCTTTGGAATCTGAACAAACCATGGGGCCGCAAACATACATCAAGCTAATGGTCAATGGGCTGGATCCGGGAGTTTGACGCCACTTTTTTACACTGTTCAAACTACAGTAGTCAAGTCCAAAAAATCAGCCTGGCACTCAATGCAAAGCCACAGTCCTCCTGAACAGCGCCAAGAGACACAAGGGCACAGCCGACAGTATGGCAAGAGAACCTCCGGAGGCCATGTCAGCTGTTCATAGGAGGTTAACATTAACGAATAAAACTTTTTTATAATAAATAATGTAGTTGATAAGTATGCTGCAATTTAACGCATATCACATTAACTACAGAGGATCACATAAGATACTGCGTATAGGTTAGCTCTGTACCTGCTTTGATCAGAGTTGATCAAACTCTGAGTTGCTGCAAATAGCTCATTCAATTACTGAAAATTCACTGAGTTAGAGAATTTTTGAAAACAATATTATTCTGGTTTTAAAGAATCCAACAATCCTTCAGTGGGGCCCTAGAGGGAGAGAGGCTGTTTAAAAAAAGAAATACATTTATCTCTGGAAATGCTAAGAAACAGGATTATTTATTTATTTTTTTATATTTAAGATTAGCATTTCACTTTGAAGCCATCAACATCCTATCAAGTCCTCCAGGAAAGGAACGAAACTCTCAAGATGTCAAAATAAGTCTTTGAAATACAGGCTCATGCTTAATTTTCACATGAATACACTGCGAGTGAGTCAGACTAGATAGATAAAACAAATGTAAGGTACTTATATGGCCCTGTTACTGTAGTATCTCAGCATCATCTTTATTTATCCTCACTATACCAGTAAGGCAGTGCTATTACATCCACTTTACAATCAGGGAATGGAGGTACAGAGAGACTTGGCCAGGGACATCCAGGAAGTCTGTTGCAGAGCAGGAAACTGAACCCAGGTCTCTGGAGTTGCAGGTGATGTTCTACTAAGTCGCCTCTATTACCTGATCACAGAATCATTTGGGTTGGAAGAGATGTAGTGGGGTCACCTCGTTCACTCTTCTTGCAGCAGGGCTTAATTTCATTTTTGTCGTCTGATGTGGGAAGAAAAACAAAATTCCAGTCTTTATGTTGGGGGGAGGTAAGATACGAACATTTTAGGGATGAGGTTTTATTTCCTGGTGACTGCCAATTAAACTAACTAGCCCCATTGAAAGGACTGATATCTGAAAATCCTAACTGTGCTTTCCCCATTAAGTGCTTGTCTACACACAGAAATAACCCAGAATAGATCCCAGTGGGAACACTCTTATTCCACACTAAGAGTGTTTTTGTGCACTTCAGGTTAGTCCACAAGTGGATTAAGCTAACCCACACAAAGGTAGTCTTAGTGCAGAATCAGTGTCCACCTGGGGAGCAGCTGTGGAATAGCTACTGTGCTTTAAATTCACACTCTAGCTTATTTCACATAGCTTCCCCGTGCAGACAAGTCCTAAGATAAACAACTCACTTCTCTCTCGTCTCTAGATCTCCTCCCAATTATCCTCTTGTTTCTGTGCATCTCTTTCCCTGACTCTTAACCCAGGCATCCCCAATCCCTCTCCCATCCAGACAGCATAGGACCCATCCCAGCATCTTCCTCCAGCATGACTGCTGCTCTGTTCTGTAACTGATGGGAAAATATGCACTACAGCATAGTGCTGCTTCCTTATTTTCATTTCACTGGCATGGTTTTCAAGACTGAAACATTGCTCAGGCTCCATAACAGGCCTCGGTTCACCTGTATTGTCACAAGTGACAACTACAGAGATGTGAACTGTAAAAATAGAAGTGTTTCTTCCATCTGAAAGAACTGCCTACGCTTCTCTCATATAGCGGAAGGATGGTGCAATGCTGTTTCTTTGTTGTTGCCCTAGCCTGGGATTTGACAGAGCCGGATTCAATTCCCTCCTCTGCAACAGACTCCCTGGGTAACGTTGGGCAAGTCACTTAGCCTCCTGGGCCTCAGCTCCCCATCTGCCCAATGGGGATAATATCCCTGCCTGGCCTCCCACGAATGCAGTAAGGACAAACACTTTAAAAGACTGAGAGGTCCTCTGATACTTTGGTAAGGTGGCTACCTAAGAACCTTCAAGAGAGAGCTCTGACAAGATACGGCCTTGTCCCAGTCTGGCTGTATTCCCAAACTCGTGAGAAGGCACTCGTTCATTCATCGCACATCTCTGGCTTTACGTTCACAGAGTAAATGCAAATGTACATTCCACAGGAGTCTGTAGAACTAGGGAAAGGAGCACTTGGAGTTCATACACAGCCAAGACCCCAGACTTAACCTTCTAATTTTGAAAACTGATTTCTCAGTTACACCTCTACCCCGATGTAACGCTGTCCTCGGGAGCCAAAAAATCTTACCGCGTTATAGGTGAAACCGCGTTATAGCGAATTTGCTTTGAGCCGCCGGAGTGCGCAGCCCTGTCCCCCGGAGCACTGCTTTACCGCGTTCTATCCGAATTCATGTCATATCAGGTCGCGTTATATCAGGGTAGAGGTGTATCGCCCATCAACAGTAATGATGGCCTCACAGGTCAAAATATCCAACGCATTTCCCAGGATTTGTTGTTAGTTTTTTGTGTCAATGCAATAAGAATGAAAAGCTGACTCCTGCACAGCCAGCATGCAAACTCTGCCATTTCTTCCCAGAAAGCTCACTTTCACTCTAGAACAGTCAGGTACATCTGCAGTCACATCTGCCCTGTCCTTGTCTGAGCCTGGCCTGCAGCAACAGCACTCTATGAAAAGAGGTTGGGTGAAAAACCCAGCTTCCTGGCCACTATTTCTGCTCGCAATAGAAAAGGCTGTGTAATACGCTCTCGCAGAGCACAGAATGGCTGCCATGTGTTAGTGTGTACCAGTAACTCCCAGCTGTGTTAAGTGCTTTGGAATAACTGAAGGTGAAAGATACAAGAGAAAACAAAATTCAGTACTATTCTGCCATCGATCCAGTTTAAAACTTACCAAAAACCCTTATAAAAGTGATGCTAGAATTAGCAATATTCACCTTCCAAACACAAACATGTATTTGGATTTCATCTCTGCGCTGAGAAGGGAAAAGAAAGTTTCTCATTTCATATTTCACAACCAATCCTTCCCCATATCCACTTCATTCACAGCAATGTGTGATTAATTTCTTACTGACTGATCCATTTCGCAAAAGTATCAAGCTTATGTGCTTATCTGATTGATGGCTATGGAGACCAACACTGGGGTGGGGGACAGTGGAGCAGATAGCTGCAGTCAAAAATTGCTGAGATAGAGGACAAGGAATTCAAAACCACCTCCACTGCCAAATTTAAAGTTATCACTACCCAAAAAATGGGGAGAAAGAAGATGCCCGCCACGATATCAAAATACATTACACAAGGAGCACTATACTAATTGGACTGGGTAGAAGCATCGAGGGAAGCTGGCTTGGAGTGGCCATCCTGTGTGATTCTGGAGTCTGTCTCTGCCATGTAATTTAGGCTTAATGTGTCAGACAGAACATGGGTGTCTCAATCTTGAGTATTTCTAAGGCCCCTAGAATTATGGTATCTAAACATCAACTACAAGGTCTTTTCTTCTGCCCCAGCAAGCTAACAAAATCCAATCGTACGTCCTACAAACACATTCTGAGAATCATCATGGTTACCTTGCTATGGGCACCTTTTCAAGCAACGTGTATTCTCTTTCTTTTTAGAGCTGTGTTCTGATTGGAAACACAGTATTTATTCCAGCTCTAGCATAACCACAGGCTGATGCAGTAACCATATCACTGCTTCTCATTAGGATGCCATCCCTCTGCTGATTCACTCTAGTTATCTCACTTTGTTTTCTGCAGTCAGACTCTGGGCTGATGGCTTCAAGAATTTTTTCCACAACTTTCTAAATCCTTTTCCTGGTCAGTGCATTGCGTAACTGTCCCATTTAATACTCTGTATTTCAGTGCTTTGCACTCACACTTACACAAATGTATTCAATGTACTGTCCCTTTAAAGAAACATAGTTCAGTGGTTTGAGCATTGGCCCGCTAAACCCAGGGTTGTGAGTTCAATCCTTGAGTGGGCCATTTAGGGCTCTGGGGCAAAAAAATTGGTCCTGCTAGTAAAGGCAGGGGACTGGACTTGATGACCTTTCAAGGTCCCTTCCAGTTCTATGAAATAGGTATATCTCTCTATATTATATTATATTATATTACTCTGAAATGGGCTGCCTTGTGCCTCCTTATTTTCTTACAGCTATTAGCACTTGTGTAGGAAAGGTCTATGCAAGTAATACGCTTCCCACAGTTGGAATTAAAAAAAAGTGCGGAAAATACTCTTAATCTTCTGTTACTTACTGTAGGAGGTACAGGGATATTTGTCTGTCTCTGGGAGTTTTAAAAGGTTAAAAAACAGCATTTCAGAAAAAAACAGAGGCACTTAGAAAAGCTACAGTGAAAGCAGATAAATTTATCAAATAATCCAGTTATCAAAGCCATTCATGAGTGTGGTCCTCAAGAGAAATGGGAACTCAAGGGAGCAAACTCACCAATGAGAACTGATGGGGGAAAGCGACAGAAGCAGATACTCCTGAGAGACACTCCCCACTGCAGCACCTAAGGGGAAAGGGACTTAGATACCACAGTCATGAACATGGCAAAAGAACATAAACAGGAAGAAAAGCCTCAACCTTTTCTTCCCTGCCACCATTTTTTCTTGAACTGGAACAGCTTGCTACTATTTCCTTTGACCAAGAAAACTGTGATGCAAAGTAACGTAAGAACTGAAGGAAATCAAATTTGAGAAAGAAGAAAAGACCAGGTATGTCCTAGGTGTTTCTGATACTCACCTCATCCCACTCTCAGCCCAAACCCAAACTATACCCTGGCCTCACTCTCTTTAGCACTGAATGCAGGTGAAAACAATTAAAACAATGGGCAAAAAAACTATTTGATAGTAAAACAGTGTAGGCACATAATACAACATTCAGTGCAGACGTGGTGACACTTGCCAAACTTCATCTAAGCTCCTTCTCTATATAAGGAGCTCTTTTACCCATAATACCATTACTTCTTATCCAGGCTAATAACCTTCAATGTGAAACTTATCAAATCCTATTTGGAAATTTAAGTAAGCGATATTCCGGACATTTCCCTACTTCAGAAATAATACCTTGAAAGAACCCCATGCATTTACCTATATATATCTATATCTATCTATCTATATCTATATCTATATATCTATATCTATCTATCTATCTGCTAACAGGCCAAATATTTAATCTACCATTTGCATTTCATATGATAAGTTGTGTCCTGTAACACTTTACTCCAAACTTCCTACCCCACCACCAACTTTACTCAGCGTAAGAATCTTGTTACTATAAAAGTATACTTTTGTACAGTGCAAAATCAAAACCAGTGCACAGGTGGATTCATCCTTCAAACAGAATGATTCGTCAGCCCTTATTTTAAAAAACACTGAAAATTATTTGAAACATTCTATGGTTTGCCTCTCTAAATATTACAACAATTCTTCAGAATCTACAAATGGTAGAACCAGTCATCTCCCTGACAAGGCAAAGTTCATCCCCAAGGGCAAGATTTGAAACATTTATTTGCCATCTAATAGCCTGAAAACTATGCCTACTAGCCCGGGTGAAACACACCTGTGCAACCACAACACCCCAGCAATTTAGAGGCACAGTTGCATACCGTATTTAACTGTAACACTATTCAACTTCCCACTTAAATTTCCTTAAATATAGTTTATTACTTGGACAGGGCAAATAGCAGAAATTAGGAACATTTCTTTTCTTCAGGTACAAAGGTCTGAATTACAACAAAATGGGTTTTCAGCCTTTTGCAGCTCTGGGGACAGAAGCCGTCTGGTCAGTCACTGGCAATAGGAGAATGCTACTCCCTCAAAGAGCTTGCCAGCTGAGACAACTTCCACAGCCAAGTAAAATGTTATGCTGACATTGATAACGTAACTAATGAAAAAACACACTGGATTAATCTGAATTAGAGCATAAATTCTTATTATGAAGGGGCCAATCCTATCACCAAAATCAAATTAAAAAACAGGGAGGACTGAAAGGGATCCCTGGACCCTACTACTGTTGCACCATCCAGCTGGAATGTTTGTTTATTTTTCCAGTGTATTAAGGCCCATAGATTTGTTACAATGGATTTTAATCACCAGTGTGACACGAGGGTGGGATATAGCCTGTAACTACATACAGAGATGAGTTTATAACACTTGGTGCTTATACACTGAGGTACTACTGCAGGGAGAATCTTTCTGAAGATGGCAGCACTGACCAAAGCTTCTAGGTCTAGTCTACAGAATCTAAAGAGTATATGGATTGATTATGTAGCTGTTTTGCAGACTTCTTCACCCAGGATACTGTTCTGGGTGAGCCAGCCCTGAGTTTAGATTGTGGCATTACGTGTTTTGCTTTGTGTCCCTCCCAAGATCCACATGGAATTGGAGGATTTTGAAGCATTTGCCTTCTACCTGCTGGATGGTACAACACAAAAAAAGGAACTGGATTTTTGAGATGACTATCTGATTATCACAGAACCTGAGGGATCTGTGCTGATCCAATGGTGCCAAAAATTATCCAACAGGTGCTGGGGCTTGGGTCAAAAAGAAGGTAGTACTGTATGATAAGAAGTTCATCCTGAAATACTACTCTGCCTTGACAGCCTCAAGTCCATATTAAAGATGAGGGTGCTTCAATTTGGTCTTTTTATGCACAAACTCTGGGCCTTAAGCTTCTTGGCAAGTTGCCAGCGTGACTCAGTTGAAAATTTTGTCACGTGTGCTTGAGTGTCCAATTTTTTTAATCACTCACTGGAACAAGGAACTCCTCCCCTACCACACCAGGATGCTGGACTCCTCTTCTAGGTACCTGACAGTCCTCTATCCAGGGACACAAAATAACTGTTTAACAAATACACTTTTTCCAAATCTCCTGCTTCCTACTCCTATCACCATCATCAGTGGACAAGCTTCCCCTGCTACCGTCTGTCTGCTCTGAATATATCTGAAGTCCCCTTTTGAAGTCAAAATATTCTTAGCAATTAGATCTTCCCTGTTTCTTTTTGCTTCTCTCATTATCCTTTTAACTGCCTTCTGCTTATTTTAACAGATCTTTCTAGCCTCCTCTTTACCAGACTGTTTATACTTTTAAAAGCCTGCTGCTTACTGCTCCTAATGCTGTTTACATCACCACTTAACCACCTCATCTTAGTTGTTGCCTTTTTCCTAGTTTCAGACTTAACCAGGGGAATTTATTCTGTAATCTCGTCCATGGTTTGTAAATACCTCCCATATTTTTGGAGCCCTGTTCCCAAGCACCTGGGAATCCTAATGGAGCTTATTATAAGGTATTAGGGATTCCACGAGAGTCCATTTTCTTACATCTTGCTTTCCACACACTTTTGCCCAGTACTTAGTAGCATCACTGTTGCATTAGGAATACTACGCTGGTTATTAATAACTGAGTCCTAGGCGTTCCCTAACTTCTACTTTCATCACGACTGTTTTCCACAATAAAAAGGTAGTGACACGTTCGAATTGTTAGAGGAGGCAAATTTGAATTTCATTAGTTACATCTACAATGAGGGAAGAAACTGTTGTTGGGACTCTGGTTTAATGAAACGCGTCTGTGGCTACACGTACAATGGTTTAACATGTTCCTACAGCAACATGGATTGTTAGAGGCATTTCGGTGCAGCCACACACAGACCCTGTGCAACTGCCAGGCTGTTCCAGTACATTACAAGACTCTGGGGCACCTATCACATAGATTCATAGAGTTTGAGGCCGGAAGGGAGCATTAGATCATCTAGTCTGGCCGCCTGTATAACGCAGACCATAGAATGTCACCAGTTACTCCGGTATTACGCCAAATAACTTGGGTTTGACTAAAGCATAAATTGTGCTTAGCTAAAGCACATCTTGCAATAAACCATCCAGTCTTGATCTGAAGACATCAAGAGATGGTAGTTTGCTCCAATGGTTAATCACCCTCACTGTAAAACATCTGTGCCTTAGTTCTCATTTGAATTTGTCCGGCTTTAACTTCCAGCCGCTGGTTCTTGTTTTGCCTTTCTCAGGTAGATTAAAGAGCCCTTTGGTACCCAGGATTTTCTCCCTGTGAAGATTCTGATATACTGTAATCAAGTCACCTCTTAATTTGGGTTGCCAGGCGTCAGGTTTTCGACCGGAACACGTGGTCGAAGAAGGACCCTGGCGGCTCTGGTCAGCACCGCCGAACGGGCCACTGATAATTGATTGGCGATCCTTCGATTCGAGGATGATCTCTGTCACGGAATTACATATAGGTCCTGAGATGACTCAGGAGTCCAATCCTGGAACTGCAAATCCTCCCGCAGTAAGACCATTAAAAATCCAATCTGCGGCGCAGCAGGGGCCCGGGGCTAAGGCAGGCTCCCTGCCTGCCCTAGCTCTGCGCAGCAGCAGCTCCCAGAAGCAGACGCCAGGTCCTTGCAGCCCCTAGGTGCATGGGCGACCAGGGAGGCTCTGCACGCTGCCCCAGCCCCGAATGTCAGCTCCACAGTTCTCATTGGCTGGGAACCACAACCAATGGGAGCTGCGGTGGGGGCACCTGCAGACACAAGAGCAGCACGCGGAGCCTCCCTGGCCACCCATGCGCTAGGGGCCACAAGGACCTGGCAGCCACTTCCTGGGAGCTGCGGTAAGAGCCGCTGGGACTGTGAACCCCAAACCCCCTCCCCCCACACCCCAACCCCCTGCCCCAGCCCAGAGTCCCCTCCTGCACCCAAACTCGCTCCCAGAGCCCACACACCCCCAGCATCTCTGCCGCAGCCCTTAGCCCCCTCCTGCACCCCAAACCCCTCATCCCCGGCCCCACCCCAGAACCCATGCCCCCAACCGGAGCCCCCACACACACCCCAACTCCCTGCCCCAGTCAGGTGAAAGTGAGTGAGAGTGGGGGAGAGCGAGCGACGGAGGGAGGGGGGATGGAGCAAGTGGGGGGCAGGGCCTCAGGGAAGGGGCGGGGCAGAGAGTGTTCAGTTTTGTGCCATTAGAAAGTTGGCAACCCTACTCTTAATCTTCTTTTTGACTGCGCTCTTTGAGTCTCTCATAGGAAGGTATTTTCGCCAGTCCTCTTATCATTTTCATGGCTCCTTTCTGAACCCTCTCCAATTTTTCAAAACCCCTTTAAAAGGAGGATGCATATTCCACTATCAGCCATTGACAGAGTTAAAAGCATCTCCCTACTGCTACTCACTACTCCTCAGTTTACATCCAAAGATCACATCAGCCCTTTTTGACAGATTGCACTGGGAACTCATTTTGAATCACCTGTCCGCCATGACTTCGAACAATCCTTCCCAACGTCACTGCTTTCCAGGACACAACCCAATACGGCCTGCATTTCTTGTTCCTAGATGTGTCACTTCGTATTTAGTTGTATTAAAACACACCTTGTTTCAATTGACTTAGCTTACCAAGTGATGCAGATCGTACTGTAGGATTGCCCTGTTCTCATTATTTATCATTCCACCAATCTCTGTATCATCTGCAAATTTTATCAGCTGTGATTTTATATTTACTTCCAGATCACTGATGAAAATATTGAAGTGTTAATCCCTCTGGAACCTACACTAGAAACACCCCCATTCGATGATGGTTATCAACTACTTTTAGAGGTTTGTCAGTTAGCAAGTTCTTAATCCATTTAACATGTGCTTTATTTATACTGTATAATTCTGACTTTTTATATAGTGTTGTGAGGTACTTAGTCAAACATTTTACAAAAGTCTATGTATATTACCACAGTTACCTTTATCTAACAAATGTGTAATCTCAAAGAATGAAATCAGGTTTGTTTGACGAGATCCATTTTCCAGAAAACAATGTTGACTAGCATTAATGATATCCTTTAATTCTTTATTAACTGAATCTAGTATCTGCTTTTCCATGATTTTCCCTGGGATGGATGTCAGGCTACATGGATCTATACATACCCAGATCACCCCACCTGCCCTTTTTGAATATTAGAATTACATTAGCACTCTTCCAGTCTTCTGGAATTTCACCAGTATTCCACGTTTTATTCAAAATTAACATCAGTGGCCTCTGATCACCTCACACAAATCTTTTAGAACTCTTGGGTGCAATTTATCTGTGCATGCTGGTTTAAAAAGATGTCTCTCTAGGAGATGCTGTTTAACATCCTCATTAATTACTAATGGACTAGAAAGCAGTTCATCCTCATGTGATACAAATACATCCTCCTTCTTCTTTCCAAACACAGAACAGAAATACGTATTGAACACTTCTCCCTTTTCTGCATCATTAACAATTTTCCCAACTGTATCTAATAATGGGTCTACATTGCTAGGATTTCTTTTGTTCCTAACATATTTAAAAAACCTCCTTTGTATTGTCCTTAGCCTTGCCATCCATGGATTTTTCCCTGATGTCGCTAGCTTCTTTTATCCATTTTCTATTCTTCATCATTTCTAACTTTTATTAATTGCTACCACGTCCCCTTTTCCCCATGTGTAAAGGTGTGGGCAGTCCCTGCACACTCTCTTGCAGACAAGTGTGGTCCTGTGGGTGTGCCCCCAACTTTGCTGTCCCAGTTGGGGGAAAGTATCGGTCCCTTCAACAGCCCAGGGCAAGGAAAAGCCAACACACACTGAATGTTCCCTTTTAATACGGTCAGAACAGGAGCAATTACAATTCACAGTTCATCAGATCCTCACCTTAGGCTCCCAAACTTAAGGTTCACAAACAAAGTGTCTAGTTAGGCCAGTCTCCTAGAACTTGAGAGAAAAGGACCACCACCACCACCCACAGCAGCGTGCACAGCTTTTACTGTCCTCTCTCTTGCTCAGCTTCCTCTTCCCAACCCTCGGGCCAGGCGGGACCTCCTTGATTAAATCCCAGGCTGTCCCAGCTGTAAGCTCCAGCCTGTCCCGTAAAAGGATAGAACTCTCCTTCACACCAGGTGTTGTATATTGCTTTTTTATTTCTAATTGCTGCCCACACTGTGCCACTGAACCACTGCTGGCTTTCAGCCAAAGTTGTCTTCTTTCTTGATTGTGCTATTGTGGCTCTTTGGACTCCTAATAAACTCTTTTTAAGGAATTCCCAATTTTTATTCACATTTTTCTGTCTACATTTTTCCTCCCAGTCAATTTCACTCATCATTTTCCTCACTTTGGAAAATCAGAATTTTTGAAGCAGCAAGAATATATATTACTGGTTGGGACTGTCCTCTGTTTGCCCATATTTAATGTAATTCCCTGGACCCTAAGCAACCACCAACTTCCAATCCAGTGATTAATTAACATTAATCTGTCATAATGAGGTCCAAAATATAGTTACTTCCATGTTGGCTCCAAAACCTTTTGTGTTAGAAAACCATCATCTAGAATTTTTAAAAATTCAAATGATGTTTCACTACTGGCTGTATGTGACCACAGGCATATGTAACCCAAATTAAAGCCCCCACAACACAATTTTTCCCCTTACACATTAAATAGTTGCTTTATGAGTAGGGCTGTCGATTAATCGCAGTTAACTCATGCGATTAACTCAAAAACATTAATCGTTATTAAAAAAATTAATTGCGATTAATCGCAGCTTTAAATCGCACTGTTAAGCAATAGAATACCAATTGAAATTTATTAAATATTTTGGATGTTTTTCTACTTATTCAATATTGATTTCAATTACAACACAGAATACAAAGTGTACAGTGCTAACTTTATATTATTTTTATTGCAAATATTTGCACTGTAAAAATGATAAAAGAAATAGTATTTTTCAATTCACCTCATACAAGTACTGTAGTACAATCTCTTTATCGTGAAAGTGCAACTTACAAATGTATTTTTTTTGTTACATAACTGCACTCAAAAATAAAACAATGTAAAACTTTAGAGCCTACAAGTCCATTCAGTCCTACTTCTTCTTCAGCCAATCGCGAAGACAAAAGTTTGTTCCCATTTATGGGACATAATGCTACCCGCTTCTTATTTACAATGTCACCTGAAAGAGAGAACAGGTGTTCGCATGGCACTTTTGTAGCTGGCATTGCAAGGTATTTACATGCAAGATATGCTAAACATTCGTATGCCCCTTCATGCTTCAGCCACCATTCCAGAGGACATGCTTCCATGCTGATGACACTCATTAAAAAAAAAAATGTGTTACTTAAATTCATGACTGAACTCCTTGGGGGAGAATTGTATGTCGCCTGCTCTGTTTTACCTGCATTCTGCCACATATTTCATGTTATAGCAGTCTCGGATGATGACCCAGCACATCTTGTTTGTTTTAAGAACACTTTCATTGCAGATTTGACAAAACGCAAAGATGTGAGATTTCTAAAGATAGCTACAGCATTTGACCCAAGGTTTAAGAATCTGAAGTGCCTTCCAAAATCCGAGAGGGATGAGGTGTGGAGAATGCTTTCAGAAGTCATAAAAGAGCAACACTCTGATGCGGAAGCTACAGAACCAAACCACCAAAAAAGAAAATCAACCTTCTGCTGGTGGCATCTTACTCAGATGATGAAAATGAACTTGCATCGGTCCGCACTGCTTTGGATCATTACTGAGCAGAACCGGTCATCAGCATGGACGCATGTCCTCTGGAATGGTGGTTGAAGCATGAAGGGACATATTAATCTTCACGGCATTTGGCACATAAATATCTTGTGATGGATGCCATGTGAACACCTGTTCTCACTTTCAGGTGACATTGCAAACAAGAAGCGGGCAGCATTATCTCCCGCAAATGTAAACAAACTTGTTTGTCTTTGCAATTCGCTGAACAAGAAATAGGACTGAGTAGACTTGTAAGCTCTAAAGTTTTACATTGTTTTATTTTTGAATGTAGGTGGGTTTTTTTTACATAATTCTACATTTGTAAATTCAACTTTCATGATAAAGAGATTGCACTACAGTACTTGCAATGCGGGAATTGAAAAATACAATTTATTTTGTTTTTTACAGTGCAAATATCTGTAATCAAAAATAAATATAAAGTGAGCACTGTACACTTTGTATTCTGTGTTGTAATTGAAATCAATATATTTGAAAATGTAGAAAACATCCAAAAATATTTAAATAAATGGCATTCTATTTTTGTTTAACAGCGTGATTAATCGCAATTAATTTTTTTTAATCGCTTGACAGCCCTATTTATGAGTAACTCATCCTGTTCTCTAGTTTGATTCTGTGGTCGTAACGGACTACTCCCCACACAATACACCCTCCCCTCCTGGCCCAGGCCATGCATGTTAACATACACATACACATACATCCACATACATTCAAGATCCTGTGGTTCTGAGCTATCAGTAATTCTACAACACATACTAGTGCCTTTAATGAAAAGCTCCCCCCCAACCCCTCCTCCCCCCCAGACGCAAACACCCGCCTTGTACCCATTCCATCCTTCCTAAACAGGTTATAACCAGTGACTTTAACATTCCAATCATACCAATCACCCACCAGGTTTCAGTAGTGCCAATTATATTATGTTTCTTCTCATCAATGAGAATTTCCAATTTGCCTGGCTTGCTAACCAGCCCCTAACACTGGTATAAGCAACAGTTTCCAGGACTCAACAGGTCCAGAGGCATCTGGGTACTTCCCAAACAAGGGGCACTGGATTCTGGAACGGAGCTGGGAGGCCCTGTCTGAATCAGTGCCCCTGCAATGCTCCCTCATCTCCCCACAGCTGTAGCAAAGGGACAGACTTAGGGCATGTCTACACTTGCCATTTAAAGTGGGAAAAGTCCCTTTTTCGTGCATGGGAGCATCTATACTTGCCAATTACTTTTTGCAGTGAAACTCAGAAGTTTCACTTTCAGCTCTTACCGGTGATGCTTTTGCAGTGATGTGCAACTGAAGACGCGTTCTTCCTGTTTACAGAGCTTTTGGCCTCTGCAGGATATCCCACAGTGCCTAGGTGACCACTCTGGCCAGCAGCTCTGCTGCTCTGACGCCAGGTAAACAGACGCCCACCCCTCCTCCTGTAAATCCCCGGGAACTTTGAAACTCCCCTTCCTGTTTTCTTGGCAAGTGCTCACTTATCTGGCCAGGTGACAATACCTGCTCCAGGGAGCAAAGGATCCCCTGCTTGGAGCAATGCTGAGCTACTGGAGCTGATCAGTGTTTGGGGAGAGGGGGCTGTACAGGGACCCAGGATGCCCCGTGATCACCCACCCCCCTTCCCACAAGACCTATCGTCAAAATGGAGAGAGCTGCACTGTGGGATAGCTGCCCTCAGTGCGCTGCTCTCATCGGCAATGGAAGTGCTGCAAATGTGAACCCTCTCTGACGCCTGTAGAAGTGAGAACACAAACCAGCGCTTTTCTTTCACTGGTTCCCAATCACCGTTGAAACTGACAGCGCAAAAACTCTGCAAGTGTAGACATAGCCTTATTATTTGTTATTTGGGGCTGCGCAGGATACAAGTACAGAGACAGTCTCTGTCCTGCAGAGATGAGAGAGACCCAGATTAGACAGGGCACCCAGGGAAGGGAAAAAACATGAAGTGCTATTTTTTCATCTCATTTACTTATTAACTCATAACTCAATGACCTCATAGAAAAAATGAGTCCTTACTAGGAATTTGATCACAAAAGGGGTGATGGCTTGGCAAACTTGTATTAGAAGGTTATTCCATCTATGGGGACAGTATGTAAAAACACCACAGAGACAAGGTGAGAGAAAGAAACAAATTGAACCTGAAGCTGACAGAGTCAAGGTGATAGGCAGGGCAGAGTAAGAGACAAGATATGGCCATCAATAAGTTTAGGCTTGAAATTACATGATGGTTTCTACCCATCAGAGAAGTAAAGTTCTAGAACAGCCTTGCAAGGGGAGCAGTGGGGGCACAAAAACTGACTTGTTGCAAGACTGAACTTGATAGGTTTAGTGGGGTGATCGTATGATGAAGTTGCCCACAATGGCATATGGCCCATCTGCAACTGCTATTAGCAAATATCTCCAGCCGCCAGAGATGGGACACTAGATGGGGAGGGCTCTGGGGTACTACAGATAATTCTTTCCCAGGTGTCTGGCTGGTGGATATCACCCATGTGCTCAGGATCTAACTGACCACCATATTTGAAATGGGGAAAGAATTTTCCCTCAGGTCAGACTGGCAGAGACCCTTGGGGGGGGAAGGGGGGGAGGAAGGTAGCCTTCCCCTGGATCACTGGGCACAGGTCTCTTGCTGGTTTGAACTAGAGTAAATGGTGGATTCTCTGTAACTTGAAGTCTTCCAATCAAGATTTGAGAACTTCAGTAACTCAGCCAGAAGTTATGGGCCTACTACAGGAGTGGGTGGGTGAGGTTCTGTGGCCTGCACTGTGCAGTCAGACTAGTTGATCATCAGAGTCCCTTCCAGTCTTAAAATCTATGAGTCTGAGATAAAGCCTGGAGCAGAGTTTGTGCAGGACATTGAAACAGAAGACAGTAAATTATAACATGATGCAGTGTGTGAGGGAAAGTCAATGAAGGGTAAATTAATACAGATTCCTAAAAAGTAGAAAACAATTACATGATGCAATACTTCACCTGCTTTATGCAGAGTTTTCACTGGTGTTTAATCTATTATGTAGTGGCAGAGGTTGCTCCATGGTTAACGGGGTAGAAGCTACCTTTTCACTGTAAAACCGATTTTCAGCCTCGTAACTTCTCAACACAGAAAACAGTCTTCCTAAAATCTTGCATTTCACATCTCTTTCTACGATATCTTTATTCCGGAAGTTTGCTAAAAATCAGATAAAGAATTTTAAAGTTTTGGTTTCCTGAAAATTTGGCTAGAAAAAAAAATTTGCTTTTTGAAAAAAAATTCTGTTCATGATCTCTCTAAAATGGCTTGCTCTAGGAACTTCATATATGTTTTGCTATGTTGGTCTTGCTAAGAACAAGTGCCTTTCAGTATTTTTGGTAAGTTGGTGGGTGTTCTTGAAAAGTAAACATTTATTATTATGTAAATAAAATTGATTCAACTTCTGACAAGCAAAGCAGACTAAATCATTGTTCATATTTTAAAGAAACAATCATAATCTGGCCAGTCATTGAAGTTGGTCAGAAAACTTTGGCAGAACAGAAAGTAAAATGTATTATCCTAGAAGTTAGAATACTTAAAAATGAAAGCATCTACCAATAGAGTCTACCTACAATTATTGTTTACTAATTTCCTTTTTTTAAAAATACTAATGCACCTCTTGCAATATATTATAAAGTGCAAGGATTGTGTGTCTTGGAAAGAACTGGAGCCTAACACTTGACAGTCAGTCAAATGTGAAATATACAGAAGGAATCTATATTTTTGCTTGGAAAAAGTAAACATATTATACTGGCATTACCATTCTAAAATTATATTATACTCAAATTAATATTGTCTTCATGTAAGACGCCATTCCTGCAAAGGAGGAGGTATATGCTTAAATGTATGCCTTGTGAGCAATTCCACTGACTTCACATGGACCTACTCGTGTCTGAAGATAAGCACTTGCATAAATCTTTGCAGGATTGGGATCTAAGCGAATGCCCAGGGAAGACAACAAATGATTTAAAGTATCAAAGACAAAAAGATACATAGAAGTGAAAGTCAGATACAAATGGAAAATTCCTTCCTGGCTTCATGGATGGTAATCACATTTTTATGCTAGGAGCTGAAATTCATAAAGTTCTACGTATATATTTAATTAGGTTAATCTGTTCCATTTCGACATATGTCTACTTGCTGTAGTCAGGAACATTGCACATTATACAATTGGAATATTACATAATGAATTACAATCACAAATATTTTACTGTTTATGCTGGAATGGGGAGGCCTCAGAATTTTCTCTAAAATGAGAAAAACACAAGCTTCATGCAAACCAATATTCACAATACAACTGTTATTACAAAACTCTATCAGTAACCAAAAGCCAATAAGGTAACCAACATATACCTCTTCAGTAAATCTATTTCCCCCCAAAAATAGATATATAAATTAATAACAGATAGCATTATTTTTTTAAGAATTTAAGAATATGCATAAGTGTTTATAGGATCAGGGCCTTATTTTTTCTTGTAATTCTCCCTCCCACCCCGACTTTTATGAAAGATAACATTCTTTATGTCCACTAAATATGTTCCAATAGACTTACGTAACACCATCTTTCAGGCTTTCTGAAAGTCTACCTTTAGTAGTACAAATTGTATCATTACATTCATACCATTCATTAATTGATTTCGACCCAGAAACAAAGTCCTTTGGCTATATTTTGACCTTATGAACACAATTTCTTTGGTTATGAATGTGGCGACCTACAGAAATTGTGTGTGATTTGAAATAATTACTGGGACATGAATCTTTTGTAACTGATTATTGAAATATAAGAACACCACAATTTTTGCAATGAGAGTGTGAGGAGCACAGAATTACAATTATTAATATCATTAAAAAGCTGAACTTAGTAGATCTTGCAAACTAATGGTACATACATCAGAAAAATGTAAAAACAACCAGCAAAGTTAAAATGTTCTGCTTTGTCACCACAAAATGGGAGCAGGTGCCTATCTTAACTGGCTCTAAAACACAGTCCAAACATTACTTAAAGTCAAAACACAAACCTTCCTCATGGTTACACTTTTTAACAAAGAAATTATTAACAACAGATCAAAGTTCATCCCAAGCTTTCTTCCCAGGTTGCTTCTAGGATTCCTAATGCAGGACTGTTCAGTTCAATCTCATTCTCTGGGGCCAGTCCCACCACCTCTCATATCTGGGGGAGGTAGCTCATTATCTCATCAAGTGAGTCTGCAGAATCTACGTTAATGTCTCTCAGCAGCATCAATGACACCTGCTAAGAGTGTGGGATCACAGGCTAACAGCACCAGCCAGATTAAACTTTCACCACTCACTGTCAACCCACCTGACCTACACTGCCTAGGCAAATTCAACATTGCCTCCCAATAAGATTTTCAAAAATTATATGCAAAGATAAAAAAAAAATCTATCATACAACTCTCCTACTTCCCCAAACACCCCCAAAACTGAAAGTCACAAACAGAAAAAATGGATGATTTGCAACCTATAGATTAAAAAGCATCAGGCTTCAGTTTGCAGATTCATATTCAGACACAAGCGACTTTTTTCGTTTCTGAGCTATAAACTACCAAGGCAGGTTCACACACTTTAAAACAAACATGCTGTGTAGTCCACACACATGGCACTAAACAACATATGATATTTAGATGAGAAATCACCATAATGTGTCTTTTGGATTAAAGGAATTATTGCTATAGGGTTTCATTCCCCACTCAAAAAAGCCAAATAACTAATACCTACTGAAGAGGCATTAAGATGATAATCAATAAAAGTAACTTCGCTATTATCCACCCCTAAGATCAGTGTTTCCCAAACTGTGGGGTCACAACCCCCAGGAGATCATGAGATGTTGAAAAAAAGAGAGGAAGAAAGAAAATGCAAGAAAGTCAGGATATGTCCCCACTGAAGCAGCTTCTGTCCCGCAGGACTGGCTGCGCTTAGATCCCCACTCTGGGCATTGTGTCCTGGCTCCTGGTGCGTGCATGGGGTCACAGCGCCACTCACTAAATTTGGCTCAGCCTCCCCCCAAGTCTGGGGGGGCCAGGCCAAACCTGAGCAGCAATGCAACACAACCCTGTGTGCCAGGGGCCCTGTTGCAATGCCAGGACCAGGGAGCTGAGCCCAGCCAGGGGGGCTCAGTCTGCAACTCCCTCCCCCACCCAAAGGGGGCAACACCAGGAAAAAGTTTGGGAACCACTGCCTTAGATTATTAAATCTAATTCAAAGGGAAAAAAAATCCTGCAAACCTGTAGGCAGGCACTTAACTTTAAGCTCTGACTTCAAAAGGAGATTTCATAGGTTTAATGTCTGTAGGTTCAGGCCCTAGTTTACTTTTCACCATTTATTATTGTTAAGACACTGAAACTAAGCTAATCAATTTCATTTGTTTTTACCTCAGTTTCCCTTACTGCTTCTCATGCACTAATAGAATGCTGTTGATTTTGGTTTCAAAGCTTTGAAAGAGGAGGCTTAATAAACTTGTGATTTAAAAAATTAAAGTCTTTCCATTAATAATGATTTTTTTTTTATAAACAGAACTTAACATATTAGACCCAAATAATTTTAAAACACGTATTTGAAGGAACTTTAAAACATTTATTTTTAAAACAAATTCATTTTTTTAAGATACCGGAGTGTGCGTACACATAACCATTAAGTAAAAAATAAGCCTATATGGATTTTTTTTTTTTAAATTTCCTCCCAGGCTGAATCTAAATTTGAACCAACAATATTTTTTTAGAGCAAACTTTACAAACCATGCCTGAAAATAATGTTTTATGACCCCCGCTACCAGGACAACACTTATGTTGTTAGCTCATATTGTAGTTTTTTATCAAGAACAGCTTTTGATAATAAAAGATGCTCAGCAAACTGCTTCAGGAAAAACCTGCTCTACCTCAAAAAACCTTCCCTCTTAGTCTTTGCAAAGTTCTCAGTCAATAGCTGCGATACTAAAATCTCCCATGATAAAAGCTCTAGCTTTTATCTATCTATCAGTACACACACACACACACACACACACACACACACCTTGTTTGTCTGAAAAGAGACTTCCAGATCTACTTGAGACTTCCGGATCTACTTTCTCTAACTGCCCTGAAGGCCTACAACAAGATCCCAGAATTCCCTGGCTACCTTTATTATTGTTCTTCACTTATATGTCCAGACTCTCGGCTATCCCATCCCAAATATTGATAACCTTTCTCTGCAGATTCAATAGCTTCCATCCCCTATTCGCAGTGCTTTATTTTCCTCTATCCCTTGTAAATCCAGTATAAGGATATTTAAAATATCCAGTCATTTTTCAGCCTCAGCTATAGATTTTATTTTCACATTATACTGGGCCAAATTTTGATGTGATACAACAATTTGCAGTGAGGTAAATTACAACACTTCAAATACCCAAGGCTTAGTCTAACCTTAAAAGGGCTTTTGCTGATACAGAAATTTTGGGAGGAAAAAAAAACACAAACCCAAAACCCTATAGACATTGCTATACACCTCTACCCCGATATAGCGCGACCCAATATAACACGAATTCGGATACAACGCGGTAAAGCAGTGCTCCGGGGGGGCGGGGTTGCGCACTCCAGTGGATTAAAGCAAGTTCGATATAACGTGATTTTTTGGCTCCCGAGGACAGCGTTATATCGAGGTAGAGGTGTACCAGCAAAAGTTTTCAGTCTAGACCTGGCCTGAGACTCCTATGACCTACTTACATCCACTTCACCAATGTGTAATGGTTTTTCTACACTACAGTTTTTACTTCATTAATTGATTGCCAATTAACTCAAGATCATTAACAAGTTTGTAAAAGTTAGGCTGGATTCTCCCCAAACATTTGTTCCATGAGAAGAACATAAGAACGGCCATACTGGGTCAGACCAATCATCCATCTAGCCCATCCTGTCTTCTGACAGTGGCCAATGTCAGATCATTCAGAGGGAATGAACAGAACAGGCAACCACTGAGTGACCCATCTAGGCAGACAGCAAGTGTGAAAAATCAGGACAGGGGTTGGAGGGTAATAGGAGCCTATATAAGAAAAAGCCCCAAATATAGGGACTGTCCCTATAAAATCAGGACATCTGGTCACCCTAGACCCATCCTGTCGTCCACTCCCAGCTTCTGGCAATCAGACAGACATTGAAAAAGAAAGTCTAAGTCAGCGTAATATAAGGATTTTCTAGATGAACAGTGAGTGTGCAGCAAGCTGAGATGTAAATCTACAGCACCCTAGCAGTGTGAACCTTGCTATTGCGCACTAGAAGTTTCCCAGTGCGCTTTCACCAAATGCAGGTTAATGCACACCCAGGAACTTGGTGCTTAGTGCTTGAGAGCAGGGTCCATGCGGACAGCTAGCACAGCACACTACGGCACTGAAGATTTACACCTCAGCTTGCTGCGCACTATTTGTCTAGACAAGCCCTTACGCCCAGAGGGGACAGAAGGTGAAGGATCTTCAGAGGGTAAGTTAGACCAACATATGGGGTGTCTTAACTGCTAACAACAAAAGCAGCATGATCTCAACCCAGGTGAGCTAACCCACGTTAGCTGACTTGGATAAAAAATTAGGAGAGGGGACAGAGCAAGTTGAACTTGAGCTGGGAACCCAAACCAGAGCTGCCAAGTCTTCACTGCTATTTATGTTTTGACCTGAGTTAAGAACACACCTTTTTCTTTTTTTGCAGTGGAGACATACCCTGGTTCTAACAAAGGTTCTAACTTAGGGCTTGTCTACACAGGGAATCATTCCTGATTAGCTCCTTCTATAGATGCTTTTATTCCAGAATAAGAGTCCCTTATTCTGAATTAGCTTAATCCACTTCCAAATTGAATTAAGATGATTCAAAATAAGGCAGCTTTATTCCAGAATAAGAGCATCCACAGAGGGCTTTAAATTCACACCTATGTTAAACCGAATTAACTTTAAAGACCTGTATACTTCGCCTCTTTATTTGGCCCATCTTATGCTTCCCTGTCATACAATGAGCAACTGCATTCCATATACTCGGGGATCGATTTATTGCATTTCGTCTAGACGTGATAAATCGATTCCTGAATCGACGCCCGTACTCCACCACGGCCAGGTAAGTCGAACTAAGATACTTCGACTTCGAAGTTGCATATCTTAGATCGATTCCCCCCGCCCCCATAGTGTAGACCAGCCCTCAGAGGTGGCCAACCTGAGCCTGAGAAGGAGCCAGAATTTACCAATGTACATTGCCAAAGAGCCACAGTAATACGTCAGCAGCCCCCATCACCCCCCTGCTCCCAGCGCGTCCTGCCCACCGGCAGCCCCACCGATCAGCGCCTCCCTCTCCCTCCCCACACCTCCCAATCAGCTGTTTTGTGGGGTGCAGGAGGCTCTGGGGGGGAAGGGGGAGGAGCGAGGGAACAGCAGGCTCAGGGGAAGAGGCGGGAAGGGGTGGAGTGGGGCAGGGCCTATGGCAGAGCCAGGGGTTGAGCAGTGAGCACCCCCCCCCCCCGGCACATTGGAAAGTTGGCGCCTGAGGCTCAAGCCCCCGAGTTGGTGCCTATACAAGGAGCTGCATATTAACTTCTGAAGAGCCACATGTGGCTCCAGAGCCACAGGTTGGTCACCCCTGCATATACGCCTCAAATGTGTAAGGGAGAAAATATATTTTCCCCCTAAGCCTTCTTTTTCCCACATGCCTTACAACATTAACTTTGGAAGTCATGAGGAGACAGAAAATCAATTAAAAACCAAATAACTTGTTAGGTCAATCATAAGCCTACCTGAGTGTTTCCATATGTATTTAGACATACATATGGACATATTTAGATATACAACAGAAAAGTGTACTATTATTTATATTACAGGAACTTATATGGAGCCATCAGTATAGTATCTGTGCATAGTGTACCCAATTCAGATTCTAGCAAAACAATGCCTGTGTATGAAGACCCAGTATCTCTAACTCCACTCCAAACTGAAGACTTACATATGTGCTCAACTTTACACACTGTGGATGGTTCCACAGAAGTTAACAGGACTATTCAGCATGTGAGGTTAAGCCCAGGATTGTAACAGGACAGAGATACAGAGCACATTGACACAAGTGCTGGTACTAAGGGTGCGGCCGCACCCCCGGGCTTGAAGTAGTTTCCATCATATACAGGGTTTACAGTTTGGTGCAATGGCTCTCAGCACCCCCACTATACAAATTGTTCCAATACCCCTGTACTGACAGTGATAGGGGAAAGTGATCTAACACTTATGAAAAGCCTGGTCAAATAGGTGAGTCTCATGCTAATGCTAAAAGGTGAGAGATGATTGTATACCTAATTAGCTACATACATAATTACAGTGCACCGACTAGCATTGTATACAATAATTAAAGAAACAGTTTCATTCTGGAACAGGTATTTCCCTACACCCCCCCATGGGGGTGTTTACCCCCCCTGAATTTCCCCAACACCACCCTCCCCCCAGTTTTGTGAACTAGTTACATGCAGTGTTGCCAATTTAGTGATTGTTTGGAAATTTGAATTGAAATTCAAACATTAATACGCACTTTAAAAGCATATAAAGTGTATCATAAAATACATGTATCTGAAAAAGTATAATAGATTTGAAAAGTATGAACGTAGACTAGCTTCCTTATACAGCTGTTTTTTATGACAATGTCAGTGCATTCATTTCAGTGATGTTGGCCAACCTAATAATTTCAAATTATGATTTATAAGCAAAGTCTAAATGAGCTCTCCCTGACATCTAGTGATGAGCTGGGGGGAAAGGCTTCAGGACCAGATTGTATTTACATTCACACCTAATCTATCTAGGAATCCAGCAAATAGAGCTGTGTTGCCCAAGTGATAGATTTTGGCTGGGGTTGGGTTACGAATCACTTGAATGCAGGGGGAGGGAGGGGTGTAAAGAAATGTTGTTGTTTTTATTATATGAGTAAAGGGCAGTAGAACTGTACTTAGCCTGTGCTGATTGAGGGCATCAAGAGAGAGGGTGGGGACAGGTGTTTTGCTTGATGGTCTGCCTGAGTCACAAGTACTATTTGACCTGCCCCTCTGCACTGTTTAAAGACAGAGCTGATTAGGCTCCATAGATAGTCTTTTGTTCTGTTAAGTGACCACTAGAGCTGAAATCTCTGATAATCAGGGCTAAGTGCTTGGGCCTGCTGTGGGGACAGTGTTTCTGTGGAAGAGACGGCCCAGACTGCACTAGCAGCGAGGTTCCCCCCCTGAGAGCTCAGCTGAAATCACTGAGAGCTGGGTGGAACCTCAAGAGACCAACTTGCAGAGGTCACAGTGGCAGGTGGCAGCAGAAGGTGACTGCACAGGGCCATTGGCAACAGAGCGATGGAGTGAACGGTGGCACAATGAACAGCAGTGGCCAGAGCGAACAGTGAGCAGCTGGAGGAACGAGCAAGGTGCCTTCTTGCCCCCCACCTGGGAGGTGAACTCATGTGAAAGCACCTCTGAACTCTGAGTCTCCACTGACCAAGGACAGCACTGGTGAGTGTTAATGAGGCTGTTAAGAATGCTGGAGACACAACACAGTTCATGTGAACAAACATGGCCGTGGCATCATACTTTCTATTTAAGCAAGCGATACCACACACTACAAACTGAAGGCCAATGTTAAGTGCATTGTCACTTGTTCATCCTGAAATTGAACACTGGTTCTGAACAAGACCAGCAAATACTCACTATCTTTCTGCAAGAAACTCAACTGACTGGCTAGACGCATGTGGTGCAACAGTGAAAGACTCAACAGTTGAAAAAGTGAAGAACTCTCTCACCACATTCAAAAAATTCGCATACATGGCTGATGAATGCACCAGTGCAAATGGGCATCAAGTATTAAGTCATTGTGTACGTTATCTTGATGTCAGTGGTAGGCCAGTAGATGCATTTCTAGATGTTCAAGTTACAGAAGACAGATTGGCTGCATCCGTGACAACCCACATCTTAAAAGAGTTAAATGCTTGTCAATTGGACCCCAAACAGATGGCTGCTTGTGCATTTGATGGAGCTGTAAACTTCTCTAGAAGACATGGTGGAGTACAAGCTTTGCTCAGAGAAAAGTGTAACCCTAATCTCTCCTATACACACTGCAGAGGTCATCTACTCCAACTAGCGCTAGTACGAGCTGCAGACGCTTCAAAAGACATTTAAAAAGCTATAAATTTAATGTCTTCATTATATTCTTTTTTCAGCAAGGGTCCAAAAAGACTGAATATCTTGGAAAATGTAGAAGATACACTGGGACTGAAGTTCAAATTAGTCCAACCTGGGAAAACCCTCTGGCTTTCTCATGAGCAATCCTTGGCTGTTGTCTTAAAATTACTCCAGCCATTATTACTGGCTTTGGAAAGTTTCTACCAAGATGGGATGGATCTAAGTGGTGAGGCTGATGGATTACTTTTGCTACTACATTCACAGAAGACTATTGCCATTCTCTCTCTCATAAGTCTACTGTTGAAACCACTTGGGTCCTTAAACAATGCCATCCAGGCATCTGCTACAACAGTAGTACATCTTTGTCCAGCAATAGAAGCTACATTTGGATCAACAAGAGAGCTATCCATTGAAAAAGTACTGGAAGAAGCAAAGACTTCAGTCCAGAAGTTGACTAATGAAGGCATTTATATTGAATCCTTAAGTGAAGAGGACAAGAAGTGTTTGTTAAGACAACTGAAAAAGTACACAGACTTGATTTTTAAAAATTGACAACAGCAACTTCTAGACTCTACTCAACCTCTACGTAACTTTTACAGATTCCTGTCTTATAAAACACCGACAGTTGAGTGGAGTGAGGCACTACCAGCAATGGGGTGCTCAGAACAGAATAGAGAATTTGAACACAGAGTGGAATATCATACAACGAATGAATGAAGATTTGACTTCAACTTCTTTTTTATCATCACTAGTGGCTCGACCCGATCTTTATGCTATGTTTCCTGGGCTGAAAGAAGTAGGAATTCATCTCTTGCTACTCCCAGTCACAACAGCTACAGTTGAGCGTTCTTTTTCATCATTGAATAGAATTTTGTGTTTTGAAAGAAGTTGCATTCTGCCTGATCATGTGAATGAACTAATGAGCGTATCAATTGAAGGAATGGAAGTACTGGACACAAGAGAAGCCACCAAAGATGAACACATTGCATTCAAGAAGTTCATTAAAAGAGTTGTGCAAAATTATAACAAGAAACCAAGAAGGATGTAGATGTAGTGCTTCATAGAAGGCTTGAGTAGCCAACTTTAATTTTAAAATCTAATGAAATGGTCATGAAACATTTTCCACTTTTTACTATGATGCCATACAGCCCACCTTCACCCTCACAGTCTCACCCCTCATCGGCGCTGACCCCCCCGTAAATTTGAACGCACACACACACCCAATTTCAATTCCTGGGGAAAACACTGTCCTGGAAGGATCTCATTCTCTGCTCCATCCCTTACGATTTGTATTTCACAGCTCTGCAGCACATGCCCAGTGCCATCACTACCCACCCCACTTCAACAATAGTCCCTTTTTCCCCAACACTCTAACCCTTGTAAAAGGCACTGACTGATCGTCCTCTCCTCATCCTCCCTCAAGAGCTCCTATATGAACTTGCCAGTCAAAGATGCCAGAAAGCCATTACACATCGTGCATGTGTCCAGGGAAGGTGGAATCTCATCTGACTCACCTAAATACAGAAATACAGTGCTACAGGCTCACTCCAGGCTTCCTTAGATAACAGACTGGGGGAGAGATGGTCTCCTTCTTTTTCCCCCTCTAGAAAAGCAGCTGTTGTCCTGGATTGCTAATCCTTGAACAAAATAAGTAGCCCACAGAAGTGCCCCATCAAGTCATATAACCCCATTACTTATATTGGTCTTATTTTATCCCACAGCTTCTCAATTATTTCCCAGTGTTGAACAACTCCATTATCTGAACATAAAATCTCAAATCCTTTTTGACTCCCTTACTTCCTACTGTAACTTTATTCCACTCATGTTCTTATCAATGCCTCAACTAGGTAAATGTAAGTCATTTGTGCCCTGCTTAGAAGAGGCATAATCAAAACCTTTACCACGCAACTCATGCAAACTGGCTGCTTCTATTATCTTTGTCTCTCCTCTACTTGTGTATTGGCTGAAAAATCCAACTCCCATCTGATTGGCTAAAGGGGCAGGGAGTCAGTTTCCCCATCAATGGACGAAACAAGGATAGCTTATTCCAAAAGGGTTATCACTCACATACTGTACATGATAAACAGCCTCATTCATTTCTATTCCCTTACCCCAACAAATCAATGTTTGTTAGTATAAAGTCAACACATCCAGATGTACTTTCCATACTAGTTAACCACTAAATTGGCATCACATAGTACAAAATAATCAAGAGACATTCAAGAAACAAAACTAAAACAAAAATGAGGCAGATGATTAACAATTAATCCATAAAATATTAAAAATCAGAAACTTCTTCCAAAAAATGCGGTATGATTGAACCAATTCACTATGGACATATTCAGTAGTACAACATTTTTAAATTATTGTAACATTAAGATTAGTTTCAATCGCTCAGAATTTTAAGAAGCGTAAAAGATAATACCTCATACTAGCCAGAACTTCTTCACATGATAAAAAAACAACCCCAAGCCCATCAGGTGACATTCATAACGAATATTTATTAATTCTCTCATCCTCCTCCATTGCTCAAATTCCCATCTTTTTATGATCATTTTTATGTCTTTACTAAAGGCCTGACCTACAAACAGTCACTCTCACAGAGGCTCACTGAGTTAAATATGACTTTGTGTGAATAACTACACATCCATAAGTAACTAATTATAGGACCAGACCTTAGATTTTAAGATCGTAGGTGCAGGTATCATGTTTTGTTCTTTCCAGGTCCCCGCACACTTTGTATTATAGAATCATAGAAATGCAGAGCTGGAACGGACCTCAAGAGGTCATCTAATCCAGCCCCTGTACTGAGGCAGCACCAAGTAAACCTAGTTCACCCAACAGGTGTTTGTCTATTCGGTTTCTAAAAACCTCCAGTGATAGGAATTCCATAGCCTCCCATGGAAGCCTATTCCAGTGCTTAACTATCCTTATCATTAGAAACATTTTCCTAATATCTAACCTAAATCTCCCTTGCTGCAGATGAAGCCCATTACTTCTTGTCCTACCTTCAGTGGACATGGAGAACAATTGATCACTGTCTTCTTTATAACAGCCCTTAACATATTTGAAGATTTTATCAAGAACGCCCTCACTCGTCTTTTCTCAAGGCTAAACATGCCCAGTTTTTTTAACCTCTCCTCATAGGTCAGGTTTTTTAAACCTTTATAATTTTCTTGCTCTCCTCTGGACTCTCTCCAGTTAGTCCACATCTTTCTTAAAGTATGATGCCCAGAACTGGACACAGTACTCTAGCTGAGGCCTGATCAGCGCTGGCTCATATTCAATTTCTGATCCACTATAATCCCCAGATCCTTTTCAGCAGTATTACTGCCTAGCCACTTAGTCCCCATTTTGTATTTGTACAATTATTTTTTCCTTCCTAAGTACAGTACTTTGCACTTGTATTTATTGAATTTCATCTTGTTGATTTCAGACCCATTCTCCAATTTGTCAAGGTTTTGAATCCTAACCCTGTCCTCCAAAGTGCTTGCAATCCTTCCCAACTTAATGTCATCCACAAATTTTATACGCATACTCTCCATTCCATTATCCAAGTCATTAATAAAAATGCTGAATAGTACCCGACCCAGGACTGACCCCTGCAGGACCCCACTAGATACATCCTCCTAGCTTGACATCAAACCATAGATATCTACTCTTTAACTACGTCTACACTTACCGGAGGGTCCGGCGGCAGGCAATCGATGTTCTGGGATCGATCCCGGAAGTGCTCGCTGTCGACGCCGGTACTCCAGCTTGCCGAGAGGAGTACGCGGCATCGACGGGGGAGCCTTCCTGCCACGTCTGGACCCGCGGTAAGTTCGGACTAAGGTACTTCGAATTCAGCTACGTTATTAACGTAGCTGAATTTGCGTACCTTAGTCCGAAGTGGGGGGGTAGTGTGGACCAGGCCTTTGAGTACAGTCTTTCAACTAGTTATGCATCCTGAAAACAATTATGGGCCAAACCCGCCAAGAAGAAGAATTTAATTAGAAAAATATGAATGATAATTGGGAATTATTTAAGAGCACTTTATGAGATGCCCAAAAAGCCAGAATCAAGGAAGAAGGCTGTACTGGTTAAAAAAATCCAACATGGTTTAGAAGGGAAGTGAAGGAAGCTATAAAAATCAAAAAATAAAATATAACTAATAGAAGAAAGGGGAAGTGAACAGTAATGAATATAAAACAGAAACCAAGGATTGTGGAAAATTGATAAGAAAAACAAAGGGACATAAGCAGAAATATATGGCTAGCAGAACTAAGGACAATAAGGAGTTTTTTAAGCATATTAGGAACAAAAAATCTTAACAATGGTATTGGCCATTACTAGATGGAAGTGGTAGATTTATCAATAATAATAATACAGACAAGCCAGATATGTTCAATAAATATTTATGTTCTGTATTTGGGGGAAAAACAAGTGATGTAGACATACCATATAAGAACACATTTTCTATTCCACTAGTATCTCTGGAGGATGTTAAATAGCAGCTATTAAAGTCAGACATTTTTAAAACAGCAGGTCTGGATAACTTGCATCCAAGAGTTTTAAAAGAGCTGGATTTTATTTTCAATAAGTCTTGGCACTTGGGGGAAGTTCCAAAAGACTGGAAGAAAATTTATGTTGTGCCAATATTTAAAAAGGGTAAGCAGTATGACCCGGGTAATTATAGGCCTGCCAGTCTGACATTGATCCCAGGCAAGATAATGAAGTGGCTGATATGGGACTTGATTAATAAAGAATTAAAGGAGGGTAATATAATTAATAAAAATCAACATAAGTTTATGGAAAATAGATACTGTCAATCTAACTTGATATTTTTTATGAGTCTTACAAGTTTGGTTGATAAAGATAATAGTGTTGATGTAATACTCTTAGGCTTTTATAAGGCATTTGAATTGGTGCCACATGACAGTTTGATTAAAAAACTAGAAAGATATAAAATTAACATGGCACACATTAAATGGATTGATATCAGGCTAGCTGATAGTGGCAAAATATAATTATAAACGAGTAACCATAATCGAACGGATGTGTTTCCAGAGGTTTGCTGCAGGGATTGGTTCTTGACCCTACGCTATTTAGCATTTTTATCAATGACCTGGAAGAAAACAAACTCAACACTGATAAAGTTCGCAAATGACACAAAAATTGAGGGAGTGGTAAATAACAATGAGGACAGATCACTGAGCCAGAGAGATCTGGATTGCTTGATAAACTGGGCGCAAGCAAACAATGTGTGTTCTAATATGGCTAAATGTAAATGTGTACGTCTAGGAACAAAGAATGTTGGCCATACTGGCAGGACAGGGAACTCTATCCTGGGAAGCAGTGACTCTGTAAAAGACGACTGGGGGTGGGTTGCTTTGGGGACACTTTGGGGGGGGGGGAAAGGAGAGGGAGGGTTTGGGGGTGGATAATCTGCTGAACATGAGTTCCCAGTGCAACACTGTGGCCAAAAGGGCTAATGCGATCCTTGGATGCATGAAGAGGGGAATCTCAGGCAGGAGTAGAGAGGTTATTTTACCCTGTATTTGAAACTGGTGCAACTACTGCTGGAATACTGCGTCCAGTTCTAGTGCTCACAATTCAAAAAGGATATTGATCAATTGTAGAGGATTCAGAGAAGATCAACAAGAATGATTAAAGGATTAGAAAACATGCCTCATATTAATAGACTCAAGGAGCTCAATCTAGTTAGTTTAACAACAAGCAGGATAAGCAGTGACTTGATTACAGTCTATAAGTACCTACATGGGGAACAAATATTTAATAATAGGCTCTTCTTCACTCTGGCAGAGAAAGGCTTAACACAATTCAGTGGCTAGATGTTGAAGCTAGACAAATTCAGACTTGAAAATAAGTCATACATTTTTAACGGTGATTGTTCCAATGATTAATTACTATCTACTAAGGATAGTGGTGGATTCTCCATCACTGACTATTTTTAAATCAAGACTGGGTGTTTTTCGAAAGATCTGTTCTAGGAATTATTTTGGGGGAAGTTCTGTGGTCTGTAATATACAGGAGGCCAAATTAGATGATCGCAATGGTCCTTTCTGGCCACAGAATCTATGAATCTGAGTAGTCTCACTGAAGCCAACACTACTATTTGCACGCATAAAGTTAAACACATGCATAAATATCTGCAGGATTGGGGGCCTATGCAATCACCCTATCCTTAAAATATGCACACACTATTCCAGTTGAATCCAAGAGGATCTATATGTATTAATATAATGGCAGTATTGAGTCCTATGTACACAATATGAGGGAAGTATGGTTACTGCGAGAACCCTTACTTTGGGATTTATTGATATTTGAGAATTGAAAGGCCCAATCCTGCAAACCCCTCTATGTGCACAACTTCCAGTGACTTCAATGAGCATTCTATATGCCAAGGGCGTCTAGAATTGGGTCCAAAGACTGTACCCTAAATAATACAAAAACTTACATTAAGTTAAAAAAAAAAGGAAAATCTTTTCAGAACACTAGTTTCTATTGATTTCATTTACACACTTGCATCATCAAAAATTTAATTACATGTCACCACAGCAGTGTAACTATACCTACATAACAAAATATATTAGGAAAATATTATGTATTTAAATTATTCTATAATTCTGGAAATAATGTAATAATTAAATTTCATACTGTGCTTGTGCAAAAATTATTTATCATTTAACATGCTATTATTTTATTTAGGTTTGTCCCCCTCACTGAGGACTAGGTTCCTGGAAAATTTCCACTTCCAAAGTACAGTCTTTCTGTAATTTATGCTACACAAATTAGGTTTTGAAATCTATTTACAGCAGTTTCGTTTCTTTTCTTTTCCACTGTCACATAACTCAAAAATAGGCAAACAAATTTTGCTCAACTTTCCAGAAAAAAAGTTCCCTTTGAAATTTCAGCCAAGGTTTTCTCCAGAATGTAAGAGCATATGAAAAATGGTTAAGGTTGAGAATTCTATTATGACCTAAACTATAGCTTTCACCACCAGCGAAAGATAGAATGGAAGCCATTGTTTAAAGGAAACCGATATGCACACAGTTAAAGGTTGTAAAGTTGCAGTACACACTCCTACAGTATAACGGCATCCCCACAAGTTGCAATCTAATGCTATTGCATTTTCAATCTCTGCAGAGGAAATGGGCTACATACATTTTAAATAATTAAATATTTATATATAAGGAAATTCACTTATTTGCATTACCAGTTTAGTACATGTAGAGATATAAAACAGGCCCTTGAAGTTTCAAGTCCTATATTTTTGATCATTATAAACTTCTAAGTCATAAATGTAAAACACAAGGCAACACAACCTCTTATGTACTGTAACTGAATATATGCCACTATTCATAATCAAAATAACACAGTGATCAATTTATTACAGCCCCGGCCTAAAATACACCAATCATCAGGGCTTCTCCCAAGATTTTAGGGTGAGGATGTGGGGCTAGGCAGAATAGGGAAGAAAGAAGAGAAGCATCGAAAAATCTCCACTTGGAAAAAAAGAATTAAATTCATGAATCTTCAAAAATATTTTGGTATACTCTTAAACTAGGCTGAAGTTATAGTGTGCAGTTCAATGAAAAGAATTCTTGCAGGATATGAGTTTGGAAAAGCCACCACCTTTAAGGCTTTTGAATGAAACCACAAACAAAATATTGACAAGGATTGTTTAATCCAATTTAATGCACTGTGTATAATTTCTACACACGTGACACTCCAGTGTGTTTGTGCCACTATTTGTTAATGACTATGGTACTTTGTTCTATATTTGCTGAAAAAAATTCAGGAAGAGGGTGGGTCTTTTTTCTGGAGATAAATGCAAAAGTAAAAATATAAAGTTGCATTTCTGAGTTTTTTCTCCTCCACTCAACACTTTTCCTGCTTTGCAAGTCTTTCCATCACTCCACAACCCAATAAATGAGAACAGGGTGAAAAATAGATCCTTCTCCCTGCATTTATCAGGAAGTCCAGACTTCAATTTCAAGTGAATATCAAGTTACAGTGAAACAATCAGAACACCAAACACATTTCAGGGGGTTAAATTCAGATTTGAAAATTCATTTCAGAAAAATTCATTCCAGATTGAAATTTAATTAAAAAGGGGGGGCGGGGGACTAAATTTAAGTGATTGGAGTGTGGAAGCACGAGTTTCAGAAACTCATGTTCAAAATTCAAAAATGTTCTTTTCAAATTACATGCTGCAGCTGTGGAGCCAGCCATCTTGCTATTTTGTCCCCATTTTAGAGAGAAGGCTGTGTCAAGGTTGGTAAGACTCAAATGTTGACCTAATCTTCCACGCTCTCCTTTGTATGCAAAGGCCATGTATATCGTTTATATGTGCTTTTATTGAAACAATGAAAGCTTCAGTGCTCTTTCGTTATTTCTTTTTAAAAGATCAATACCAACAATCCAGTATTCAAGGGCAACCCTACAATAACAAACCAGTGTGCGTAGTCCACTACTTGCAGGCAACCTTATAATAACAAAATGTGTGCATAACCCTATGAGAAACATTAATTACGGAAAGGTTTCAATCTCAAACTCCAGAAGGATTATAAAGAGTGAGAGGTGAAAAGGATTTTTTAAATTATGGAAAATATCATGGCAGCGCCCTTTTTAGCTACTTTAGTTTTATTAAAAATTAAAATATTCAAAGCTACAGTTAATTTTGTTCATAATAGTGTTAATTATGCACATTTGTATTATCAAAGCAGATTTTACAATAAATCTGTGTAATACTACATTTATATGATCCACAGTATCTGAAATAGTTTCAGTGTATGTGTAAAAAACCTACTGTGGAAATTTTTTCTCTTTACAAAAGAAGAAGTAGGAAATTAAATGACTGGAAACTATGTTTTAATTATACCAGGACAAACCATCAGAAAAACCAAGAAATTCAAACCAGAACTGACATTCTACTCTTAATTTTGCTTTCCCTCATGTTTTTCTGATCTGTGTGTAGAACCTTATTGTTTAAAAGCAGTTTTGCATGAAATCCAAAATCACCAAAAAAAAAAAAAAAAAAAAAAAAAAAAATTTGGGTGTGTCCACAGAAAAATTTCTATATTTTTTCTTTATTTCTTCCTTATTTAAGACAACCAACTTTAAATATGACAAAATACCAAAATCAACCCTGCCACACTATGAGAGCAAGTTCAAAATTACAATGAAGCACAATTCATAATTGCTTCATAACAGCAATTCTCCTACTTTCCCCAAAGTAATATTTGATTGCAGTTCATTTATATGTGCTTGTCTAAAACTTAAACCAGATTCATTTTCAAGCAGTCGCTGTTTTACAATAATATTTTCTTCCAAAACAGGAAAAAACCTGAATTCGTCCAAATTCCAGCTTAATTTTCATTTACATATTAACAGGGCTTTGCTTCAAAAACACCAAATTTGTTCCCACGAGCCTGGCCCACCCGACTAGCTGTTCTACGACTATGCCAAACAGTCTGCCCGCAAATCCCCCGCAAATTCTTACAATTCAAACTTTTTAAAAATAAGAAATAGCAAATATTTCCTCTTTTTTCAATTTTAATTT
>NW_020664800.1:1520139-1547949 GCF_002925995.2 Terrapene triunguis | reverse complement strand
CTGTCTTCACAAACAAGGTCAGCTCCCAGACCGCTGCACTGGGCAGCACAGTATGGGGAGCAGGTGACCAGCCCTTTGTGGAGAAAGAAGTGGTTCGGGACTATTTAGAAAAACTGGACGAGCACAAGTCCATGAGGCTCGATGCTCTGCATCCGAGGGTGCTAAATAGGGTGATCAGATGTCCCGATTTTATAGGGACAGTCCTGATTTTTTGGGTCTTTTTCTTCTATAGGCTCCTATTACCCCCACCCCCGTCCCGATTTTTCACACTTGCTGTCTGGTCACCCTAGTGCTAAAGGAGTTGGCGGATGTGATTGCAGAGCCATTGGCCATTATCTTTGAAAACTCATGGAGATTGGGGGAGGTCCCGGATGACTGGAAAAAGGCTAATGTAGTGCCCATCTTTTAAAAAGGGAAGGAGGAGGTTCCGGGGAACTACAGGCCAGTCAGCCTCACCTCAGGTCAGTCCTGGGGCCGGTTTTGTTCAATATCTTCATTAATAATCTGGAGGATGGCGTGGACTGCACTCTCAGCAAGTTTGGGAGGAGTGGTAGATATGCTGGAGGGTAGGGATAGGATACAGAGGGACCTAGACAAATTAGAGGATTGGGCCAAAAGAAACCTGATGAGGTTCAACAAGGACAAGTGCAGAGTCCTGCACTTAGGACGGAAGAATCCCATTCACTGTTACAGACTAGGGACCTAATGGCTAGGCAGCAGTTCTGCAGAAAAGGACCTAGGGATTACAGTGGACGAGAAGCTGGATATGAGTCAACAGTGTGCCCTTGTTGCCAAGAAGGCTAACGGCATTTTGGGCTGTATAAGTAGGGGCATTGCCAGCAGATTGAGGGACGTGATTGTTCCCCTCTATTCGACATTGGTGAGGCCTCATCTGGAGTACTGTGTCCAGTTTTGGGCCCCACACTACAAGAAGGATGTGGAAAAATTAGAAAGAGTCCAGCGGAGGGCAACAAAAATGATTAGGGGGCTGGAGCACATGACTTATGAGGAGAGGTTGAGGGAACTGGGATTATTTAGTCTGCAGAAGAGAAGAATGAGGGGGCATTTGATAGCTGCTTTCAACTACCTGAAGGGGGTTTCAAAGAGGATGGATCTAGACTGTTCTCAGTGGTAGCAGATGACAGAACAAGGAGTAATGGTCTCAAGTTGCAGTGGGGGAGGTTTAGGTTGGATATTAGGAAAAACTTTTTCACTAGGAGGGTGGTGAAGCACTGGAATGGGTTACCTAGGGAGATGGTGGAATCTCCTTCCTTAGAGGTTTTTAAGGCCCGGCTTGACAAAGCCCTGGCTGGTATGATTTAGTTGGGAGTTGGTCCTGCTTTGAGCAGGGGGTTGGACTAGATGACCTCCTGAGGTCCCTTCCAACCCTGATATTCTATGATTCTATGAATGAGGCTGTTGTTTGTAGGAACCTGCCTCATTTGCTCTAGAAGTTGGAAAATGTATAGACAGTAAGGGACTGTAGGAAGAGAAAAGATTAATAGATTGTATGACCAGTAGGGACCATTGTGATCATTAAGTCTGACCTCCTCCATAACACAGGCCATAGGATTTCCCTAAATTAATTCCAGTTTGAATTATAGAATATCTTTTAGGAAATATCCAGTATTAATTTTAAAATGTCCAGTGACAGAGAATCTAGAACAGCTTTTGATAAGTTGTTCCAGTGGTTAATTGCCATCACTATTAAAGATTTATGCCTTTTCTCTAGTATAAATTTGTCTCGCTTCAACTTCCAGTCCCTGGATCTTGTTATATCTTTAACTGCTAGATTGATGAGCCCTTTATTGTCAAATTTCTGTTTCTCATGTAGGTACTTATGGACTGTGATAAAATCACCTCTTAAACTTCTCCTTGATAAGATGAATATATTGGACTCCCTGAGTCTTTTCTCTATAAGACATATTTGCCAATCCTTCATTCATTCTTATGGCTCATCTCTGAACCCTTTGGAATTTTTCAACATCCTTTTTGAATTAAGGATATCAGAACTGGACACAGTATACCAGCAAGTGGTTGCATCAGTGTCAGATACAGAGGTAATCTGAACTCTCTACTCCCCTGTAATTCCCTGTACATACATCTAAGGATCACACTACCCTTTTTGGCCACAGGATCGTACTAGGAACTCCTGTTCAGCTGATTATCCAGATGACGCTCAGGTCTTTTTCAGGGTCATTGCTTTCCAGGATGGAGTTCCCTATCCTGGGGGGAGGGATAGCTCAGTGGTTTGAGCATTGGCCTGCTAAACCTGGGGTTGTGAGTTCAATCCTTGAGGGGGCTACTTAGGGATCTGGGGCAAAATCAGTACTTGGTCCTGCTAGTGAAGGCAGGGGGCTGGACTTGATGACCTTTCAGGGTCCCTTTCAATTCTATGAGATAGATAGATATATACTGTGTGGCCTGCATTCTTGATTTAAAGATTTGTATCCTGAGTAAATGGGTCTCATGAAAAATGGACCCAAGCTTATAGGTAGATGAGAGATGGGGAAGATTATAGTGTGTTCACCTCACCAACGGTGTAGGGACCTTGTAAAAGGCTTTTTGCACCTTGGTGAGGGACCTTGTCAAAGGCTTTCTGCATGCCGCCGTCCAGTGGATCACTCTTGTCCACCTGCTTGTGTGCACCCTCTGAGAATTCTAGTAGCTTGGCGAGGCACGATTTCCCTTTGTACAAGCCGTCTGGACTCTTCCCCAACAGATCTTCTTTAACTATCGCTCTGATAAGTTTGTTCTTTACTAGAGTGCAGGAGCGCCGCCAGCTTTTCTGCCGCCCTAGGCGGCGGAAGGTCCCGCCCCGAAATGCCGCCCCCCACAGAGACAGCGGAAGGTCCCGCCGCCGAAATACCGCCGCGGTCACCGCCTCCCAAATTGTAGCGCCGTAGGCAACTGCCTAGGTCGCCTAATGGGTTGCGCCAGCCCTGCTAGAGTGTCCACCAATTAGCCTGGTAGTGACGTTAGGCTTGCCAGGCTCGCCTCTTGAGCCTTTTTTTCAAAATCACCATTCCATTAGCTTCCCTCTACAGAGGCTGACTTAAGGCACCAGTTCCATACCCCTGTTAATTGCGCTGAAGTTTCATATTTGACTTCCCTCAGAACTCTTGGGTGAATACCATCTGCTCCTGGTGACTTCTTCCTGCTTCACTTATCAATTGGGTGCCAAACCTCCTCTCTTGACACCTCAGTGTGGGGCAATTCGTCAGATTTGCCACATGAAAGGAATGGCTCAGGCCTGGGACTCTCCCCCACACCCTCTGCAGTGAACACTGATGGAAATAAGTCATTGAGCTGGCAGTTTATTCCAAACTAGTGGGCTATGTAATGTGGAGGAACCCACGTATCTAGATGAGGTGTGGCAGGCCTGAAGCTGCTTGAGTGCAGTGAGGTGATGAGGGTGCCAATTTGCCCAGGGGGTAAACTCTCTGTAGCAGCAACAGGCGATACTTACAGTGGAAAAAGTCCCCAACGTTCAGGGGGCCTCCTCAATGTTTCCAAGATCACTTACTCTCTCAAACAGTAGTTCGGCAAACAACTTTCAGGGCAAAATAGGCAATATCCCAAGCAAGGGGAGACAGTCAGGGGATTGCCCGCACTCCCTCAGGCAGGGGGAGACAGTCGGGGGATTGCCTGCACTCCCCTCAGGCAGGGGGAGACAGTCAGAGAATCTCCCACACTCCCTCAGGCAGAGAGAGATAGGCATGGGGTTGCCCGCACTCCCTTAGACAGGGAGAGACAGTCAGGAGATCGCCCGCTCTCCCCTCAGACAGGGAGAGACAGTCAGGAGATCGCCCTCATTCCCCTCAGACAGGGAGAGACAGTCAGGGGATCGCCTGCACTCCCCTCAGAGGTTTCCCTGCCTGGTGAAAGTGGGTGATCTAATTTCCCATCTGGCTGGGGTGGAAGATCTGTAGTGGGCTCTATATGGAGCCCATGGGTCCCATGGAGGCCACTGCATTGGGAAGGGTGGTGGTGGGCAGGGCCAGGGTTGCCCATACCTTTGTTGTATGTCTCCATAGTTGTGAGGCTTGGTTCTGACAGTCTCCCATGGAGGTCTCCTGCCTGTGGGTGAGGAATGTCGAGAGGTGAAACGGCTGTACTGTATACAGGCGAGTCGCATCATACGTGCATTTAACTTACGCGAATTCAACTATACGCGCTCGGCAAAATAAAGAAAAACAACAAGATACCTGTAAATAGTGTGGGCGATTCCACCCAATGAGCTTATGCCTCGGAGTGAGCGTGAGATGGGAGACGTGAATCTGCTGTTGCCTCAGTCGGTCTCAGTTCCCGCGTGCCTCTCATAGTGTGAGCATCTTGCCGCGCTGAGTGTGATTCTAGTGTTTAAAGATATGTATTTTTCGTACAACATGGCCCTTAAACGCAAGCCAACTACTTCATCAGGTGCTCAACCGAAGAAACAGCGATCTGTTCCAACGCTGGAGGAAAAACTGGCTGTGTTGGACTTATTGAGAGACGGTATGTCGTTCTCCAACATGGCACGTAAATAAAAGAAAAAGAAAAAAAAGGGGTGGAGTGTTAGGATATAGATATTCAGGCCTGTCTATAAAGGCCTATACTTTAAGAATTTAGGTGTATTCTTATCACTTAGCTAGTTATAGAGGTATAAAAGAAAGAATCAAAATCACTGTCTGCTGGTGTAAGGGCCTTTTCTCACTGTGACAGTCTGAGGCCCTGTTCTTAGGCTAAGGCCTTGGGCTAAGGAGCAGAGGCAGCCATAAGCTGAGAAGTAAACAGTCACATCCTCACATTCCAAACTAGTCACATGGAAATAAGGTGCTATTGGGCTGTTAGAAATACAATTCTGTCCTGATATTCCTGTCACCTCCAGAGAAAGGAAAGAGCCTAAAAGATGTAGCATCCTGTCTGGCAAGAACTCACTTATCAATAGCTGGGATGTGAAATCCTCACTTCTGTATTGTTTTGTATGTTTATTTGCATGGTTTCTGTCTGCTGTATAATTAATTTTGTTGGGTGTAAACTAATTAAGGTGGTGGAATATAATTGGTTAAATAACCATGTTACAGTATCAGATTTATTTGAGCATAAGCTTTCGTGGGTAAAAACCTCACTTCTTCTTCTGAAGTCTTTAAGGTGCCACCAGACTCCTTGTTGTTTTTGTAGATACAGACTAACACGGCTACCCCCGATACATGTTACAGTATGTTAGGATTGGTTAGTTAAATTTCAGTAAAATGATGGTTTCAGTTAAATTTCAGTAAAATGGTTAAGGTATAGCTAAGCAAAACTCAAGTTTTACTATATAGTCTGCAGTTAATCAGGAAGTAAGGGGGGGGGAATGGGAACAGGGAATGGGGGTGGGGAAATTGGAATAATGTTTTGCTAAGGGGGAATGGGAACAGGGAATGGGAACAGGGATGGCTCTGTGGTGTCAGAGCTGGGAAGGGGGACAGTGAGGAAGGAAACTGGAATCATGCTTGCTGGAAGTTCACCCCAATAAACATTGAATTGTTTGCGCTTTTGGACTTCGGGTATTGTTGCTCTCTGTTCATGCGAGAAGGACCAGGGAAGTGAGAGAGTGAAGGAATAAGCCCCCTAACAATGGCCTCAACGAATCTAGCATCCGTGCCATCAAGATTTGAGAGAGAGAAATTTGTCAAGCCGTGGCATCAAGTGCTCCAATAACTGCTAAGGTGACGAGCCAGGTGCGTGATAAGACTTTAGTGAAGACTGAAAAGGCATTAAACTTATGGCTGGAAGACATGAACCGTAAATGTGTGCTTATTGATGGCAACATGTTGCGAGAAAAGGCTCTTAGCCTCTACGCGCTGTTCAAACCTCCTGCCGAAGAGGGACAGCCTTCTGATGAGAAGGAATTCAAAGCCAGCCAAGGTTGGCTTAACAGTTTTAGGAACCACTTCAACCTCAAAAACATGCAGACTACTGGTGAAGCTGCATCTGCCAATGAAAAGGCAGCAAAAGCCTACCCCGAACAATTAAGGAAAATCATAGAGGAAAGGGGCTATCTTCTGGAACAAGTTTTTAATGCTGATGGGACTGGGCTCTTCTGGAAAAAAATGCCCACCCGCACTTACATTTCGAAATCAGAAAGACAAGCCCCTGGCTTCAAAGCAGCTAAAGACCGTGTGACTGTGTTGTTTTGTGGCAATGCGGCTGGACTTTTAATAAAGCCGGGCTTGCTCTACAGGGCTGCAAATCCCCGTGCCCTAAAAGGCAAGAACAAAAATCTCCTGCCTGTGTTCTGGCAATCAAATAAAAAGGTTTGAGTGATGGCAGCATTATTTCTGGATTGGTTCCAGAAGTGTTTCATTCCGGAGGTCAAGCGGTACCTCGAAGAGAAAGGACTTGACTTTAAAGTGTTGCTGATTGAAGACAATGCTCCTGCCCACCCTGCGGCACTCCGGTTTGCACATAACGATGTTGAAGTCGTCTTTCTCCCCCCCAATACCACCTCCATCCTCCAACCTCTTGACCAAGGCGTGATTCGCTGTTTCAAGGCCATGTACACGAGGCTTACGTTCTCATGGATATGTAGCACTATGGATGCTGATCCCAATCTTAATGTGATGGAGTGTTGGAAGTCCTTCAACAGTGCCGATTGCATCACTTATATTAAACAGGCAATGGATGCAATCAAGCCTGAAACAGTCAATGCATGTTGGCAAAACCTATGGAAAGAATGTGTGAATGATTTTAAGGGTTTCCCGACCATTGACAAAGAAGTGAAACGCATTGTTCAGGTGACCAGGCAAGTGAGTGGTGATGGCTTCGTCGACATCCTTGAGGAAGAAATTGAAGAATTAATTGAGAGCCTGAGGGTATGTCTACGCTACGGGATTACTTCGAATTTACCGAATTTGATTTTTGGCAACCAATTGTATAAAGTCGAGTGCATGCGGCCACACTAAGCACATTAATTCGGCGGTGTGCATCCATGTACCGAGGCTAGCGTCGACTTCCGGAGCGTTGCACTGTGGGTAGCTATCCCATAGCTATCCCATAGTTCCCGCAGTCTCCCCCGCCCATTGGAATTCTGGGTTGAGATCTCAATGCCTGATGGGGCCAAAAATTTGTCGCGGGTGGTTATGGGTAAATGTCGTCAGTCAATCCTCCCTCCGTGAAAGCAACGGCAGACAATCATTTTGCGCCCTTTTCCCTGGATTGCCCGGGCAGACGCCATAGCACGGCAACCATGGAGCCCGTTCAGCCTTTTTTCACTGTCACGTATGTCTACTGGATGCTGCTGACAGACGTGGCACTGCAGCGCTACACAGCAGCATGCCCTTGCCTTTGCAAGTTAGCAAAGACGGTTACCAGCCATACTGAGCCGTCTGCTGCTTTGCAAGTTGGCAAAGACAGTTACCAGTCATACTGTACCGTCTGCTGCTGTCATGGGTGCTCCTGGCCAGCCTCGGTGAGGTCGGTCGGGGGAGCCTGGACAAAAATGGGAATGACTCCCCATGTCATTCTCTTCTTTAAGTTTTGTCTAATGGAGAGTCAGTCCTGCCTAGAGTATCAGGCAAGCCTACTAAAGAACCAGAAAGGCAAACGGCCGCTCCGGGTCAGAGCCCCAGACATCCTGCAGAAATGCTGAGCTGCATGCCATTCTAGGGGGTGCCCCTACAACAAGCCCATCTGTTGCTTCCCTCCTCCCCCACCCCTCCCGGGCTACCTTGGCAGTTATCCCCCCTTTTGTGTGATGAAGTAATAAAGAATGCATGAATTTGAAACAACACTGACTTTATTGCCTCTGCAAGCAGAGATCAAAGCGGGGAGGGGAGGGCGGTTGGCTTACAGCAAAGTCGAGTGAACCACCATTCTGCACTTGCTCAGCCTATAGCTGAAAATGGGAATCTGTGATCAGCACTAGGATAGAAGCACAGGCAGGACTGAATCTCCATTTGTGTGTGGGCCTTTGGTTGACACTGGTAAAATACAAAATGTCCCAGGATATGTATGTTGGGGGACAGTTCTAAACGGCAGCTTTATTTTTTTATTTGCAGCAAAAAGTATCTGATTGTGAGCCCTGGGAGCAAGGGGTAGGCTGGGGTAGGAGTGACCGCGTGGTGCTGCCGACTGGGAGAGCAGCCTGAGGCAGAAGCCTCCAGCTGGCATGATATTCCAGGCAGGACTGAATCTCCATTACACAAAACTTAAAGAAGAGAATGACCTGGAGTCATTCCCTTTTTTGTCCATGTGCCCCCGAGCGACCTCATCAAGGCCAGCCAGGAGCACCCATGTCTGCCCAGGCGCCCCCGAGCGACCTCAATGAGGCCAGCCAGGAGCACCCACAGGACAACGATGATGGTTACCAGTCATACTGCACCATCTGCCGTCCGCAAGGCAAGGCAAGGCAAGGCAAGGGGATGCTGCTGTGTAGCGCTGCAGCACCGCGTCTGCCAGCAGCATCCAGTAGACATACGGTGACAGTGAAAAAAGGCAAGAAACGATTTTTTCCCCTTTGCTTTCAGGGGGGGGAGGGGGCTGATGACATATACCCTGAACCACCCGCGACAACCTTCAGGCATTGGGAGCTCAACCAAGAATTCAAGTGGTTTTTGGAGAGTGCAGGAACTGTGGGATAGCTACAATCATCAGTCGCCCCTCCCTCCGTGAGCGTCCATTTGATTCTTTGGCTTTCTGGTACGCTTGTCTCAGCTCCTTAAGTTTCAGGCAGCACTGTGTTGAGTCCCTGTTGTGGCCTCTGTCCATCATGGCCTTGGAGATTTTTTTTCAAATGTTTTGGCATTTCGTCTTTTGGAACGGAGTTCTGATAGAACAGATTCATCTCCCCATACAGAGATCAGATTCAGTATCTCCCATACGGTCCATGCTGGAGCTCTTTTTTTGATTCTGGGACTGCATGGTCACCTGTGCTGATGAGCTCTGCATGGTTACCTGTGCTGATCAGCGCTCCACACTGGGCAAACAGGAAATGAAATTCAAAAGTTCGCGGGGCTTTTCCTGTCTACCTGGCCAGTGCATCCGAGTTCAGATTGCTGTCCAGAGCGGTCACAATGGTGCACTGTGGGATAGCTCCCGGAGGCCAATACCGTCGAATTGCAGCCACACTAACCCTAATTCGAAATGGCAATGTCGATTTCAGCGCTACTCCCCTCGTCGGGGAGGAGTACAGAAATCGATTTTAAGAGCCCTTTATGTCGAAGTAAATGGCTTCGTTGTGTGGATGGGTGCAGGGTTAATTCGATTTAACGCTGCTAAATTTGAACTAAACTCGTAGTGTAGACCAGGCCATAGAGAAACATTGACTAACGAAGAGTTAGAGGAACTAATAAAATCATCTACAGAAGACGAAGATGACGACGACGAACAGGAAGAGCCAGCAAGTTGGAATCTTCATAAATTTGCTGAAGTGTTCCAAGCAGCGAAACACTTGAATGATTTAATTTCTGAATAGGATCTCTCTATTGAACGAAGCCTCAAAATCACATGTAGTATTATGGACCATTTGAGACCATTTCAAGAAATGTTTGAGCAGCTCAAGGGACAACAGTGACAGTTGCCGATCACCATGTTTTTCAAGGAAAAACAGCCAGCAGCAGATGAGCCTACGCAATCAACTCTCGAGCTGAACCAGAGCCAACCACTTCGTCTACGACTCGCTCTCCGTCACCCAAGCTCTCCATCACCTCTGTTTCCTGGATCAACATCAAGCCCTGATTACCCCCTGTAATTACCCCCGTAATTAAAAACACAGTACTGTAAAATTATATTTTGCATATGTACTCTTTATTATACACTATACATTACTGTATACATTATACATTTATACATATTACTGTACAGGGTTGTATACACAAAACCATGTACAGTATACTGTACTTTATGTGTGATTTAAGGGATTTTCAAGGGTAATTTTGACTATACGCGATTTTTGCTTTACACGCTGACTTTAGAACCTAACCCCCGCATAAGATGTGACTCCACTGTATCCCCTTCCTCATCACTATATATGGACTGAGGGGCGGGAGATGCAGGGGGCTGCCCTGTTCTCTGGTCCGGATATTGCACTGTGTCAAACAGGGGCAATTGCGGTGCCGAGGAAACCGCTATGTCCCTCTGGTGTAAAAATAGCACTGGTTCTGCTGTGGCCGGTGCTGCGTTTGTATTGCAGTCGGCTTTCGCAGAGGCAGTTGGTGCCATTGTAGGTTGGTGCCGGTGGTGGCAGCATGGGTGTCAGAGGCACTTTCGGCACTGGGTTCCGCACCGTGGTCGTCAGTGCCGTGCATGAGACTTGGCATTTTGACTCCGAGTCGGTGCATTGGGACTCGGAAGAGGTCCATGAGGGGACAGTGACAGAGGTGCCTGGGGTCTCATAGGAGCTCTCTCTGGATGAGGTCGGCACCAAGGGCAAGGACCTCGCTGGGGAACTCCTCTTTGTGTGAGTGTCCTGGTTCAAGGAGGTCAAAGCTCGCTTCCTTGAGGTTTTGGAAGGCTGAGAATTGCCCTTGTCAGAAGTTTTGCTGGTCTGTGACTGAGTTGTTGGTGTCTCCTGAGACGGCTGGAGGGTCTTTTCCATCATAATCATTTTAATGCGGAGATCTCTGTCTTGCCATGCCCTCACTTTTAGATTTGTCCAGTGAGTACATTTCTGGGGGATATGCGTTTCCCCCAGGCAGTGGACACAAGATGCATAGCTGTCAGAGACGGGAATTGTCTCGCGGCAGGAGTTGCATCTCTTAAAACTGGGTGAGCCTGGCATTGTGTCCAAGGATTTTTCCTGCAACTGGGATGTGAAATGTGAAGAAAAATGTAGAAATTGGTAAATGAAACTCTATTTCTACTGCTAATCTAAGAAACTAAAACTGAAGGGAAAGAAAAAAAAACATTTTTTTTAAAAATAACTGGCTAAGTAAAGTCTAATCAAACTATCTAAGCTAAAACTACTATATAAACTATTTTCTTTTCTAGAGATTTTCAAAGAGGCCACTGAGCTCCGTCTGCAGCCGAGGACGGTAGAGAAGGAACTGAGGGGGTTGGGTTGTGCGCACGCTACAAGAGACGCCAACAACACCGCAAGACAGCTGCTGCGCGCACACCCCGACCGAGCACTGCTACCTAAAATCTCCGCTCTCCGGCGCAGGGACGCGCCGACACCTAAAGTAGAGCACCCACAAGGACACTACTTGAAGAAGGAACATTATTTCCAATGTAAAGTGTAACGCTGAGGATGAATAACCACTGGAACAAACTCCCAAGGGCAGTGGTGGATTCTCCATCTCTTGATGTCTTCAAATCAAGACTGGATGTCTTTCTGGAAGATGCTTTAGTCAAAGACAATTTATGCTTTAGTAAAAGACAAGGTATTGGGCTCACTACAGGAGTAACTGGATAGAATTCTATTGCCTGTGTTCTACAGGAGGTCAGAGATGATTCTTGGATAGCCTGATAAACTATTAATTGTATATTGTTGCTCTGTTTCAGCACACCACTTGCCTTTATCATCCTGATCACTGCACAACCTCAGGGATACAGTTCAAAGAAATTAGGATTCCCTTCCAAATTGCTGGCCTCACCTCTGCAGAGGCAAGTTAAAAACACTAGTACATGAATTCACACTACCAAACAAATTGGCAGGACAGTGATCAGTTGGCAAATTGTAATTTTGTGTTTACTACACATAGATTTAATCATGCCCGTACAAATTCAATGCATTCCATAAGTTTCTTAATTTACATACATTATTTTTAGATCCATATCAGCAAAAAAATCAAGGCTGAACAAGTCCTCCCACAGCATCATATTGTTACCAAAAGCTGTGTGGCAAGTCAGTCTGCCTTGGGGAGCTGCCCTGCTGATCTCCACATAGTTTCATCCTAGCCCCAGGCACCTGAGTGGCAATGGCAGGAGGTTCATCATTTGCTGATCATTATTCCTCACGCCTTCCTTCTGGCACCAGCCACAAATAATCCGGTACATTCCTCGGAACAGAACTCAGTCAAATAGAATGGCTGATCCATGTGCTGACTTCTGCTGCTCCTTCCCCAATGTAATGATTTAGGGGCCATCCATAACATTCCAAAAGCCCACTTAGGAATCTTTCTTAAAGAATTTGTTGCACTAGTTTCTATCTTTCTCTCCCCTCTCTCCTCTTCCCTATGCCGTTACCTAGACCACGCACCACTCCTCTCTATCCCAATGCCCCTTCCCCCACCAACCTTCCCTACCCTCACTCCCTTTTCACAACGCCCCAATACAAACATTGCATATAAGCGACCTTACATCTATATATTTAAGAACTGAATGGAAACAACTTACAGGTGCAGAAGTAACCATGCCTCCTTATTTCTGCTATTATTATTTGCTTATGCATTAGCACTTAGAGGCCAGGATCTCATTGTCATAGGCACTGTACACACACAAAAGATGGTTCCTGCCAAAGGCAGCTTCAAATCTAATTTTAAGAAAAGAGATGACATGTGATATGACAAACCAATGGGAAGAGCACAAAAGATCAGTGAGACAGTTATGAACAGTGTAATAAGCAGTAGTCACAGCACGTCAGCTGCCTAAGCATTGTGAAGTGTTTTGTAGGCATCACAGCATGGGTGGGTTTTAAGGAAATATTTAAAGGAGGATAGTGTAGTGGACTTGCAATTTTTACAGGTGACTCCAAGCATGAGGTGCTACATAGGGGCATGCACAACAGGGCTTGCCTGAAATCTGACATGGCAATCAATAATGGCTTTGCTGGTGGAGCAGGGGTGGAAGTCTACATCTCTATATTGTATAAGAGCAAGTAGTTTGTGCTAGATGCAGTGGAAAAGGGGAACCAGAGGAAGGATATAAAGACATACGGTTATTTGGTCAAAGCAACAAGCCAGGAAGACAACTAGGGTTACTTTAGGGTTACAGTTAGATGAGTATGGCTTAAGGAGGGAATTGAAGATGACAAAGTGGTTGGGGTTGTGGTTTTAGGATGTGATAAGTGTACAGAATTGTTGCTACTTGGAAAGGGAGATGACAGACCTGCAGGATGAGAGAGTGAATTTTCAATTAGGTCACCATGTTCATAGGACAGTGAATGAGAGCAGAACTGCTGGAAGTGGATGGTGGCAGCAAGTCAAGGCTGGGTCTGGGATGGACGGATCCTGCAATGGGCATGAAGTGAAGAGGAAATGAAGTTGATGGAGACCAGAGAGTGGAGAGAGTCAGTGACTGAGCTGATTAAAGAGACAGCAGGGAGGAGAGGTGAGAAGAGAGAAGTCCTTGACATCGATGAACGAAAGCTATGGAATGATTGGGCAGCAGGTCAAGGGCAGAGGAGACGATGCTGAGAGAGGGAAGATGGTCAGATAGAGGGAATTCAGAGTGGATAGAGCAGCACTTAGTGAGACCACATCAAGTGAGAGGCCATTCTGGTGAGTGGGTGAGTTAATCCAAGGCTGCAGGTCCAATGAGGAAGTAAGGAGGCAGGAGGCTTCAGAGTCAGAAAGCTCAACTACATGGAAGATGAAGTGACCAAGGAGGAGGGAGAGGGACAGGGGCATCATTTGCTGTGAGACAGGGGGCAGTAACCCAAAGTCACTCTCACAGGAGCAAGGGATCAAAGAGGCTCACCTATCAGGACCGCCCCAGCCCCTCCTCCCCCTCCCTCCTGTGAGTAACCTGGACAGAACCACTTCTCTGCCCCTTCCCCTGCAGCACCCACCTGGGCAGAGGAGTGAAATGTTCCTGGGGCTGTTCCCCCATCGTGGAAGAGTGGGGTGAAGAGCCCAGGAGGAGCAGAGGTGGGGCTGGGAGGAAGACTGTGGTGAGGCTGAACTGCTGGGGGAGTGGGCAGATGTGGGGCAGGGGTATGGGCAGAACTGATGTGGGGACTGGGGGGTCAGAATTAATTGCTGGGCAGGGACAGACAAGTATGGGTGAGAGTTCATGTGTACAGGAGCACTTTTGTCAGTCAGGGATGTGAAAAAACCCACACCCCGATCGACATAAATTTCACCGACAAAAGCACCGGCGTGGACAGCACTATGTAGGTGGGCGACGCTCTCCTCCTGACATAGCTAACACCTCTCATTGGGTGTGGTTTAATTATGCCGGCAGGAGAGCTCTCTGCCGTGGGCATAGAGCGGCTACACAAGAGACCTTACAATGGTGCAGCTGTAGAAGTACAGCTGTGCCGCTGTAAGGTCTCTAGTGTAGACACAGCCTTAGTCTTCTGAGTCTTGGCGGGTCTGTTAGAATTGGGGGAGCTCTCCACTTCCCACTCCTCAAGGAACTCAGATGAGATGTCTGGGGGTGGGGGACACTGGGAGCACAACTACACTAGAGATACAGCTTCGCCACTGTAAGCTCTCTAATGTAGCCACTCTAAGCCGATGGGAGAGAGCTCTCCTACTCCAGTCCCTGTGAATGGCAGTAGCTGTGCTGGTGAGAGAAGCTCTCCCACTACATAGCGCTGTCCACCCCGGTGCTTATGTCAGTGTCATTTCTGTTGCTGGGGGGGTGATTTATTTATGCCCCTGAGCGACATAAGTTACTCCAACATAAGCTGTAGTGTAGACATAGCCTGGCTCTCAGAATGGGCTGAACAACCAGTGCCCCAATAAGACCTGGATTGGACCACCTTGTCTCATATTAGGGAGCTAAGATCCAAGAGTTGGAATCCAGTCATTACAGCAGTCATTACCCCAAGCATTCAAAAAAAGTCACAAGTCAAGCACCCAAAATCATGAGATTAAGTTAATTAACTTATTTAAATCTCATGATTTTTAATACAATGTTGGGTTTATTATTTACCTTCTGGTTTTTGAGCCTTTTCTGGGGATTTGGGTGTCACATTTTTAGTCTTTTCTCCACAACCATGAGGGCTAGAAACGTACTCTCAAACAAAAGACACTAGCTGAGAGTCTCATGTAATTACCTGACTCCAGGAGCTACCAAATATCCATGATACTAAATATTATGACATTTGCAATAAAATTGCAAGAGTTGGCAACAATGTGGACATCTTTAGAGAATCAGAATGATAGGTGAGTAGTTATCCTTTCTCCTCTCCCTCTTCCCCATTTTTAGCCAGCAGAATGTTACCTCGGCGTGTAAATAAACACTGCTGTCACCCACAGGCTGAAAGGAGTGTCTGTGTGAAATTTAGTCACCCCCTCTGTCCATAACTTTGTCTATATACCTAAGGCTTTGTCATAGTCTTCTCCCTTTAAACTACATTTTTGGGGTGTCTGTTCTACAATCATACTATTTGTATGGAGGGAGAACATATACAGTGAGGTCACTGATGTTGGCCGCTGGGAAGTGTTAGACTTGCTCTGTAATGTAAAATACAAGTTTCAGGATGCCAAAAAGGCAAATTAAATGGTAGAACATTTGTGATCGCAAAAATTGCATGTATTATTCCAATCTAATTGTAGTGTGATTAATTTGCCTTTAATAGAATGCTACTAATAATTTATATTATTATCTTTAATAATATTAATTTTACTTAAATTTTTCCATTTACATTGTTCATTTAAGGGCAGCTACGTTGAGTTCCAGAGCATTTAGCTCAGGGTGTGCAGCAAGTCACTTATCATTTGCACAAGCGGGAATTCCTCTAGGCAATTTACAGAGAAATAAAGATCAGTTTCTAGTGAAAGGAAGTTTTACAAATTATCATATTAAATAAATAGATATTAATGTGACATATTTAGAATATGAAATAACCCATAATCAGTTCTGAAGTCTCTTCCACATCCTAAACATATATTTTTGCCATTTGAGAGGAATATTTTATTCTACTGTGTTAAACATTAGGCATTACTATTCTAACTGTTAAAATAAAATTGATAAGATAACGTAAGAGAAATAAAAGCTTGGCAGCAAAATAGTGCCTTTTGAGCAGAGCATCACAGTTTGTTGGTGATGGAGTTGTACTTTTCATTAGAATTTATATTACAAACAAGGATTGAATTTATATTACAAACCAAGGAATTTATATTATTTCATTAAGTACTTTGAAATTTCACCAACCCAATGGAGATATAAAAATTTTACTAATAGAAATATTACAAATATTTATTTGCTTGTTAATATGTATTTGCAGTTATTTAATGTTGCATTTGCAAAGTTAATGAAAAGTTTAGACATGAAGTCCCAGCAAGAAGCATACAATCTTTTAGACAGCTGTTCCTTGGGAGATGGTAGGAGGATGGAAGTAGCACCAAGGAATTCTTGGGTTCTAATCCCAGCTAGACCCTCACTGACCTTGGATAAATCAAGTAACTTCCCTGCCTTAATGTATGGGATGTTTGCCTACCTTACCGGAGGGTTGAGGACTCGTCAGTTAGGCCTTGTCTACACTGCCACTTTACAGCGCTGAAACTTTCTCGCTCAGGGGCGTGAAAAAAACAGTAACAAAAGAGCTTCTTTAGCACCACACTGGTTAGCAAGAAGCTAAACACAGCCCCCTTAGGCATTCCAACCCTTGGATCCCATCCAGATAAACAAGTCTAATATAGTGAGAGGTTACTGAAAACCCAATTCACCATATGTGAGGTTCTACTAATCCCAAGGGACCAGACACTTACCCCAAGGTCAATACTATCTCAGATCTTACCCAAATATCACACAGTCAGATGATCCTTAGTAAACTAACTGAAGATTAATAAAAGAAAAGATTAGAATTATAAATGGTTAAAAGATCATATATATATCAGGCTTATAGCAGTGATGGAATAGACTATTGGCTTACAAAAGTCTCTGGTTACTTCCAAAAGATTGGAACATCCTCATAGTATAGTTAAAAATACTCCTTTTAGTTAGAATTGGAGCAGGAATTAGGCTAAATGGAGATGTCTCAGGTGTCTTTTATATCCTCTGCCATGTGCATGGATATTTACTGTCCCAAATGAAGCCCACAACCCCTGTGTATAGAAAGTTACTGACAAAGATGGAGTCCTAGATCACATGTCCACATCACATGCCCTTATATGTTTTGCTGAATCACAGGAGTGGCCATTGGCTCCTTGCTGTCTGAGGCATCCACAGGAAGACTCACAGAAGAGCTGATCTCCCTTAATGGCCCATCACCACCTGAATGTCTATCCACAATTGAATAGTTCATCAACACTGGGCTGGCTAGATGGGATATAAATCTACCCTGTGGGTGTTACCCAAGAATAAAACTCATGTTTGAGATACAAATAAGAATGGCCATACTGGGTCAGACCAAAGGCCCATCCAGCCCAATATCCTGTCAGTGACCAATGCCAGGTGTCCCAGAGGGAGTATATACCTAACAAGTAATCTCTCTCCTGCCATCCATAGGATCATAGAACATCAGGGTTAGAAGGGACCTCAGGAGGTCATCTAGTCCAACCCCCTGCTCAAAGCAGGACCAATCCCCAGACAGATTTTTACACTAGTTCCCTACATAGTCCCCCTCAAGGATTGAACTCATAACCTTGAGTTTAGGCGATCAATGCTCAAACCACTGAGCTATCCCTCCCTTGCATTGCCACCCTCTAGCAGAGGCTAGGGACAGTATTACTTACCCATCCTGGCTAATAGCCATAACTTAACCTCCATGAATTTATCTAGTTCTCTTTTAAACCCTGTTATAGTCCTAGCCTTCACAACTTCCTCAGGCAAGGAGTTCCACAGGTTGACTGTGTGCTCTGTGAAGAACTTCCTTTTATTTGTTTTAAACCTGCTGCCCATTAATTTCATTTGGTGGCCCCTAGTTCTTATATTATGGGAACAAGTAAATAACTGTTCCTTATTCACTTTCTCCACACCACTCATGCTTTTATATACCTCTATCATATCCCCCCTTAGTCGCCTCTTTTCCAAACTGAAAAGTCCTCGCCTCTTTAATCTCTCCTCATATGGGACCCGTTCCAAACCCCTAATCATTTTAGTTGCCCTTCTCTGAACCTTTTCTATTGCCAGTATATCTTTTTTTAGATGAGGAGACCACATGTGTACGCAGTATTCAAGATGTGGGCGAACCATGGATTTATATAAGCGCAATAAGATATTTTCCGTCTTATTCTCTATCCCTTTTTGACTGATTCCTAACATCCTGTTTGCTTTTTTGACTACCGCTGCACACTGCATGGACGTCTTCAGAGAACTATCCACGATATGTTTCCTGATTAGTTGTAGCTAAATTAGCCCCCATCATATTGTATGTATACTTGGGGTTATTTTTTCCAATGTGCATTACTTTACATTCATCCACATTAAATTTAATTTGCCATTTTGTTGCCCAATCACTTAGTTTTGTGAGATCTTTTTGAAGTTCTTCACAGTCTGCTTTGGTCTTAACTATCTTGAGCAGTTTAGTATCATCTGCAAACTTCGCCACCTCACTGTTTACCCCTTTCTCCAGATCATTTATGAATAAATTGAATAGGACTGGTCCTAGGATTGACCCTTGGGGAACACACTAGTTACCCCTCTCCATTCTGAAAATTTACCATTTATTCCTACCCTTTGTTCCCTGTCAGTTCTCAATCCATGAAAGGATCTTCCCTCTTAACATCTTCCCTCATGACAACTTAATTTACGTAAGAGCCTTTGGTGAGGGACCTTGTCAAAGGCTTTCTAAAAATCTAAGTACACTATGTCCACTGGATCCCCCTTGTCCACATGTTTGTTGACCCCTTCAAAGAACTCTAATAGATTAATAAGATATGATTTCCCTTTACAGAAACCATGTTGACTTTTGCCCAACAATTTATGTTCTTCTATGTGTCTGACAATTTTATACTTTACGATTGTTTCAACTAATTTGCCCGGTACTGACGTTAGACTTATGGTCTGTAATTGCCGGGATCACCTCTACAGCTCTTTTTAAACACTGGTGTTACATTAGCTATCTTCCAGTCATTGGGTACAGAAGCTGATTTAAAGGACATGTTACAAGCCATAGTTAATAGTTCCGCAATTTCACATTTGAGTTCTTTCAGAACTCTTGGGTGAATGCCATCTGGTCCCTTGTTACTGTTAAGTTTATCAATTAATTCCAAAACCTCCTCTAGTGACACTTCAATCTGTGACAATTCCTCAGGTTTGTCACCTACAAAGGACGGCTCAGGTTTGGGAATCTCTCTAACATCCTCAGCCGTGAAGATCGAAGCAAAGAATTCATTTAGTTTCTCCGCAATGACTTTATTGTCTTTAAGTGCTCCTTTGTGTCTCGATCGTCCAGGGTCCCCACTGATTGTTTAGCAGGCTTCCTGCTTCTGATGCACTTAAAAAACATTTTGTTATTACCTTTTGAGTTTTTGGCTAGCTGTTCTTCAAACTCCTTTTTGGCTTTTCTTATTACATTTTTACACTTAATTTGGCAGTGTTTATGCTCCTTTCTATTTACCTCACTAGGATTTGACTTCCACTTTTTAAAAGATGCCTTTTTATCTCTCACTGCTTCTTTTACATGGTTGTTAAGCCACAGTGGCTCTTTTTTAGTTCTTTTACTGTGTTTTTTAATTTGGGGTATACGTTTAAGTTGGGCCTCTATTATGGTGTCTTTGAAAAGTGTCCATGCAGCTTGCCGGGATTTCACTCTAGTCACTGTACCTTTTAATTTCTGTTTAACTAACCTCCTCATTTTTGCATAGTTCCACTTTCTGAAATTAAATGCCACAGTGTTGGTCTGTTGAGGTGTTCCTCCTACCACAGGAATGTTAAATGTTATATTATGGTCACTATTTCCAAGCAGTCCTGTTATAGTTACCTCTTGGACCAGATCCTGCACTCCACTCAGAACTAAATCGAGAATTGCCTCTTCCCTTGTGGGTTCCCGTACCAGCTGCTCCAAGATGCAATCATTTAAAGTATCGAGAAATTTTGTCTCTGCATTTCGTCCTGAGGTGACATGTTCCCAGTCAATATGGGGATAATTGAAATCCCCCACTATTATTGAGTTCTTTATTTTGATAGCCTCTCTAATCTCCCTTAGCATTTTATCATCACTATCACTGTCCTGGTCAGGTGGTTGATAATACATCCCTACTGTTATATTCTTATTAGAGCATGGAATTACTATCCATAGACATTCTATGGAACATGTGGATTCATTTAAGATTTTTACTTCATTTGATTCTACATTTTCTTTCACATATAGTGCCACTTCCCCGCCCCCGCATGACCTGTTCTGTCCTTCCGATATATTTTGTACCCCGGAATGATTGTGTCCCATTGATTGCTCTCACTCCACCAGGTTTCTGTGATGCCTATTATATCAATATCCTCCTTTAACACAAGGCACTCTAGTTCACGCATCTTATTATTTAGACTTCTAGCATTTGTGTACAAACACTTTAAAAACCTGTCACTGTTTATCTGTCTGCCCTTTTCTGATGAGTCAGATTCTTTTTTATGTGAATCTTTCTCACCTGATCTGGCCCTTACATTATCCTCTTCCATCCTCTCCTCCTGACTAAAACCTAGAGAATCTCTATCAATAGACTCTCCTCTAAGAGAAGTCTCTGTCCGATCCACGTCCTCCACTGCAGCAATTGGCTTTTCCCCATCTCTTAGTTTAAAAACTGCTCTGCAACCTTTTTAATGTTAAGTGCCAGCAGTCTGGATCCACTTTGGTTTAGGTGGAGCCCATCCTTCCTGTATAGGCTCCCCCCATCCCCAAAGTTTTCCCAGTTACTAATAAATCTAAACCCCTCCTCTCTACACCATCGTCTCATCCACACATTGAGACTCTGAAGCTCTGCCTGCCTACCTGGCCCTGCGCGTGGGACTGGGAGCATTTCTGAGAATGCCACCATAGAGGTCCCTGATTTCAGTCTCTTGCCTAGCAGCCTAAATTTGGCCTCCAGGACGTCTCTCCTACCCTTCCCTATGTCATTGGTACCTACATGTACCACGACCACCAGCTCCTCCCCAGCACTACACATAAGTCTATCTAGATGTCTCGAGAGATCCGCAACCTTTGCACCAGGCAGGCAAGTCACCATATGGTTCTCCCGGTCATCACAAACCCAGCTATCTATGTTTCTAATGATCGAATCTCCCATTACTAACACCTGCCTTTTCCTAGCAACTGGAGTTCCCTCCCCCGGAGAGGTAACCTCAGTGCAAGAAGATACCCCAACATCATCTGAAAGGAGGGTCCCAACTATGGGAAGGTTTCCCTCTGCTCCTGCTGACTGCTCTTCTTCCCTGAGCCTTACATCCTCTTTAACAGCGCAGGGGCTGTCTGACGGAGGTGGGACAAATCTACAGTGTCAGAAAGCCTCATCAACATACCTTTCTGCCTCCCTTAGCTCCTTCAGTGCTGCCACCCTGGCCTCCAAAGCCCAAATGCGGTCTCTGAGGACCAGGAGCTCCTTGCACTGAATGCACACATACGACACCCACCCACACTGAGCGCAATAAACAGGATAGCCCCCACTCTGCTGCTGGACTTCTGCCTGCATTCTCTCCTACAGCTACCTAGGTTAATGATAGGGTTTTTGTTTAAATCAAGAAGTTTTGATTATAGTTTAGTTTAAAGGTTTTAAAGAATGGCAAGTGTACCTCGCCCCCTTCCCACTCCCCTTCCAAACTCCCTCTCAAAACTCCCAGTTAGCAGCCCCTGGTCGCAAAGCTCCCTGCTCGCTTGCGCACTGCTTTATAAAGCCCTGGCCTTCCTGATAGCCCCGCCCCCTGACTAAGGCTCAGCCAATTAACAGAGGCTTCTAGATTTCAAACCTAGCCAATATTCATAACTTCAGTTACAGTGATGATATGTGGATTTAACCAGGATAATCATACTTGACAGACTACAACTTTTCCATTGACATGATACACTTTCTATAAGATTTGTTGTAATTGTATAACAGTGGTAGCAACCATGATATAAATGGTCATCTTCAATCATACAACATCACACACCCCTATCAAGCTTTTGCTCCACCACCCTTCTGGGTAAACCCTTCCCTCAGGGCCACAATCCCCAGACTTCCACTCTCCCTCCAGGTCTCTTCCTTTCCCTCGCTCAGCTCAGAGAGTGACTGAAGGCTTCTACACTGTAGCCTCCTTCTGCCCTCACCGGTTCACCTTATACCAGCCCAGCCTGCTCCTGCTCAACTGGTCTCCTTCCTCAAACAGGGATTGCTTAACCAGCCTAATTCTCTCTCAGGTGTGGCTTATCAGGTTAATTAACCCCTTCTGAACCACATTAACCCTTTCCAGGCTAATTGTGTGGGGGTGAACACCCCATCACAGGTTGTACAATATGACACATCTGCTGTAAAATGCTGAGTTACTTTGGTATAATTTACATGTGCTCAAGAAAGGAAGATATTTGTTGTACTGAGTTGATTTTGTGAGGGAATTAGCCACTGTTAATGTTAATGTAGCCCTCATTGAACAAACAGTGGTTAAGATTGTCAGGCTCAACAGGTAGTGATCAATGGCTCGATGTCTAGTTGGCAGCCAGTATCAAACGGAATGCCCCAGGGGTCGGTCCTGGGGCCGGTTTTGTTCAACATCTTCATCAATGATCTGGATAATGGGATTAATTGCACCCTCAGCAAGTTCGTAGATGACACTAAGCTGGGGGGAGAGGTAGATACGCTGGAGGGTAGGGATGGGGTCCAGAGTGACCTAAACAAATTGGAGGATTGGGACAAAAGAAATTTGATGAGGTTCAACAAGGACAAGTGCAGAATCCTGCACATAGGACGGAAGAATCCCATGCCCTGCTACAGGCTGGGGACTGACTGGCTAAGCAGCAATTCTGCAAAAAAGGGCCTGGGGATTACAGTGGATGAGAAGCTGGATATAAGTCAGCAGTGTGCCCTTGTTGCCAAGAAGGCCCACGGCATATTGGGCTGTATTAGTAGAAGCATTGCCAGCAGATCAAGGGAAGTGATTATTCCCCTCTATTTGGCACTGGTGAGGCCACACCTGGAGTATTTCATCCAGTTTTGGTCCTCCCACTACAGAAAGGATGTGGAAAAATTGAAGAGAGTCCAGCGGAGGGCAATGAAAATGATTAGGGGGCTGGGGCACATGACTTACAAGGAGAGGATGAGGGAACTGAGGTTATTTATTCTGCAGAAGAGAAGAGTGAGGAGGCATTTGATAGCAGCCTTCAACTACCTGAAGGGGATTCCAAAGAGGATGGAGCTCGGCTGTTCTCAGTGGTGGTAGATGACAGAACAAGAAGCAATGGTCTCAAGTTGCAGTGGGGGAGGTCTAGGTTGGATATTAGGAAACACTATTTCACTAGGAGGGTGGTGAAGCACTGGAATGAGTTACCTAGGGAGGTGGTGGAATCTCCATCTTTAGAGGTTTTTAAAGTCCGGCTTGACAAAGCCTTGGCTGGGATGATTTATTTGTGGTTGGTCCTGCTTTGAGCAGGGGATTGGACTAGATGACCTCCTGAAGTCTCTTCCAACCCTAATATTCTATGATTCTATCATTCCTTAGCAAAGTCTCCTAGCGTTTTCAGTCTCTTGTGTAATTGAAACATGTACGGCACTCAGCTCATGACCTAGGACTCCTGTTCTTCTCAGGCTTCCCGGAGGAGGTCCAAAATCATGCCTCCCATATAGAAGCTCAAAGGGCAAGAACCTGGTGGAGGCTTGGGAGACCTCCTGTATGGCAAACAATAAGGATGGGAGTAGTCAGTCCCAGTGCCATGGGTTTGAGTCAATGACATTTTTCATCATGGCCCGCTGAATTGCTTGATCAGCCCATCAATCTGTGGGTGGTAGATGGAGCTTTTGAGTGTCTTAATCCTTAACAATTCGCATGGCTCCTGCATAAGTTTAGATGAGAATTTGGATTCCCGGTCTGTCAATATTTCTTTTGGTATTCCGACACTTGAGAAGACCTTCATGAATTCGTTTTCTATGGCAGGTGAGTTTGTTGAGCATAGTGGTATGGATGTGGGGTACCATGTGGTGTAGTCGACTGTCACTAATATGTGATGGTACCCCGATGCACTCTTCTCAAGGAGTCCCACTAGATCCATCTTTATTCATTTGAAGGTATGTTCACCACTGGGAGCGGAATCAGGGTGGCTTTTGGCATCCCTTTGGGCCCTGCCAGCTGGCATTTGGGGCACGAGGCACAGAAGTCGTGGACCTCATTGTGGATGTCTGGCCCGAAAAACCTAAAAGCCACTCTCTCCAGAATCTTTTCCCCCCTGAAGTGCCCTGCACCCTGTACCAAGTGGGCTAGGTGGAGAAGCTTCCATCGGAATTTTCTGGGCATCAGTGACTGTCACCATACATCTTGGGTTTCGGATCTCTGGTCACCTGGTAGAGCTGCTCATTTTGGAGCTTGAAGTGGGGCCACTGCTTCTACTGTTGGGCCTTGCCCTCCTCCCTGTCGGGGATGATTACCTGCTCCCTGGCCCTGCTCAGAGTCTGGTCCTCTCGCTGTTCCCTTATGAAATTCTCATCTTCTAGTAGCCCGCCGAGGCTCAGTTCCTCACACATCACTGAACTAGAGTGTTGTTGAGTTGGCCGGCCTGAGGGGAGCTCCCCAGGGCTTTTCACCTTATCCTGGCCTATAAGACCCCTCATTTTTGGGTCTGGGTTGGTTTGATCATGGGGCCTTTGTTTCACTGTTGCAGGAGCTCCCCAAACCATCTTCAATCCTGTCCCAATATTACTGGGTAGGCCACAGTGGCTTCTAAGCTGACCCAGCAAGTCTCAGTGTGGTCTCCTATTTCCACTTTCACTTTTGTGGCAGGTTAGGGTCACATGTCCACATGGATGCACTGGAGGTAGATAGGGGCCCCCACTCTGTTGGGGGACTCCACCAAGCTTCTCCGTGTGATTGTCTGGCTACACCCGGAGTCCACCAAGCCTGTCACTTTGGCACTGATGACCCATACTGGCAGCAGCATCTTGGCTGGGCTTCATTAACAGGCTCTGGTGCCTGCCGTCCATGCCTGCCTGTAGCTACAGTCCGTGAAGGGCACTCTGACCTCAAATGCCCTTCCTGACCACACTCAAAGCAATTACCCTTCAGTGTCACCAGCAGCTGGCTCGCTCCTGGGGCTATGGGTTCCCCTGGGGAGGCATATCCCCTTCTATAGAGACCTTAATCCCCCCTCCATTCTGCCTCAATAGTTAGGTCTCCCCTTATGGGCAGGACTGACTTCTCAGGGTATGGCCAGTTTAGTTGCCCTTGGCCTCCCCTCCTAGTCCAGCCCTCACTTGGGGTCAGTGTCTTGATGCCTGGGACCCCTGACCAAGGAGTCGGCAAGGCCAGACCGTCGGCTACCATATAGTTTTCCCTCAGACTCAAGGCCTCCTCCAGGGTTGATGGTCACTGCTGCTGCACCCACTCCTTCCTGCCAGCTGGGAGAATATGGGTGAACTATTCTAACACACTAGTCTCTGGGTCCCAACCAATGCCAACAGTGTTTCTTCAGGCATTGGGCCACCACCCGGGGCTGGACTTCTGGCAGGTACCTCTCTTTGCAGAACCTTTGGTGGAATGTCTCGGGATTGATATCCAGGTAGTCAAAGATGGCTGCCTTTTCCTTGGAATATTCTAATTCTTCTGTGGGGTCCAGGCCCTTATAGGCTGCTTGTGCAGTATCCATCATATGCAGGTCTATCAGTTGGCCCAGTGTTCCGGTGACCATCGGACAGCAGTGGCCACCACTCAAAGTCTTCTGGGTCATCCCCTGGACCCATTTTCATAAGCCTGATGGATAACTCAGTGGAGGACATCCCCTGAGAGCCCAGGCATCAGAGCGTTGGATGCTCCCAGGGGCTGCAATAGCACTGCCAACTGCTGGATCAGGGGTTCTGGCTGTGCCTGATGTTGGACTGCCAGCTCCTGAAGTTGCTGTTTCTGCTGCTGCAGTTGCTGGGCTGTTTGCTGTTGCTGCTGATCCATGATCTGTTGTAGTATCTGGCCCTGTTGCTGTTGTTGGGTTGCTTGTTGCTGCTGGTTCTCCAGAATCCATTTTTTCAGTTTCCATAGCCTCTTTTGGGTCAGTTCAGTTGGCATTCTGGTGGTCGTCTCAACAGGACCCAGGCGTTGCCGGCATTCTCTACCACATGTTGGGGAGTGGGTGGCCAAACCTGGCAGTACCACTTAGTGGCAATACTCTTGGCTGTGTCACCAAGTGGCAAGAGTCCGTGGCCAGGGTAGGAGAACTCACGCCCTCCTTGCTCCACCAGGTTTAACGCAGGACCCAGTAAATAGGTGTTCAAAAGGTGCAGTCTAGGGGGTGGGTGCCCTTACACTTGCTCGCTGGGCCACTTTCTACTCCAGCTTCTGTTCCTCTGTTGGTGCCATTGGTTCACTTTGGCGACCCTCTGAAGTCCTCTCTGGTCATGTTCCATAGGGTCTTCCTCTCTCAGCTGCGGCTCGTTGTTGTTAATCTCTGCGGTTGAAGGGCCTGTGACGACCCCACAGTGGGGCCTAGTCCCAGCCACATGGGGCCTTGGCAGCTTCTCTGCAGGAGCCTGCAAGACACAACTGCTTTCCTGCTCTGTTTGCCCAGACTGAGTTAAGCTGCTCCCTTTTGAGTGCAACCTCCACTGTGCACATCCCCAGCAGGGGTGGCTGGGCATGGCCTTCTGGGTCCAGAGCTGCTCCTTAATCCTTACCTCACCAGCGTGGGGCTTGTATACCCCAGCACACCAAAGTAAGTACATTTCTGTAGTGCATTTCATCTTAAAGGAGTCTAAAGCAGTTCATAAGCTATGTACAGAGAGACAATGGATATGTCTTCACTGCAATTAAAAATCTGCAGATGGCCTATGCCAGCTGACTTGGGCGTATGGGGCTCGAGCTAAGGGGTTGTTTAGTTGTGGTGTATATATTCAGGCTCAGATTGGAGCCTGGACTCTAGAACACTGTGAGGTGGGAGGGTCCCAGAGCTTGGGCTGCAGTCCAAGCCCAAATGTCTCCACTGCTCAACCCCCGCAAGCCTGAGTCAGCTGGCATGGGACAGTCACAGGTGCCTAACTGCAATGTAGACATACGCTATGTGACAGTGTGGTATAAAAGGTTTTATTGGCATGCATTTGGGATGGCCACATTGCTCACCTGTGGTGAAGCCATGAGTAATTTAGGTAGGGTTGCCAACAGTCTAATCACACAAACGCAAACACCCTTGCCCTGCCCCCCTCCCCAAAGCCCCGCCCCTTCCCCACCCCTTCTCCGAGGCCCCACCCCACTCACTCCATCCCCCCACTCTCCAATGCTCGTTCTCCCCCACCCTCACTCACTTTCACTGGGCTGGGGCAGGGGGGCGGGGTGTGAGAGGGGTGCAGGCTCTAGACTGGGGCTGAGGACACTCCCGGAAGCGGTTGGCACATCCCCGTGGCCACTGGGGTGGGAGCTCTTTGTGCTGCCTCTGCCTGCAGGTACGCCCCCACAGCTTCCATTGGTCACAGTTCCCAGCCAATGGGAGCTGCAGAGTCGGTGCTTGAGGTGGAGGCAGCATGCAGAGACCCCCTGCCCCCACCAGGAACCGCACAGACATGCTGGCCACTTCGGGAGTGGCACAGAGCTAGGGCAGGTAGGGAGCTCGCCTTAGCCCCGCTGTGCTGCCAGACATTTAGTGGCCTAAAATCTCTCGGTTTGACTTTAGTAGCCTCCGGGAGATAGAGTCCGATTCCAGGAGACTCCCAGTGAAACTGGGAGGATTGGCAACCTTAAGTTTAGGACATCACAAATGAGCACTGATAAAATTATTTATATCACATCACACAGTCAAATATTTTGTGTATATTACAGAAAAAATATTTTAGAAATGTCTAGAGCAGTGGGTTCAAATTCCCAGCCCTTGGGCTGCATACAGCCCACTTAATGTATTGATGATGATTTGATTATATGAACTCA